>NW_024070203.1:77921575-78202737 GCF_014754425.2 Oryx dammah
GATGGGACCGGATGCCATGACCTTCGTTTTCTGAACGTGACCTAAAACAACCATGATGACCCCACCACCCATGACCAGTTTGAAGCTGGCTGTCAGAGCCGATTCTGCTGTTTCTGCACGTAGCTCCCCCCTTCCATCTATAAAAGCTCCTGCCCCACTGGTTGCCCCTGGAGCGGATGGCCTTTGGACAGATGTTGCCAGCATTTGCTCCCCACCATTTGCCAGCATTTGAAATAAAGCAAACTTTCCTTTCCACCAGCCTGGCCTGTTTATTGGTTTTTGGGTGGTGAGCAGCCAGACCCCCTTTTGGTGACAAGGGCGCAGTTCATAAAGACCACGAATGAAAAGGCTCTTCAGCGGATCCCCCTAAAGATCAGCTTGAAAGTCAAGGATAGTAGCTCAAGAATCCAAGCAAGCTATTTCTGAGAAGGAGCCTCCAGCGAGCTTCCAAACTCTTCCTGATGGCCTACTGTGTGCCCGGCTCTGGCCTTAGTGCTGTGAAGGCAGAGTGGGGGGCAGGGCAAAATATGTGTCTTAGACAACCTTGTTTCTGTTCTTTACGGCAATGATGACTCAGTTGGGTGGGGGTCACAGGTGAATTAAATGGGCCCAGATATAAGAAGAGAGCGCGAGAAAGCCGAGGAGGACAGAACAGACACATCAGCAAAGCAATCTTACTTCTGCAGGTCTTCTCATCCGAGTTGAGGATGTAGCCTTGCTTGCACCTGCAGACGTACGAGCCCGGCGTGTTGATGCAGAAGTGGGCGCAGTTATGTTCCAGGATGCTGCACATGTGGACCGCTGAAAGGGAAGAGGTGGGACGTTAGGGCGACAATGATGCCTTCTCTAACTTCATCCTCCAGCAAACTGTCGTCCAGAAGCTACACAGTGAAGGAGCAAGCATGACCCAAAGAGAAACAAGCTGCAGGCCCTGCCCTCAAGGGGGGTTTACAGCCTTTGGTTGGACAAGACAGTTCTACATAAATGCCATCATCAATAAATTAAGAGATTGGGATTGACATTTATACACTACCATGTGTAACATAGATAGCTAATGGAAACCTGCTATAAAGCACAGGAAGCTCAGCTCTGTGCTCTGTGATGACCTTGGTGGGTGGGTTGGGAGGGGGTTCAGAGAGAGGGCCAAAAGGGAGGGACTATATGTATACATATGGGGCTTCCCAGGCAGTACTAGGGGAAAAGCACCTGCCTGCCAGTGCAGGAGAGGTAAAAGACTCAGGTTCGATCCCTGGGTTGGGAAGATCCCCTGGAGGAGGGCATGGCAACCCACTCAGTACTCTTGCTTGGAGAGCCCCATGGTCAGAGGAGCCTGGCAGACTACAGTCTACAGGGTTGTAAAGAGTAGGACATGACTGAAGCGACTTAGCGCTTCGCATATGGCTGATTCACTTCTTTGTACAGCAGAAACTAGCACCACATTGTAAAGCAATTATACTCCAATTAAAAAAAAATATGTATAGCTAGAGGGCCATGGAGGGTCAAAGGGAAATGCAGTTAGGCTGAGTCATATGAAATTGCTGATATCCAACTAAAAATAGGGGCTTCCCAACTGGCTCAGGGGTAAAGAATCTGCCTGCCAACACAGGAGACGCAAGTTTGATTCCTGAGTGGGGAAGACCCCCTAGAGAAGGAAATGGCAACCCACTCCAGTATTCTTGCCTGGAAAATCCCATGGACAGAGAAGCCTAGTGGGCTACAGTCTATGGAATTGCAAAAGAGTCGCACACAACTTAGCAACTGAACAATACAAGAACAACTAAAAACAGGTCAAAAGTGACCACAGGTCACTGTCATAAGAGACATTTCACAGTGCAATTAATAATATCCAATTGGTGAGCAGAAGGTTTACTGATACCAGATGGGGCTTTGGTTAGTGTATGGATTTTTCACAGAAATGGGCTTGGAGGAAAAGTTATTAGTTACATGAGGATGTAATAAAGATCACCAGAGTCTTGGGCTCAGCAATCCAAATAATAATGTAATTTTTTAATAGGCAAAAGTGTTATAAAATTTTTGGAGTAAAAAAATGCATTCATATGTTTCCATAATATTTATGTCTCAATTTAAAAATATATCCACATTTAGTTTCTGAAGTACCTCAGCTTTCAGATTCATCAATTCTTGCATAAGTCTGTCCAGAGCTCACAAAAATTCTTATTGTTTTTTACACCTTAAATTTATTACTTGGCTTCATATAATTCAACATGAACATATTTAAAATTAACAAGCATCAGTATAAACAGAGTACAAGTTATGCAAATGTTCTCATAAACAAAAAGGACGTCCATGCGTAGAAATTGATTTTTATAAAGCTAAAACAGAAGAGGCTTTCAAAAGCTAAGAACAGTCTCCTTAACCCTCTGTTGGAAAACTCAGCTTCTGATGAAATCGATGGCATATCCTAAGTATATGTCCCTTTACTTCAAAGTAAGAAACATGGTGGGCAGTAAATGAAGGTAAAACTTTTTTATTTCATAAGATTACAATTTAGAATGATTGTGAGTGTTCTGAGTTTACAATTGTCTGTGTTTTAATTCCTAAGATATAAATAACACTGAGTGCATGCTAAGTCGCTTCAGTCTTGTCTGACTCTCTGGGACCCTATGGACTGTAGCCCGCCAGGCTCCTCTGTCCATGGGATTCTTCAGGCAAAAATACTGGAGTGGGTTGCCGTGCCCTCCTCCAGGGGATCTCCCCGACCCAGAGATTGAACCGGTGTCTCTTATGTCTCCTGCACTGGCAGGTGGGTTCTTTACCACTAGTGCCCCCTGGTAAGCCCATAAATAACATTAGGAAAGCTTTTAGATTAAAATCAGTCATTTTTACTTTAGTGTGAAAGAAATAGCTGGGGGTTTTTCTGGTTTATTTTTTTAATGTATTTTGGCTGTGCCGGGTCTTAGTTGTGGCACACGGGATCTTGCATGGCATGTGAACTCTTAGCTGTGCATGTGGGATCTGGTTTCTTGACCAGGATGGAACCCAGGCCCCCTGCATTGGGAGCACAATGCTCCTGCATTGGACCACCCCAGAAGTCCTGAAATATCTGTTTTTTGTGACCATGAGCAATATTCTTAACTTTTAAAATATTAAATGGGAGTAAAAATAGGCTAATTTCATAAGGGCCTTGTAAGGGTTAAAGTAAATAAGATGGTAAAGTGCTTAGAACACTGCCCAGCAGAATGTTTGATATGCATTAACTGTATGTAGCAAAGGAGAAGTGTGGCGGACTTTTATTTTACATGTTTGGGTTCATCCTATATATATTCGTCTTCAACTTGGCTTTTCACTCAACATCAATAACAGATTCTATCTCTACTGATATATACTCTCTTTCATAGAATCTAAGATCCGCCCAGTTTCCGGAGATATTCAAATATGAAGACACAGACAGTTGATCCTAATTATTCATGGATTCCATATTTGCAAATTTGCCTACTTGCAAGAATTTATTTGTAACCCTAAAATCAGTATTCACAGTGTTTTCAGCATCATTTAAGGACACGTGCAGAGCGATGAAAAATGTAAGTTGCCTGATGCACTCACTCCCACCTGCGGCTGCACAGGCAATGCCCTGCCCTCTTGTTTCTGCTCTCAGGCTGGGAAAAAGTGTCCTTTTCAAGGCCTATTAGGTGCCACACCTTTTGTGTTTCTGTGCTTTTTGTTGGTGATTTTGCTGTTTAGGATGGCCCCAAGCATAGTGCTGAAGTGCTGGTGTTTGCTGAAGTGAAGTGTGTCTGGTGTTCCTAAGTGCGAGAAGGCTGTGAGGTGCCTTTCAGAGAAAATGTGTATTTAATAAACTTCATCCAGGCATGAGTGATAGTGCTGTTGGCTGTGAGTTCAATGTTAATGAATCCACAATATATAAATAAGTGAAAGTCACTCAGTCGTGTCCGACTCTTTGCGACCCCATGGGCTATATACTCCATGGAATTCTACAGGCCAGAATACTGGAGTGGGTAGCCTTTCCCTTCTCCAGGGGATCTTCCCAACCCGGGGATTAAACCCAGGTCTCCTGCATTGCAGGCAGATTCTATACCAGGTAAGCCACAAGGAAAGTCCTTATGGTGTCTTTAAACAGAAACATACATAAAACAAGATAATGTATTGATCAGTTGACAACAATGCTGAACCAGAGGCTCAGAGGAACCTAACCCTTTATTTCCTCTAGGAGCAGTGGTTCATACTTAGTAATTCAGTATTCACCAGGACTTTATAGAACATTATTACCAAGAATAATGAGAATCAACTGTACATTTTAGATTTGATCAAGTACATTGCTGCTAAGTCACCTTCAGTCATGTCCGACTCTGCGACCCCACAGACTGTAGCCCTCCAGGCTCCTCTGTCCATGGGATTTCCCAGGCAAGAATACTGGAGTGGGGCACCATTTCCTTCTCCAGGGGATCTTCCCAACCCAGGGATCAAACCTGCATCTCCTGCACTAGCAGGCAGGTTCTTTACCTTTAGCGCCATCTGGGAAGCAGGCAATCAAGTACATTAGGTCTGGTTTATTCCTTTGAATTGCTTTATCCATTGGTCATTGTGCCTCATTTTATTTAGCCATTTCCCCAACCAGTCCACATTTTCACTTTCCCAATGCTGTGATAAGCATTCTCAAATACATCTCCTTGAGCACATGTGCAACTGTTTCTCTAGGACTGGGTCCTGCTTTAAACAGATATCACCTGATTGCCTTGTAAGGTAGTTCATACCAGCAATGCATGAGAGTAATGATTCCCACTTCCTCCAAACTTTAGCTCTCAGGATTAGCAAACATTAAGTTTTGACAGGGAAAAATCATTATCCTGTTTTTAATTTGCATTTGCTTTGCACCCTGGAAAGCTCTCTTCTTTTCCAGGCTGCTGGCATCAAATTACCCACGGACACAGAGGTGATTCTTGTGCAACTCTCAGCGTGTCATGATTCTCCTCTGTAATGAAGGAAATCTGAAGTCTAGGCAACCAGCAACACAGCCGCTATCCACTGGTGCGAGGCCCAAGTGATGAGCCCGCTGCCTGACTTCTCATGGAGACCCTGACAGGATTAGACAGGAGACGCGAGGCAGAGAAAATAACTGCTCAGCTGCAGACAGCATAGCAGACGACTTCTGGGAACAGACTAAAGCCAAGCTTCACCAGGACCTTGCATGAATTCCTTAATTTCCCTGAGCTCCGCTTTCTTCACTTGTCAAATAGGGAAATTAAAAGAACCACTGCATAAGGTTTGGAGTGACAGCTTGTTACTAAGGCTTGTTTTGGCTATGTACTATAAAAGAAATTGGAACCAGGAATTTGGTGTAATGGAAAGAGCACTGGATTAGAAGCCAGAAGACCTCTGCTCCAGTTTCCCTCTGCCTAGAACAAGTGGGGGATGTTCAGGTAAGTTGGGGAGCTGTCTCTAACTTATTTCTTCACCTGTAGAACAAAGGCATGTCTGGTGTCTAGGGGCCTTCAGTACAGACACTTCTATTTTTTAGAAGCTGTCCTTCCTTCTCATTCTAAATGTGAAGGGGGAACTATGCGTTGGTGTGAGGCAGTCCCACTCCTGGCCACTGTTGAGTGTACAGCATTTGTCAATTGGAGTCTTTTCTTGGCATTTAGGGGCAAGAATTGAGGAAGGGGGCGCTTACACTGAGGGCAAGAATATCTGAGGGCTGACAGGGTGCATGCTGTCTGCCCAGGGAACCAGATAAATCCAAGGGGAAGCAGAGAGCGGAGATGGAAGCTAAACTGGACTGTCATTCACTACCCTTCTTATTTCCATGAGTAATACAACGCAATCCCCTCTCTTCTAAAGCTAGCTCAAGCTGAATGTCTATTACTTTCAACCAAAAGAATCCCAAACGTTTTCACTAAGGTCATATAAAAATTTCCACCTCTGAAATTCTATAGGTAGGAATGAGTGGTCCTAAGAACATCTGACCCTAGCACCTTCCTCTCCCGGGGGACAAGCCTTTGTGACGTGACCGAAGGGAGGGGGATTGTCCTGCCTCCTACACTGGCCTGCAGGGGTCTCACACCTCGAAGGCCTTGTAGGTTGAAGCTGGAACAAGGCTTTGAGTTCAGGAGAAAGAATCACTAAGGGGGTCTTGAACTATTACTGGGTATGGAAAGTCAAGGTATGTGGAAGTTGATTTGACCTCCCACTGAGTGACAGGGCCTTGAAGGGCTGCAGTAAGTGTGGGCTTTATCCAGGCGGGTTGATGGGAAATGTGTCTTAGGAACACTATCGAGTGACTGAGTACTCTGTCGTGTCTGACTCTTTGTGATCCCGTGGACTGTAGCCCACCAGGCTCCTCTGTCCATGGAATTTTCCAGGCAAGACTACTGGAGTGAGTTGCCATTTCCTACTCCGAGGGATCTTCCCGACCCAGGGATCAAAACTGTGTCTCTGGCGTCTCCTGCACTGGCAGGCAGATTCTTTACCACTGCACCACCAGAGAAGGCCAGGAATATCATTAGGGCCTTCGATGGTGCCTGGGTAAGGTGGGGCTCTTAGGGTAGGAACGACCAACTTCCAGGCTTTAAATACCAGGCTAAGCTGATAAAGCCGATGCCAAGAGGTTAATTTAAAGCAGCCCTAGGAATTCCCTGGTGGCCCAGGGGTTGGGACTCTGTGCTATCACTGCTGAGGGCCCGGCTGCAATCCCGGGTTGGGGAACTAAGATCTTGCGAGTGGCCTGGTGCAGCCAAAAGCAAAAAAAGAAAGAAAACTGACAGCCCTACCCGGGTTACAAGTTGTCAAAAGGCTCAGGATAGACACGCATTTTTCAGCCTCTAAATTCAGTGTCCTCTCTCACTGGGTGGCAAAAACGTTGGGCCTCAGCACGGGTAGGTTTTGGTCACCTTGCAGACAGGGCCTCATTCACAAGGCACCAGGCCTCTAAGTTTCTCTTGGCAGCCTGAGAATGCAACCTCAGGAGGCCCCCGCTGCCCCCGCCCTCAGCTGTGGCTGGTATAGCGATTCACTACCAGTGGGTACAAGGCCACCGCTGTGCCCGAGTTCATGTCCACACCAGTGAGCGCCAGAGCCAGGACTCCCAGTCAAGGTCAGACCTTCTAATTGTACAATAAAAGTGTCTGTTTTCATCATACCTGAAGACACCTTGTCTCTCTCCCAATCCACAGATCCAGCCATGCTTTTCGCTTCCGCCCAAAGCACACCAGCCTTAGCCCATCTTCCCTCTGAAACCTCTTCTCCATGTCTATTTTGACCTCTGTGTCCCTGCCGAGCCTGTCGTTTGGCACTTCTCAGGTTGTGGTTGTGTCTCCTTAGAAGTCATGAAATTAACAGAGACTCTGGACTCGTTTTTTGTTGTTGTTTTTGTTTTTAAATGAAAGAGAAAAAAACTATTAAAAATATCACTTTTTTCCTTGCAATCACCCTTCCTACACATTCTATCCAATAAACTGCCATTCACCTTTCACATCCATGTAGCATGTTGTGGTTAAAATGTAGGTTCTGAGCCAGGATGCCTGGGTTCACACCTCAGCTCTACCATTGAATGCTGTGTGACCTTGGTCAAGTTACTGAATGTCTCTGGGTCGCTGTTTCTTCTGTAAAATGAGAATTATGGGAGCACCCACTTCACAGGTTTGTTGTGAGAATAACAGCTACCATCATTATGATCTCCTCTTTAGAGTTCTCCTGGACTCCCTAGGCAGAACCAGGCATTCTGTGATCAGAGGTCCTCCCGTGCCAGGGGACTTCCCAAGGTCTCTGAAGTGCACACTTCCTACAGCAAATGTCCTGTTTATCTGTGATAAGAGCATTTTCCCACCATCCTGAGACCCTCGGGCCTGGCAGGTGGAGGGTAAGTACTCTGGAACCAGAGAGACTCCAACTCTGCCACTTGAAGCTGCTTATCCTCTCGAAGCCTCAGTTTCTACTTCTATAAAATGGGGGTAATAATAGTACCTGCTTCACAAGGCTGTTATAAGTATTCAGTCAAATAATGTATGGAAAGTACCTAGCCTAGGACAAAATTAGCAGTAATTATACTATCAGAGTGTAGCTCAATAAATGTTTAAGGAACAAACGAGATTTCCAAAACCCCAGAGAACTGCTGTCTGAAACACGGAAGTCACTCATTGCTGTTGTCTGAGGATTGGAGAGCAGGTCAAACCCAAGGCCATCTGCCTACCCTGCTGGTCCTCTGTGTGTCTGACTGTAATCACACACACCATGGTGCACACGGAATAGGACTCTACAGCTTATAATGCCATCTATTCATGCATCTACGCTCTGCGGGTAAAAGCCCCATTTTACAGACGTGCTCAGCATCTGCACAGTTGGCAGGGGGTGTCATTGAGACAGCTCCGCCCCCCCCACAAAGGCTTCCCATCCAACTCCAAGGTGAATGTCGACCTCAGAGCTGGTGGACCTAGCGTGGCTGGACTGTGCAGATGCTGCTCTCAGAAAACCGTTTACCTTAAAAGAGGAATGTCTACCTCCCAAAGCGAAGAGAGGTGAAACGAGCAAGAGGTCTGGAAGCAGAACGCCCACCGCCCCCCATCTCTTGGCTGCTTGTTCCTGGGGAATCCACTTAACAAGTTTACAGTCCTATAAAAGGGAGGGATAGTACCGTGCTGCCTCCCCAGATTTTTGTGAGGATCAAGTGTGAAAACACAAGAGAAAGAGCTTTGTAAATGTTAGTTATTGCGATCTTTACCGCACAGTTGACAAAGAGGCCCTGGGGCCCCCTTAACCTTTCAAGACAGTTGACAGCTCTGCTCAGTGGAGCCCTGTGATGCGGAGATTCAGGAGCTGGCCTGCAGGGTGGGAAGAGGGATTCAGTTTCTGGGCCCTGGGGAATGAATGAATGGCATAATACTGATGTTCTCTTAGAGCTCTTACAGAAATGAGGTGGGTAGCCAAACTGTCTTTTAGTTTTGCTGCCTGGTCAAACAGCAGAGAGAAGGTTCTTCTACGAGCAAGTTCACAACCTCACCCTCGTCATATTACCTTTCCCTTCGCTGCTCAATTCAGAGCGTTTAGAGAAGAGCTCCTCCATTAACATTTTTCCGAGACAAATGAATAAACCTGTCAAAACTGTTACAGGACCAATTTCTTTCTTTTTTTAAAAATATTTCCAGGAAAGGGGGAGCATAAATTCTGCAGAAGTCATTTAAAGTCATAAACCTTAAAAATGTTTGCAGCGCATTCTACTGGGTGAAGTTTTCCAGGTGACTCAGGCCACGGCACACTGTAGCGGCCCAGACCCTCTATGGCGCCAGGGAAATGGCACTTCTGAATATTTTCCAAGTGACATTGCACAGCGAAAGTTTCTTTTTCCTTCATGGCATTGATTTTTCAAGTAAACCTTTTGATTTTGGAGTAAAAAATCAATGGGCTCTCTGCTTTTTGAAGTCAGTTTCAGTAGAGAACTTTAAAGACACATCAAAAGCACACTGTTCTTCCTTCCTGAGGCTTCGATGGGGTGGGGCAGGGGAGAGGTGATGGAGGGACTTTTTCACATTCTGAGAAGTGGTCCAAAGGTTCTCGCTCCTGGGGAGTTGGAGATGAGTCTGGTCCATAAGGTCAATCTCCACTCAGACTCCAGGGAAATACTAGTCATCTCAGAATAGACATTTGCCTTTGTTTTCCCATCAAAGAAGCAAGGCAGTTGGAGAGAACAGAGGCCACTGGGGTGGGCAAGGCAGGACTGAACACTGTTTTACCAGGTCAGGAGGCCTGTCCCATTTCCAGGGACCAGCGCAGAGCCTGCGTTGGCACCCTGGGCCCCTGCCCTTCTGGAGGAAGAAAGGACGAGAAGACAGTGGCAGAAGCTGGAGACCAAGAAGAGGACAAGCTGGCCTTCGGGAGAGCTGAAACAGGAGCTCGGCCTGGAGGCTCCTGGGAGGAGTCTGGCAAGGAAGGGAGAGTAGGGTTGGAAAGCACGAAGGGGGAGAAGACCTCTAACGCAGAATAAGGCAGCTTGAGGACTTGGGGAGGCATGACCTTGCAGAAGAAGTTGGGAGGCACCTGCCATCTTGTCAAGTGGGGGCACCAGGAGCACGTCTTGCCCTCCCCTGATGCACTAGGCTTCTCTCTGGGTTGAGAAAACATCCGCAGCTAGCACCACTGTCGAGCAAAAATGCCTGGTATTCCACGCCATCCAAGGAGAAGTTACATTTTCCCCATTTTCATGCTTACTCCAACTCATGAATTCCAACCTAGGTAATGCCAGGCCAATCCAAGGTGCTGGAGGAAAACTTCTCCTCCCTACTCTGACTCATTAAGCAGCTTGAGTATAAATGTCCTTTCCCCAGGGAAATCTCCCTGAGCCCCTGGCCTAGGTCAGGCCCTGCCCTCAATTCTTCCCCGGTTACACTTACAACTACAGTTAATTACTTATTTGTAAATTGCATCCTTAATGAGCGTCTTTGGCCATAGTGTAAGCCCCAAGAGAACACTGTGTCTTATCTCGACCTTTGCTAAAGACCCCTTGCCAGCACAGTACCTGGGACCAGGTAGCACAGAATTAACACAGGAAGGTGAATGACCTCATCCCAACAATGCCCCCAGAAGAGCCGCAGAGGAGCAGAACTTACTGCACAACTTCTTCTGGAACACTGAGGTCAGCGTCTCAATCTGGCTGAAGTTGGCCACCAGGAAGACGTGGTCCTCGTGGGGCTCGCTCCCGATGGCCTTCAGCGTGTTGAAGTCCACCTGGCCCACACCAATGGCAAAGATCAGGATGCCTGTGTCCCGGGCCTTTGCAGCCACCTCGGCCACTGAGTCCTGGGGCCTCCCATCGGTCACGATCATTATGACCCGAGGCACGTTCTCCCTCAGGGGCCGGGCCCCCTCTGCTTCCGAGAAGGCGATGTTCAGGGCGTACTGGATGGCCAGCCCCGTCATGGTGCCCGTGGACAGATGCCGCATCCTCTTGACGGCGCGCTCCACCTCGGACTTCCTCTTGAAGGTCTTGAGGGAGAACTCATTCTTGACCGTGCTGCCATACTGGAGCAGGCCCACACGGGTGACGTCAGGGCCAATGTCCAAGAACTGCAAGATGTCCACAATGAACTCCTTGACCTTTGCGTAGTCGTGGGTGTTGACGCTGCGCGAGCTGTCGATGATAAAAACCACGTCCGCTCGCTTGTTCTCACAGGTGCTCCCTGGGGAAAAGGGAGAGGGTAAACATATCATAAGAGTATTAAGCATAAATATCTGACTATATATAAGTTATCAAGGAGATCAAAACAGTCCATCCTAAAGGAAATCAGTCCTGAATATTCATTGGAAGGACTGATGCTGAAGTTGAAGCTCCAATACTTTGGCCACCTGATGCAAAGAGTCAACTTATTAGAAAAGACCCTGATGCTGGGAAGATTGAAGGCAGGAGAAGAAGGGGATGACAGAGGATGAGATGGTTTGATGGCATCACTGACTCAATGGACGTGAGTTTGAGCAAGCTCTGGGAGATGGTGAAGGATAGAGAAGCCTGGCGTGCTGCTGTCCATGTGGCCTGCAAAGAGCTGGACACAACCGAGTGACTGAACAACAGTAAATTAGCAACAGATAGCCAACAAAGACCTCCTGTATACCACAGGGAACTATTTTCAATATTTTGTAATAACTTATAAGGAAAGAGAATCTGAAGAAGTTATATATATCTGCATAACTGAATTGCTGAGCTATATACCTGAAACTAACATGATATCACAAATCGAATATACTTCAATTAAAAATAAATAAAATAAGATTGTTAAGGACCCAATGCAGGTTGGAAATCCTAGGGCCAGGGGTCACCTTTCAAATCTTCATCATTTCCTTCACTCAGGAAGGTTGTAAGGATGTATATGTGTTTGACTGGGTGATCATGAATATTGGCAGCAAAAAAGATACTATTTCTTTTTACAAAAGAAGTGAACTTCAGCTTCTAGAAAGTCATCAGTGTAGTTTTTAGGTGGGCAAACATCTGAGCAGCGTCAAAATTACTTTGTTATTTACTGCACAGCACATTAGCTTGGCTGGATACTGCAGGAAGTATAGAAGATGCTTAGGGTGGGGACCCAAGTCAAGGAGTTTACAGTCTACCTGGGGAGACTTAACGGAAAAAGGAAAGAATAACTAGTATGACACTGTTTGGTGCAGATGATAAGTATTCAGAGAACTGGGCTGGGGTCAAGGAGATGGGACACAGGCTGGCTTTACAGATGTATATTGTCTGGACTGTGAGAAGGAACATGTGGAGAAAAGCCCATGAACAAAAGCCCAAGATGGCATGAATATAGCAGACAATAGAATGAGTGTTGAAGGCACTGCTAAGAGTTATGGATAGGAATGAAGTTGGAGGGGTAGCTTGAAGTCAGTTACAAAAAGACTTTAAATTCAGATTGAAATTTGTACTGATACCACAGCTGATGGGCATAATATGATTAGCATTATATTATGTAACTTATCTCTTCCGCAGGGAAGTTATGTAATAAAAGGTCAATTGAATGGGTCAGAAGTTTGTGGAGAGGATATGGACAAAGGAACCCTCATACATGGTTGGTGGGAACGTAAATCGGTGCAGGCACTGTGGAAAACACTATAGAGGTTGCTCAAAACACTAGGAATAGAACTACCATATGACCCAGCAATTCTATTCCCACATATTTATCTGAAAAAAAACAAACAAACCAAAAACACTAATTCAAAAAGATATAGGCACCCCAATGTTCATATCAGCATGATTTCTAACTGCCAAGATAAGGAAGCAACCTAAGTGTCCATGAACAGATGAAAGGATAAAGAAGACGTGCTATATATAATCAGTGAAATATTAGTCATAAAAAAGAATGAAATTTTGCCATTTGTGACAACATGAATGAACCTCGAGGGTATTACGCTAAGTGAAATAAGTCAGACAGAGAAAGACAAACTGCTATCATTTATATGTGAAACCTAAAAAATAAGACTAGTGAAACAAAAAAGAAACAGTCCTCTACAGAGAACAAACTAGCAGTTAGCAGTGGGGCAGGGAAGGGGTGGGGCAATACACCAGTTAGGGGATTAAGAGGTACAAACTTCTGTGCATAAAATAAACTACAGGGATATATCCTACAATGGAGGGAATATAGTCAATGTTTCATTTTATTTATTTCTGCCTTGCAACAAAACTTTCAGAATCCTAGTTCCCTGACCAGGGATTAAACCTGTGCTCTCGGCAGTGAAAGCAGAGTTCCAACTGCTAGACTGCCAGGGAATTCCCCAATACTTTCTAATGACTATAAATGGAGGCTAACCTTTAAAACCTGCGAATCACTATGTTGCTGTAACTTATATAATACTGTACATCAACTACACCTCAGTTTTTTTTTTTTAAAAAAAAAAGGAAAAAAAGGTCAGTTGAGTCAGGTAGGGGTGTGCAGTGTGGACAATCCAGACCATTGTTGCACTAATCTGGTTGAGAAGGAAACAATCTCAACCAGGGGTAGGGGGCTGGCAGGTGGGGGCAGCAGTGGAGATGGAGACGGTACCTGGCCAAGAAACATTTCAACAAAGGGCACAGTTAAGCTGGAAAAAAGGCAAGTGTCAGAGTCTCTCCGTTACCAGCGCAATTGTGATGCTTACTCCTCCAGTACTGAAGCAAGAAGGCATTCTGGAAAGAGAATGAGATGAGAGGCCTTCTGCCCCAGAGGGTGGAGGTGGAGGCTGGGCGTTCCTCCTGGAATTTCTCCAATGTTCTAAGCGACGGCCTCCGGCCTCTCTCCCCTTCCTCCCTCCCTTTCCCAGACTTCCCACTGGTAAATCCCAATTTGACAGGGATTAGAAGAGGGATCTCAAATGCCTGCCCTAAATCCCAATCAGCACAGCTGCAAAAAAGAGGGGAAAAGCCAAAAATGAAACAGTGCGCCCAGTCATTGAAATGACAAGTGGGAAAGGCCAGGGAGGTCACCCTGTCCAGGCCAGCCTGCCAGCCCCTGCCTCTCCCCTGAGCGCCTGCACACACACAGCCCGTGCACTGCAGCCTCACACGCCTAACAATTTTAGGGGCAGAAGCACATACCCGCCACCCCTCAGACCAGCATCATGGCAGAAAGCTGACCTTTGGTGGCACCCACACATAACACCGGGGGCTGGGTGAATTTAAGGTGAGTTTCTCAAACCAGAGCCTCCAGAAACTGCCTTTGAGGACCCAGGGATAAGATCAATATCGACCCTGACATTTTAACATCTTGACTCCAGACAGCTTTCATCAGTATGGTCTCCTGTGGTTTCCAGAACAAGCTCTGAAGAGCAAAGGAACCATATCTGTTGGATAGATGAGAGCATGAAGGTGTTGAGAGTTTGAAAATCTCTTATAATTTAGGAACAGAAAAACTCTGTGGAGGACAACACCTCACCGAGGCTCTGAGGATTAGCTGCGGGTAAAGAGCTGAGTCTTGGGCCCAGCAGGCGGGACCCTCCACAATATGTGGGAGCTTCACAGGCAGGCTCTGCTCCACCCACACTACTCCCCACCCCTCTCCTTCCTCAGTCCTCCCTGTGCCAGGCTCCAGCTGGGGAGGGGCAGGGTGGCCACGGACAGCTGTGTACCTGCCCGAGGAAGAGCAAGGGCCTGAAATCCAGCCCAGTCCTGAGCCCCAGGGGCTGCGTGCCCTTGGGAGGCCCCTGGAGGGAGTGCCATTCTCTAATTTCCATGAGAAGTGTCTGTGGTCTAGCATGTGGCCCTGGGTCCGGGCAACACATGATAAACCTCCCAGGACTGAGGCTGGACACACACCCCCTGCTCTACCAGCTTCAGTCTGAACTGACTCCAGGGAGAACAGGACCCAGTGATCTCCACCTGCTCAGAAGGACTGGAACCAGCCTGGACCCAGCCATGTGGGAGGATATTAACAAAAGGCTCTTTGGAAGGGAGGGTGGCATGGAGACGGCACATTGGCTCCCTAAGAACGCTCTTCCTCTGGAAGCAGGGGTCCCCCCGGGACTGGGATTCTTTCTGTGGGTCTTGGTCCCCAGGCATCCTGGCAAGCATCACAATCAATTTAAAGGGGAGTCTGGAAGTTGCACAAGGAATGATGTGCTCTGCTGGACTCCTCATCAAAACAAATGAAGAGTTTTTCACAACGCCTGGCATTCACAAAACCACCTCAGAGGTTAGAAACGGTGTTGGAGGGACCCTCCAGGGAGCTGTGGCTGAGAGTTGAAAACAAGTTCTGGTAGCCCAAGTGACCAACTTTCTCCTGGACGTCTCCTCAGGTCCCTTGAGAGCTCAGAGACATAGCTTTTGCAGCCTGTCCTGGAAAGGGCCGGATCAGTAGTCCTCGGACTCCAGGTGTCTCCCAATTCCCTGAAGAACTTGTTAAAAACTAAGGTCTGTGGGCCTCACTTCCAGAGTTGCTGATTCTGTAGATATAGGCTGAAAATAAGCATTTCCAGCAAGTTCCTGTGTGAAGTCGATGTCACTGGTCCAAGGACCACGCTCTGCGAAACCATGAGTGTAGGACCTAGAGAGATTTCTGGAGAAAGGAAGTTTTGGTAAGTCTTGACCTCATATCTTACTGTGGATTACCCAATGTGGGAAACTGGTCATCTCTGCAGCCATGCAGTGGGGATACAGTTTAAGTCTTGAGTCAACGTTTGTAGAATTAAGCGGAATTCCGGGTGATGGAGCAAGGCTTCAGGTGGAAGGGACTGAGTCAGAACGGGCAGTTCAAGGAGATGGATTCAAATCAGAGTCAAAAAGTGCTAGGGCAGGTCTCAGTTCAGTCAGTTCAGTCGCTCAGTCATGTCCGACTCTTTGCGACCCCATGGACTGCAGCACGCCAGGCCTCCCTGTCCATTACCAACTCCTGGAGCTTACTCAAATTCACGTCCATTGAGTCAGTGATGCCATCCAACCATCTCATCCTCTGTCGTCCCCTTCTCCTCAGGTCTAGGTCCTGCTGAGTCCAGGACTCAAATCTTTGCCACTTTATGAGGGAACACAGTCACTTTCTAACTTTTGGTCCAGGAACTTACAGACTAATAAAGTCTTAGAGCTGGAAGGATCTAAATGGAGTCCAAGTTATTCACCTTACAGAAGGGGAAACTGAGGCTCAGAGAGGTGACTCCACCTCCACGAGAACCCAGGGCTCACTAGGGTCAGGCCTGGGACCATCCGGGTGCCTGGGAAAAGTCTCAATACCACTGGCATTGCAATACAAGTTTTGTAAACACTCTAGGACATTCTGAAATATTTGCCTTCACAGTTTCTCCACCTGGGAACTGCTGAGAGATGTTTCCAGAAACATCTCCTCTGTGTGTGTTCCTCTCACATATCAGTTCTGATAAACAGCATCCCTGTCTAATTAGCCCAAGAGAAGAACACACATACTCTTCCATCTCGCCTTTCACTGTAGACTTTCTGCAGCAGTTGGAAGAGGGTATCTGGGCACATCATAAAACACCATGCTGCTGCTGCTGCTGCTGCTGCTAAGTCACTTCAGTCGTGTCCGACTCTGTGCGACCCCATAGAAGGCAGCCCATCAGGCTTCCCCATCCCTGGGATTCTCCAGGCAAGAATACTGGTGTGGGTTGCCATTTCCTTCTCCAATGCATGAAAGGAAAAAGTGAAAGTGAAGTCGCTCAGTCACGTCTGACTCTTAGTTACCCCATGGACTGCAGCCTACCAGGCTCCTCCATCCATGGATTTTCCAGGCAAGAGTACTGGAGTGGGGTGCCACTGCCTTCTCCGATAAAACACCATACCCCAAACCAAAAAGTGACAGTCTAAGCCTTGTGCACAGTACTTCCAGTTCTGTCATCTCGACTCCACAGCCTGCTCACTGGGCAAACAAGTGTCTCTTCCCCCACAGAGAAGGTGAACCTGAGCCAGAACAATTTTAAGCCACATTCCCACCCCAGCAGGATTACAATGTGCAGCCTTGGAACCATCTCCTTCCTCCCAGGATTGTAGATTTGTTGCTAATCGGTCTCCCTTGCTGTGGCTAAATTCAATTATAACCATGTAACTGTACAGCAAATATTTGGTACCATCTGCCCAGAGAGGTCAGGGCATGTTTGGAGAAGGAAGGTATGTGAATCTCCATGATGGGGGTAAAATAATTTCATCCAGACACTGAAAGGGACTCTGTGAAACAGCAACATTTCTCTAATGCTGGAGCAATTGGCCATGAGCCAAGAGCTAAAACTGTTCTTGTTACTAGGACTAACCAGAGGGGTTTCTTTAATTCCCAAGAGTGACCAGGAACACTATGGAACATGATTCAAAGGTCACAAATGCTTAGTGAAACAAGCGAACACAGGCTTGCCCTGTGACCTCAAGGCGAGCCCAGCCAATGCCACTTACCATCCATGTGGTCTATCACCTCCCCTTCACCTTTTTGGCCCTCAGTCTCTTCTGTGAAATGAGGATAATACCTCACAGGGCTATCGTGAGACTCAAAAGAGAATATAACAATAATTTATAGCTACTGTTTATTGGGTACTTGACTTGTTCTGAGTACTTTTACCCAGAGTGACTTATTTATTCTTCACACCCAACTTAGCAGGTACTATTCCCATTTTATAGATGAGAACAGTGAGTCTAGGAAGGTTAGATGCCTAGATTAGGGTCTCATACTTAGAAAGTAGAGGGGCCAGGATCTGAACCCAGCTCCATAGCCCATGCTCTTAACCACCAAGTAATGCTCAGAAAAGATTCTGTCCTTTTAGACCTGCCCTTCCCAGCACACTCAAGAGGCACCAGAACAGCACTGGCTCTCTGAGGTCAGTTCTTTCCTTCCCTGGAATCAGGGCCTGAAGCTATGGCTCGAACTTGCCTGCCTCCTGCCAAGTGCTTTCCCCCTGCTAAATGCCTATTTGTAATTTTTTTTAATTTAATGAAACGATGAAAACAGATGCTTGCCTCCCTCAAGAGCAGCATCTCAGTAAATGAAGCTGCTAGTTGTTCACATTCTCCTGTGCTGGACAAGTGCCTCCTGTGAGATCAGGAGAAGCAGGGCCCTGGGGGAGATAAAAAGTCAAGGTCATTGGCCTTTGATGGGCTGTGGGGCACAGGAGAAGCATGACCTGGACCACAGGCAAATGCCCAAGGTGGGGTGGAGAAGGGAGACAGATTTCAGAAAGTGGGAGCTTCTTAACAATTCCCAGTAAAGTTCCCACAAGCAGGCAGTATATGGGCACTTGAAAAAAAGACTGTGGGGACGTCCCTGGTGATCCAGTGGGGGAGAGTCGGGCTTGCAATGCAGGGGACTCAGGTTCAATCCCTGGTCGGAGCTGGCTCCCACACACCACAGAGCTACTAAGCCCACGTGCTGCAGCTACTGAAGACCAAGCCATAAGCAGAGAGACTGTGCACCGCAGCGGAAAACGCTGCATGATGCAACGACGGTCCCAAGAGCTGCAACCGAGCTCTGACGCAGCCAAAAAAGTGAATATTAAAAAAAAAAAAAAAGAAGAACTTTAAAAAAGGAATGATACAAGGGGGAAAATGGAGTAATTTCTAGGACAGCACAAGAGCAGATGGACAAGGGCACCAGAATAGGATTTCCAGGTGGCATTATAGGCCAACCTGAGGGTAGTGAGCATGAATCGGAAGGGACACTGATAGCATAGCTTTGCTCCAGCTACACTTGGCTACACGGGTACAGGAGGAAAGCAGGAGGAAGTTGCTATAACCAGAGTTCTCATGCAGCCAAGAGTTGGTGGATCAGGAAAGCAACCAAGGTAGGTGACAGAGCAGCTATAAGGTTTCCCATGAAATTAAGCTGGGGGAATATGAAATAGAAGATAGGAAGGAGTAAAGGGCAGAGAAAAAGCAGTGGAGTCAATGGATTGAAAGTCTAGATACGGTCAAAGGACTGTTGAAGTTGGAATCCTAGAAGGGGCGAGCTGAGGGGAAATAGGAGGTTTAAACGGAGGTTATGAAGGGACTGCAGTTATTGTAATCACAGGGGCAGGAGTATGATAAGAGAGGTCACTGGCTGAGATATGGTGGAGGACAAGAATACTCTAGGAACGATCCTGTGAAGAAGGGAGCATTCATGCGGATATTGAAATCACCAAGAATTTTGAGAGTAATGTTGGAGACTGTGGCAGTGAGCCAAGAGCTAAAGCTCTTCTTATTATTAGGACTTTAATTCCCAAGAGTAACCAGAAACACCGTGAAACATGATTCAAAGGTCACAATGGGACAGAGGAAAAACTAGCTCACCAAGAGTTTCAAAGGGAGAAAAGCAGTTTTATGATTAGAGAAAGTGGGGGTGGGGGCCTGAGGGGGAGGGAGAACTTGATGATTATGAACCAGGATATTGAGAAGGGGGAAAAATGCACAATTTATGTTTTTATTCCTAGATGGGATAGATCAGGAGAATCAGAGGAGATTTATAGTTTGGATCTCAACAAGGCAATTAATTGACTCCAGTGAGAAAGAAGGGGCTTCCCTGGTGGCTCAGAGGTAAAGAATTCACCTTCCAATGCAGGAGACGCAGGTTGAGTCCCTGGGTCGGGAAGATCCCCTGGAGAAGGAGATGGCACACACACACACACACACACACACACACACACACACACACACACAGTGGGGAAGAAAGGCAGGTTGCACATATCCTGACCAGTTAGGTAGAACACTTAAGTAGAGCCAATCTTTGAACAAATATTTAGTGAGGACCTATTGTGTGTCAGGCTCTGGGAGCAGAATGAAGGGAAGACTCCCAATTGTGAATAGCAGGCACAGAGAAAAATAATGATAATAGAAGTTAATAAACTAGGCAGATGAAAAAGATAAACAGAGGGCTCAGAGTGAGAGGGAGAGCGTGACTGCCGTCTTTGGTGTGGGTACCCAGGCTCTAAGGCAGGCTCAGCAAGGCCCCCTTTTCCTCCCTTGTCCCTGGCAGACATTACTAATCAATTCCTGTCCTCTCCCACTCAGCCGGGACTCAGCCTCAGGATACCGTCAACACTGCCCTGCAAATAACGGAATCATTTTGCCAACCTGGTTCCAGAGTCCGGGGGCCTCTGCAACAAAGGCTGAAGTGCTCAATTTTATTCACTTCTAAGAAACTGAATAAAGGTAAGTTAGCTAATCGTACTTTTGAGACATTATCTGATAATGAGTGCTAACTTACTACTTTCCAATGAGAAATAAAAAGGGTGGCCATGTAGACGATGTGCACACAAACTTCTACATAAAGACACTTGGGATGGAGGGCTGCTGTAGGCATGGGGTCAGGGCAAAGGAAATAGAAAAGTCCTAAGAGATGGTCTCCTCAGACTATACAAGTGGTATGTATTCTCCATTACAAGAATATAAAACAGCATGTCGGAATTCAGGAAATTGCATCCCATAAGCATTTAGTCTGTGTGTATTGAACTAGATGGGCTTAACAAAGACAGACAGACAGAGAAAAAACTACCTTGTAACACCCATCATTACACTCAATGAGCGCCTGCTCGCGGACGCCTGAGGTGTGGCCCCTGCGGCTGCCTCAGTGTTCTGTCCCTATGCGCCTGCAAACGGTGACCAGCCCTGGGGTTTGCAGGTGATTTTATGGATATTTCAGAGGCAGTTTGGAGCACCTTTCATTTTTGCTCCCAGTGAGACTTAGCTTGCAACTGCCCTGTACTTAGGGCACTTGACTGGGGCACGGTGGTCCTTGGCCAAGGCTGAAAGGACTACATTTCAATTCTTCCCTTCCCTTAGTCCCTTATTAGTCAGTCAGCAGCTGCTGAGTTACCTCACGCCAGCCATTTTATAATGCAGTTGATGAGCCATGCCTTTCTCCAAATCAATCACACTCCACTCACATCTCCCTAAAGAACCCCTGGGGAGTGATCTGAAAAGTTGATTATATTATATTAGGGAGACACCCTGGACTTCTTAATGGGATTGAAGACATATCGTAGACACATTAGCAAATCACTCCCCACTTGGTAACATTTTCCACACCGTTTTCCAAATTCTGGGGGCATTTGTGGTTCTCTGTACACCACTACACACAATGTTGGAAGGAATCGGTAAAAAGCTGAATAACAGAGTCAGGGCCAGAAAGGATTTCTGAGGGCTGAAATAATGAGTCAAAACTAACAGGAGGAAATCTAAGTGGTATAAATGTCAAATCCTGCACATAAAGTTCAAAAAATCAACTGTATAAACCACAGAAAGGGAACAACCAGATTGACAGCCAGTCTCATGATAAAGTCTCCAGCCAGGAGAGCAAATCCCAAGCCTCGCACATGGACCCCAAGAATCCCAGCCCCCGCCCCTTGCACTAATCCATTCTAGCCTCAGAATCGAAGCTCAGCCGCAGGAGTCCTCTCAGCACAACATCCCTCACCCCCTTCCCACCACCCAGTGCCTGGAGTAGGGGTCCGGGGGGCTTACGAAAATGAAACCAATTTGCCCAGCCAGCCATTTTTTCCGCTCACTCCCATTAGATCCCTCTCCAGACCTTAAGGCCCCATCATCTCAGCAACGGCTTTCCTGACCTGGGAGATAAGAGAGACTCTCCCAACAAATGGACCTTCTTTATAGCAGAGCTTCCCTACTCTTCCCCTCTTTATAGCAGAACTTTCCTCTGAATAAATATTTTGGTGAGTTTCGTCAGTCACAGTAGCTCAATTTGGCAGTTGTGAGTTCTCAGTATAAACCAGCCCAGGATGCTGTCTCCTCAAAGCAATTTCTCCAACAGCCACCCTCCTAAAGGTCACTGACAGCAAGGTCATGGGAGAGTGAACTAATGAACTTTTGAGCTTCCTAGACCCGCCCACCTTGCCGTGCCCTACACCTTAAACCCCAGCAATCTAATGGTCTGTATTGGGTTGGCCAAAAAAGTTTGTTCAGTCTTTTCCATAAGACGGTATGGAAAACTAACAAACTTTTTTGGCCAACTCAGTAGTTCCTTATACACCATGCTCCTTCAAGTACCTCCTCAGCTCAGCCCTGTGGTCACCTACGTCTTAAGCATTCTCCTCCCAGCATCTCGTGTATGGAGACACTGGCCACGTGCAGCGCCTTCTATAAATCCCTAGTACCCAGCAGAGTGTAACGCACATAGATGCTCAGTTTGCCCTGGCTTCTTTCTGTCAATGTGCCTACGTGGGGGGAGGTGTGGGAGAGCGAAAAGAGAAGTTGCAGACTCTCTTCTGCACAGTGGGCTGTGGCAGCTGGTCAGTGCAGGTACAGTAAACAGCCCACAGTGGGGACCCTCAAGGTCCTGATCACATCAGAAGCACCCGAGGGCGCTTATTTAAAATGCTGAATCCTGGGCAGCACCTTAGACCCAGTGAATTAGAGTCTTTGAGGCTGAGGCCCAGGAACCTGCACTTAGACAATTGTTCCTGGTGATTCTTAGGTGCAGCGAATAAGACTCTACCCCAAGGGGCATGTGCGCCTGAAAGACCATCAGAGAGGCCAGGGAGCAAGAATCCAGAAGAGACCCCTTCCTATACCCCAGCACCCTCCTCCCTCCCCAAGGCCAGGAGCAACCTGGCAAATATGGAAACCTTACATCTTATAGTCTCTCGTGGGTTCCTTTATTTTTAAAAAATTAATTTATTTAAATTGGAGGATAATTACTTTACAATATTGTGGAGGTATTTGCCATACATCGACATGAATCAATCATGGGCGCACATGTGTTCCCCAATCCTGAGCCCCCCTCCTACCTCTCGTGTGTTCTGATCCATTGTCAGATCACGCACAGGTCAGCTGTTTCCTGGCTTTTGATTAGACTCAGTAAAAGTAAAATAGGCACAATTATTACCTTTAACTTACCGTTGAGGGCGCTGAGTCTTAGAGAGGCTAAACGACAAGTCTGCTGGCATGAGGAGAATGAATGGTGGGGAGAAGAGATTTCATCCCCTAGCCAGTCTGAGTCCGGTGCCTGCATTTTTAGCCACTGTTTCTCAGCAGGTGACCTAGCATGAAGTGTCTCTTCTGAACAGAAAAATGTCCCAGAGAAGAGCCTAATGAAGTTATCCTCCACTCACCAGTTAACACATTGATAGTGAAAATGTCTGACTCTACAACCCCATGGACTGTAACCCACCAGGGTCCTCTGTCCATGGGATTCTCCAGGCAAGAATACTGGAATGGGTTGCTATTTCCTTCTCCAGGGGATCTTCCTGACCCAGGGATTGAACCCAGGTCTCCCTCATTGCAGGCAGATTCTTTACCATTACTAAGATCATGGCATCTGATCCCATCACTCATGGCAAATAGATGGGGAAACAATGAAAACAGTGACAGACTTTATTTTCTTGGGCTCCAAAATCAATGCAGATGGTGACTGCAGCCATGAAATTAAAAGACGCTTGCTCCTTGGAAGAAAACCTAGATAGCTTATTAAAAAGCAGAGACATTACTTTGCTGACAAAGGTGTATCTAGTCAAAGCTATGGTTTTTCCAGTAGCCATGTATGGATGTGAGAATTGGACTATAAAGAAAGCTGAACACTGAAGAACTCATGCTTTTTAACTGTGGTGTTGGAGAAGACTCTTGAGAGTCCCTCGGACCACAAGGAGATCAAACCAGTTAATCCTAAAGGAAATCAATCCTGAATATTCATTGGAAGGACTGATGCTGAAGTTGAAGCTCCAATACTTTGGCCACCTGATTCGGAGAACTGACTCAATGGAAAAGACCCTGATGTTGGGAAAGATTGAAGGCAGGAGGAGAAGGGGACGACAGAGGATGAGATGGTTGGATGGCATCACCGACTCAATGGACGTGAGTTTGAGCAAACTCCAGGAGTTGGTGATGGATAGGGAAGCCTGGCATGCTGCAGTCCATGGGGTCACAAATAGTCGTACACGACTGAGCGACTGAACTGAAGTAAATATATGGGAGGGCGAGTGGCAAAGACTCGAATGAGACTCAGGAGTTAAAGCTCAACTTAAGACATACTCTCCTAAGTGCAAAGTCTCTCTTCACACAAGAGATGTGGGTTCAATCCCTTGTTTGATGTAGGGTTGTCAAAAAAACATAGTATCTGTGAAGCACGATAAAGCAAAGCACAATAAAGCAAGATCTGTCTGTACAGTGCTGGTGCTGCGTGGTTGCTGACACCTAGACAGTGAAGTCCTTGGCCTACCAGGGCTACAGTCCAGGGAGTCAGCGGCACACACATACAGATGACTGCAGGGTGAGGCAGGGAAAATGAATTATTATTCGGTAAGCATAACATATGCTTAGCCAGAACAGCTGAATCTTCAACCGCAAAGAACAGTCCGTAGACACTGTGCTTATGAACACGGAGGCATGAATCCAGCAAAGACACAGAGCAAATACATTTCTATGTCTTGGCCCATTACTGAGGATAAAAGGAACTGTGTACATCCACAGAGGTGGTTTCTGTGCTCTTCTGCCCACACAGACCTGCTTTGAATGCCAGCTGATAACATTCATGTGCTTCCCTCAAGCACTGAGATATGGTCTGAATGTCAACTTTCATTCCATCACCTTCTTTCCAACACCTACGAGCAGCACCAGAGTTCTGTAGCACATGGTGAAACTCATTGCCAGATTTGATCTGTGTACACTTTAACCCAAACCAAGAAGAGCCCCGGCAGGATGGATTCTGTCTGCCTGTAGAGATACACACTGGGAAGTTTTTATGTAAAATATACTTGCCAATGTCATGATGTGTTTGTTTTTGTTTAAAAGAAGGTCCTTGTGGACGAGCCTGCATCTTTGGCTAGCAATGGTGCTCCATAAACCAGAGACATGGGCCGGTAGTACCCTGAGGGATCCTAGGCTGACACCAGCTCAAATTTCTATTCTCCCTGCAGACTGTCATAAATTCCTTTAGGAACACAGCTTTCTAAAGCCCTCGGGGAGTGTGCACCAACGAGCCAGTGAAATGGAAAAGAAAAAAAAAAAAAAACGAAGAAAGAAAAAACATGCCACATCACACCAGTCTCCTCTCGTAACTGTTACATGAGCTGAAAGAAAAGGGCCATCATATGAAGTTCAACAACTGTGGTTTCCAGAACCCTGGACAATTTTCTTTGCAAGGGAGCCAGAAAGAAAGCTGCCCCAGTTTAGCCCTGGAGAGAAAAACAATTTCCAATGAATTGAATTTCCTTGTAAGGTAAAGCAGTTTGCTTAAGTTGTGCTAAAAAACCACAAAAACAAACAAATAACACCCCTCACACCTCCTCTCAGTGTCTCACAAATACAAGCTTTCTTCTAATTGAGAAAAGAAGTATAAAGAAGTTTTGAAATAGACAATGGTTTTAAAATTCCTTAAGCTGACTGAATAGATAACAGAATTGATTTGGTATTCTCTAGCAAAACCCTTCTCACCAGGTTTCCTCCTTGCTCAAACTGAGAAATGACTATCACTTAAAACGGTTATTTACACACACACAGTGCCCATCCCCCAATACAAGACAGTATAGAAAGCACAGGGAAACAGGTGATCTCGCCTCTCTTCCAAGTGAAAAAAGAGCTTTAAAGCTGGCATTTGGCCCATAGGAGCATTTTAACTTAGTACATTGAGCAATGGCCTCATCAGCTTTCTGAGAGTCCAGATGGAAGTTGGGCTCAGGGCAGAGACATGTGAATAATAACAAAGCCGGGTCAGGCTGGGGGGATGAGGACCACAGGAAGGGGCTTTGCTAAATGCAGTCTTGTAGTTCTTCCCTGGAAGGAGAGGGGTGCAGGCACACAGAGGCAGGGGTGGAAGCTTCCACAGCCCTGCACCAGCCAAGGAAAAATTCATCATTTTCGTTTACTTGGGTTATGCATACACCGCAGGACACCCCTCTCTGTGCTAGGCACTAGGGACACAGCACAAGTACGATCTCAGCCTGGGAGACGCTTACAACCTTGCAGAGAAGACAGCTTCATAAGACTCACAAAAAGCACGTGCAGCTGAAGCCTGGAGGAGAGCTTGATCCCAAGAGGGTGGGTGGGAAGATTCCTAAAGAAGCTGATGGGTACCATATTATATTATATCATACAATCTTATTCCACTATCAAAAGCTGAGCAGGTACTAGTCAGGCAGAGTTGGGGTGGGCATTTCAGGCAAAGGGTCAGCATGAGCAAAGGGCTGGGAGCCAGAACAAGCAGGGTACCCTGTGCTCAGGTGGTGCAGATGGGGTGCCCTGGGTGTGTCTTAAAGGATGGGAGGAGCACACGTGCCTGCTACCGAGAAGTTTGGATTCCATTAAGGAGACACAGAAGGCTTTTAAATGTGTCCATCCTCTTTTAGGGCACATTCTAAGGGCTCCTGACTCAGCCCAGGCTTCAGTCTTTTCCATTCCTACATAACCCAAAGGCCCTCCTGCCAGAGTTCCCAGCCAGGTCTCAGGTGTAAATAGATGCCCCCTATGTATATACTATAGCGAAAGCACTAGGGAGAATTTAAAGACAACTCCTTTGTCTTTTTTTTTTTTTAATTAATTAATTTTTTTTTAATTGAAGCATACTTGCTTTACAGAATTTTGTTGTTTTCTGTCAAACCTCAATATGAATCAGCCATAGGTATACACATACCCCCTCCCTTTTGAACCTCCCTTTCATCTCCCTCCCCATCCCACCCCTCCAGGCTGACACAGAGCCCCTATTTGCGTTTCCTGAGCCAGACAGCAAATTCCGGTTCGCTATCTATTTTACATATGGTAATGTAAGTTTCCACGTTACTCTCTCCATACATCTCACCCCCTCCTCCCCTATCCCCATGTCCATAAGTCTAGTTTCTAGTTCTGTTTCTCCATTGCTGCCCTGTAAATAAATTCTTCAGTACCATTTTTCTAGATTCCATATAAACGCATTAGAATACAATATTTATCTTCCTTTTTCTGACTTACTTCACTCTGTATAATAGGGTCTAGGTTCATCCACCTCATTAGAACTGACTCAAAGACATTCCTTTTTATGGCTGAGTAATATTCCATTGTGTATATGTACCACAACTTCTTTATCCATTCATCTATCGATGGACATCCAGGTTGCTTCCATGTTCTAGCTATTGTAAATAGTGCAGAAATGAACAATGAGATACATGTGTCTTTTTCAATTTTGGTTTCCTCAGGGTATATGCCTAGGAGGGGGATTGCTGGGTCCTACGGTGATTTTATTCCTAGTATTTTAAGGAATCTCCATACCATCTTCCATAGTGGCTGTATCAATCTACATTCCCACCAACAGTGCAAGAGTGTTCCCTTTTCTTCACACTCTCTCCAGCATTTATTGTTTGTAGACTTTTTGATAATGGCCATTCTGACTGGTGTGAGGTGCTATCTAATTGTAGTTCTGATTTGCATTTCTCTAATAATGAGTGATGTTGAGTATCTTTTCATGTGTTTGTTAGCCATCTGTATGTTAAAGACAACTCCTTTGTGTTCAGGAGTTGAGTTTCTGCCCCTTTGTTACCTAATCCTGGATTGAGCGAAGGCCTTTCAGCTGGTGGAGCAGAAAACTTAGGTCAGCATTTGGGCCCTTCCAACTCATCCCTCTTGGGTGTCCAACACCTCTTCCTCTATTTCTTTCCCTAGTTAATTCAATGTTTCAAGGAAATGACTATTGATTGAATGACAATTGGCATTCCACATGAACTCCCACCTCTTTTTATGAGTCCTCTATACTGCAGAAGCTAAAAACACAGGGAACACATTTCCCTGACTCCCTTGCAGCTAGGGTTCTGGGTGAGAATTAGGTAACATCAACTAGATAACACTCACAAAGGAGGAAGGGAGGTGGAGCCTGTTTCTGCTGGCAAGTAAGGTTGTAGGAACATAGACTCCATGTTCTAGTGTCAGCCCAGCAGCTTCACAGATGCAGTTACAGCAGCAACAACATCCCAATTCCAGCAACGGTTCTTAGGTGATAGCCGTGAACTTCCACTCTTCTAACTTTTCCAAAATTACACAAGCATCTAATTCTCCGTATGAAATCCCGTTCTGCTTAATATACCAAGAGAGCTTTGCTTCCTGCATTGGCCCCGGCTGTCCCCCTCAGCTCCTCAGTATATCTGCCTTCTTGATGCCTCCTTCATCCACAGTGGGCACCTGATGAAAACTCCAAATATACTGGAACAACAACAAAAAAAACATAACAGGACATGCTCAGTCCTCTTCTCGAAGCTCACCTGAAGGCCCAGTCCATCCAAGCTTTGCGGAAGTGGGGCTAACTCTCCTCCCCCCCTCTCCCCTGAAGCCTCTGTATGCCTACCCCACCTCCTCTCTACAGTGACTTCCTCAGGCAGCTGAATTGTTCTCATCACTATTTCATTTGGAAACTTGTCTTCTCGCTCCACTCTGAGACACCGCTCCACTTCCTCCATTCTTACTTAGCTTGGCTTGGGTTTCCACTCCCTAAGTACACTGAGACAGTCGACACAAAAGGAAATCTACTGAGCCAGAGACTTGTTTCCTCATCACTTGGGTGCTGTAGCGAATGCTGGGCTCCAGCTGCTGCAGTTGACTCCATTAAGCTATCCACCCAATGTTAGGGTTGCCATGGAAACCCAAAATAACATTTCAGGAATCCCTCACAGACTGGGTGACTTCGGTTTCTAGGCAGTTTCACAAATAGTTCTTTCTTCCAGCTGATAATTAAGATGAAGGGCACTTAATAAGACAGCAAATTTAATGAACTGAAACGGTATTTCTTGCAGAATTAATCATCACAAAGCACGGAGGATATGCAAATTCTAAAGCTGAAAAGGGACTTGAAAGACTGGGTTCAGTTTCCTTATTTTACAAAGGGAGAAGATCATGTGGGGTAAACGCTGGAGCAGCCTTCTGACTCCTTGTCGGCCCACACCACGCACATTCTCCATCCTGATCAAGGTCCTTGCTTTCTCTGACCTTCAGTTTCCTCTTCTGCAAGACAGGGACAATGACTGTACCTATCTCAGAGGGGTGCCATGAAGATTAAATAAGTGAGCATGTGTAAAGTGCTTACAATGGTGCCTGGCATGAAGTGAAAGTCAAATGATTATTTCTATTATTATTATTATTTCTACCTGGTATTGTGTTGAGGGCTGCATGGAAGCAACATGGCAAGGCAATGAAAGCATTGCTGTGGACTGGGAGCCCAGAGCCACATGTTCTGGTCTCCACTCTGCCACCTGCTAGACAACAGTGGCCACAAAACCTTTATCTTTTCTGGAGGGAGGGTGGCTATATTACTCTGATCTCTAGGGTTGGACTAAATAATTTTTCACTTCCTTTCCAGCTCTTGCATGCTATGGTTTTAAGAAAAATGAATTAAATAGAGGTATACCTTGACTTTTACAAGTGACTAGATATCATATATGATAGCTAATATTAATTCAGTTCAGTTCAGTCGCTCAGTCGTGTCCGACTCTTTGCGACCCCATGAATCGCAGCACGCCAGGCCTCCCTGTCCATCACCAACTCCCGGAGTTCACTCGGATTCACGTCCATCGAGTCAGTGATGCCATCCAGCCATCTCATCCTCTGTCGTCCCCTTCTCCTTCTGCCCCCAATCCCTCCCAGCATCGGAGTCTTTTCCAATGAGTCAGCTCTTTGCATGAGGTGGCCAAAGTACTGGAGTTTCAGCTTTAGCATCATTCCTTCCAAAGAACACCCAGGGCTGATCTCCTTGAGAATGGACCATGTTACTTCCCTGAGCCACACTACCCTGGCACTGCTGTTTCTAAATGCTCCAGGTGAGCCTGGAAAATCCTGGATTCAGAAGCTATATCCTTGACACCTTCAAGAAAATGGCTTAACACAGTAGAGTGGATCACACTAGTAGATACCTTCTTAAACTTCATTTCTTTCCCATTCCCTTCCTGCTCCCTTGCTAAGATTCCAAGGAACAAAGAAGCTACCATCATCTCTGTGAGGAGAGATCTCATCCCCTGCCAGGAATGACTCCTTACAGGACATGGTTATTCCAGCCTCCAGATGAGGTAGTTGGATAGGCAGGGAATGCAGTTTTGGCTAGTGGGGAGGAAAGGAAAGGGTACTGAAGATTTTGGTCTCTGATAAAAGGAGTACGTAAAGGGATGAAAAAATCTTTCCTCCACCCCTATTCTCTTCCTGCCTTGACCATGACCGTGGAAGGATGTGATGTTTGGAGCTGCAGCAGCCATCTTGTGACTATAAAGGCTGAGGCCTAAGAAAGGAAAGTCAACATCCCAGGATGAGGCAGCTTAAAGTTGGAAGGAACCCTGGTTGCAATGGTGAAGCTGAGCCACTGCCATGAACCGGGAATCACCGACCTCCAGACTTTTTGTAAGATATTCAAATATCTTTTAATAAAAACACTGTTAGCTTATGCCAACTGTAACCTAACTAATATCCAGATATTTCACTACTTTAAAATTTTTTCATTTTTTTAATTTATTTTTTAATTGAAGGATAATTGCTTTACAGATTTTTCTTGCTTTCTGTCAAACCTCAACATGAATCAGTCATAGGTATACATATATCCCCTCCCTTTTGAACCTCCCTCCCCATCCCACCTGTCTAGGCTGATACAGAGCCCCTGTTTGAGTTTCCTGAGCCATACAGCAAATTCCCATTGGCTATCTATTTAACATATGGTAATGTAAGTTTCCACTTTATTTATTTTTAATTGGACGATAATTGCTTTACAATACTGTGTTGGTTTCTGCCATATATCAACATGACAGAGATTTCACTACTGATACCAGTCTTGCTGTAGAGTAGTTATTCAACATAAATGTGTTCTATGAATGAATGAATGAATTTCATGGTACACCTTCTGACATTTTGAGAATAAAATTTAATTAAACTCTTTGGCTAATTATGCATATTTTCTGAAATGCTCATGTAACCAGTTTTTTAGACATTCTTCTCTACAATCAATATCTGATTTAAAGTAGAAAAAGAAAAAAAAAACTTATTTTATATTTAAATAAATAGATGCTCAAATAAAGGTAACAGTACTAATACTATTAATAAATGTCATCTCTCATTCATTTCTTCACATGTATTGGGAGGCTACTACACCAGATGTTTTATACCCAGAGATGAAAAGACCTAGCTCCTAGTTTTAAAGATCTCACAGTAGAGTGGGAGCTGTTAACACCAATTTGCAATGTAAAAAATGTTTTTTTTAAATAAACTTAAAAATGCGACAATAACAGCAATAAGCAGGTATTGAAAGCTAACTCCGTACCAGGCTTTGTGCAAAGCCCTTTATCTGCAGGCTCTCATCCCATCCTCACTCCCACTCTGGAGGAGGTGTGACTATCATCCCCGTTGCACAGACGAGACAACTGGGGTTAGAATGGTTCTGCTGACTTCCCCATGGTCACATGGTGGAAAGCTAGAATTTACACTTGTTAAAAGTAGTGGGGGTTTAGTCTCTTCAGTCACGTTCGACTCTTTATGACCCCATGGACTGTAGCCCGCCAGGCTCCTCTGTCCATGGAATTCTCCAGGCAAGAATACTGGAGTGGATTGCCATTTCCTTCTCCAGGGGATCTTCCCAACTCAGGGACTGAACCCAGTTGCCAACTCGGAGTGAACCCGGGTCTCCTGCATTGCAGGCAGATTCTTTACCAACTGAGCTTAGCTATGGTTATTTATAAAACCAAGCTGACAAATGTGGTGGCAAGTGTGGAAAGGTTCAGAAGCCATGGTTGATTGGAAGGTCAGTAAGAAAATGAGGCCATGAGACTGAGGCCATCTTAAGCTGTCTCTGCAGAACTAGAGGCTCCTGGTCTGAAAAAAACAGGTCAGGACACCATTCTGTATTGAAAGGAAAAATGGGCAGGGTTATTTCTCCCTCTTGAACTTTAACCCAGAAACCAAACTATCAGTTGAGCATCTCCAAGGGATGTCCCTTTGGGTGCCCCTGAGACATTCCAACTGAATATGGTGTTTGATTTCACACAAGGCACTCAATGTTTGTTGAACAAATAAAGATATAGCTGCCGTGGTTGCGTGTGGCAGTTTTATATCACAGTGGTTTGCAGACAGGGATTATGTCCGTCTCGTCTGCATCTGGGGCTGGCCTCAGCTTCAGTGACTGGCTGGTTGATGGCTTTGTTCCAGCCCTGACTCAGTCTGACCACTGGCTGAGGCAAATGTCTACATGAGAACAGCCCATGTGTTAGGAGGGGAAAGTGCTCCCCTGAGCCCTAGACAACTTGGTGTGAAGCCCAAGGCTGCTGCTGGTCAATTACTTCACCTTGAGCAAGGAACAGTATTTCTGGATTCTGGCTCCCTCACTTCACCCTTATTTGTACCAGAGACTTCCACGGCAGTCTAGTTTAAGCCCATGATGCTTTCTCAGAATACAGCTGTTAAAAGTCCAAAATGAAATGCTACACTCACGAGGATGGCTATCAGGAAAAAAATAAAGGAGAATAACAAGCGCTGGTGAGGATGTGGAAATACTGGAACCTTGGTGCACTGTTGGTGGGAATGCAGAACGGTGCCGAGTGTAACACTGTGGTACAGTCTGGCATTTCTTCAGAAAAGTTAAACACAGAGTGACTACGTTTCCCAGCGAGTCCATCCTTGGTACATATGCCCCCCAAAATGAAAGCAGAGGCTCAAACAGATACCTATATGCCAATGTTCATAGCAACATTATTCAAGTAGCCCAAAGGTGGAAACAACCCAAGTGTCCATCAGCAGGTGGATAAACAACCAAAACGCGGTATAGACACACACTGGAATATTCCTCAGCCATGAAACAATGTCGTTCTGACACATGCTACAACACGCGTGAACCTCAAAAAACGTGACACTAAGCGAGAAAAGCCAGACCAAAGAACAAACATGGCCTCGTTCTACTTACACAAGGTGTCTAGAATGGGCAACATAGGGACAGACAGTAGGTAAGAAACTCTTGAGGGATGGAGAGGGAGGGATGGGGTTATTTCTTAATGGATAGAAAATTCCTGCTTGGGAATAATGAAAATGTTCAAAATGTTCTGGAAATAGACAGTGACGATAGTTGCAAAACAATGTGAATGTACTTAATGCCACTGAATGGTATACTTTAAAATGACTCAAATGGCTCATTTTATGTTATGCATATATTAGCACAATAAATACAAATGTTTTAATGCCTAGGATGAAAAAGGAGGTCAATTATTTGAACTACACTGAATCAAGATATTTAAAAGAAAAAAAAACTGGGAATAGAGAAACAGATGGACTTTTAAAAATGACATTAAATAACAAGGTAGAAAGGCGAGTTCCTAACGAGCGTTAAGTCTGAAGTAGGGAGGAGTGTAAGCACTATTCTGAGTTATCTCTGACGACTGTAACGTGCCATGAACAGATCTGTGATCTCTATCGCTGAGAAAGCACTGCTGCTGCTCTTGTGGTTTGTGGTTTACAATTATAATAGAAGGAAATGCTAAATTGCTGTTAGAGGTCAGTGGAAAAGGATGTTATTTTTTTCCCCATCCAGATTATGGACCGACTGAAGTCTGTCCAAGGGATCTTTGGAGGCCCATAGACCCCAGGTTAGAAACTTTTTAACGAGATGATCTCTAAACTCTCTTCTAATTAAAATGGTGTGATCTAGGAGTGATTTCTGGCTTTATCTGAATATCACAGAAAAATTAATATCTCTGATTGGATTGTTTTCTTATCTGTAGCTGGGGATTATTACAAAGTCTATCTCTCAAGGGCTTTGTGAGGAAAAGGAAGTAAGGAAAGCATTTTGTGTGTGTGTGTGTGTGTGTGTGTGTGTGTGTGTGTGTGTGTGTGAGTCACTCATTAGGAGCTTTGTAAAACTGTAAAGCTCTCTGGCAAATGCCACATAGTATCAGGGAAACCTGAGTACATGAATATACCTTCCTTATCATCTGCACACCTGTCCCCCAGGGCTCAGCATTCCTTCAGAATTTTTGCTCAGAGCTCTGTGGACTACCGGGGATAAAATGCTGGGCACTCTTCGTTAAAGAATAGCATGTCCTGGGACTTCCCTGGGGTCCATGGTTAAGAATCTGAATGCCAATGCAGGGGACATGGGCTCGATCCCTGGGTGAGGAACGGGATTCCCACATGCCACGAGACAGCTAGGCCCATTCGATGCAACTAGAGAAAGCCCGCATGCTGCAATGCAGAGCCCAAGAACCTCAACAAAAACCCCAAAAAAGAGAAAATCAAAGAATAGAATGTATGCCACATGTTAAAATATAGTGTTGTGAACTACTCTATGCCAGCAGATTCAAAAATATAGACAAATAATACAAATATTTCACTTGTATTCAAAAATTTCACTTGTATTCAAAAATACAAAAATCGGACCATTTTTAAGGAAAATACCAATTATCAAATAGATTCAAGAAAAAATAGAAAACCTGAACAGACTAATGACTCTTCAAGAAATGGAATGAGTTGTCAAATGTATCCTCTCTACAGAGGGCATCAAGCCCAGATGACTTTATGACTAAGTTTTACTGGCTCTTGAGGGCATCTTCCCTCACTGATTCTATTTCCCCCCAAAGACCCATGCTGCCAGAAAACTGTGGAATGTGTACCAAACCCTAAAGCATGAGTGAGACAGCTATGACCAGGCCTGACCCTGCAGTATCACTGGCATCTAAACAGTGCCTTGCCAGGATATTCAATGTGTGTTCCTTGAATTAATGAATAAATGAAAAAACCAAGACAAATCATTAAATGAAGATCATGTATTAGAACTAAATTATTTTGGTATAGGAAAAACAGCTGGTAAAATGGATGGTCTGCCTATTCCTCTTCACTTTTGGCAACAAAGTCAGGTTTGATTGGAAGAGAGGAGACAAATTCAAGTTGGATTGGAAGAGGGGAGTGAAGGAGCCGGCTACCTTCACTGGTTGGGACAACCAGCCAGGACAGCCGCAGGACACTAGTGAACGGGATCCCGAGGAGGAGGGGGTACCTCCCTGGCTGTCCCATTAACACGTCCCAAAGATGTAGGAATTCTTCATTTTGCACCAGGCTTAGCACAGTGCTTGGAAGGTGGGGGCTCTCAGAACATATTTATTCAATGAATGGAAGGAGTAGAGTAGGAGAAGGCCCAGGGTGAGGGCTGGGGAATGAAGAGCTGGAGATGGAAAGCAGCCTCTCATAGGTTTGGCCAGATCTGAGCCCTTTGGACCGGATTCCTCTGCAGTTTACTTCATGGTCTAGCCTGACTTGAAAGGCCTCTGGAGCTCATCCTCCCAGGGTTTCTCAAGGCCAAATGTCGCTCACTGCACATACTGCATCATGCCTTTCCAAAGGCCCCTCCTGGCTCCCAGCCCAAGTGGTCAGATCCCTCCAGTTTCTCCCCCAGCCCTGTCCCCTGCATCAGCTCTTTGTGTATTAGGCCGTCCAGCTTCCTCTTTGATGTTCTTACTCATTGGCTAGCTGCGGGCTTACGAAAACGTCTCCCTCCTCCTCCTTTCCCGGCCTCACCGTCCTCCAAGGAGCCAAAATACACACACTACCCTCCTTTCATCCTTCCCTATAAATCAGCCTTCTCTGGATATACTGAAAGGAAGCTTTTCTGAGTTGGTGGTTTTAATTCCTGGCTTTTGAAAGATCTTACTTGGACCTGGTTTCACATCCTAGCCAGATGGCACTGGTTTCCCATCTGCAGCCCGAAGATGTTGGCTGCCCAACCCATCGGGCTTGTCCGACCTGCTTTCAAGACTCAGGATGGTAAACTAATAAGTACCACACCGCTGGAGTCTTTCAACATGTCAGGAACAGTTATATCACCCTGAAATGGGAAGATGAGGTGAATCAGAAAGGGAAAAGAGGCTACTTAGGAATATGTTAGAGAAGACATACTGTCTTCCACAAACTGGGAAATTTGTAAGTTGAAGTCTAGTACCTCCAAATATGACTGTATCTGGACATGAGGTCTTTTAAGAGGTGACAAAGGTTAGGGCCAACTCTAATCCAATGTGACTGGTGACCTTATAAGCAGAGGCAATGTGGATGCAGTCGGGGTCAGTGGGAAGCCCACGAGAGTTCACAGGGAGCTGACAGTCATCTGCAAACCCAGAGGAGAGGCCTCACTTAACTGAGCAGGACTCCACAGAGACAGACCCTTCCCCCATATCCCCCAGCTCCTCTTTGAAGTACCCAGAGAATAGGATCTCTATGCATATTTCCTGAGTTTTTCAGATGCTAAAAACCACCAAATGGAAGAAATTAACTACCTGATGATCATGAGCAAGCAACCCCCAGACCTCCTGGCACCTAAGGATTGATACTGTTAACCATGCTGCTACTTCACCATCAACCAATAAGAGAATTATGCATGAGCTGATCTCAGACCCTTCCTCACCTGGCCTTTAAAAGCACTTTGCTGAAACCCTTCAGGGAGTTCAGGTGTTTCTTGGGCATGAGCTACCTGGTCTCCTTGTTTAGTCTTGCGATAAACCTTTCTCAGCTTCAGACTCTAACAGTTTTGGGCTTGGGGCTTTACAGTGCCTCAGGCACATGAATTTGCATTTGATAAGATCACCAAGAATCCAGTCCTTGATCTGGGACTTCTAGCCTTCGGAGTCATGAGAAAATAAATTTCTGTCGTTCGGGTCTGTGTCATATTGTTATGGCAGCCCTGGAAACTAATATACAACTCAAGTCTCCATAATATTTCCTCTTAAGAATACATGAAACGTTTATGGGTTGCTTATTTAGGCAATTTTGGAACTAGCTCTCCTTGTATTTTCAGTATCTACGAGTCATTAAATATTTAGACATCAATTTTTTAAGTAAAGATGATCATTGATCATTCTTTATAATAATTTCAAAAGAATATAAAATCTCAATATCTTTTCATATTTTCAGTAGGGACTTGGAAAAAGATACAGAAAATATTTCATCAAATTTGGAAATGATTTGAACTTGCTAAGGAGGAAAAGCGTATTCGTTGAGAATGATGAACCTAAACAAAGAAGGTAAAATTTAATACAAAAAAATGTTAAAGTATTCCACTTAAGCTAAAAAAAAAAGTCTGCTATGTGATACTCAGTTCAGTTCAGTTCAGTCGCTCAGTCGTGTCCGACTCTTTGCGACCCCATGGATCGCAGCACGCCAGGCCTCCCTTTCTAAGCACCTGTAATGAAGGCTTAGTGATTTTTGTTGACTGCAAGCTCTACACTGAATTCACTAAAAAGCTAAGGCAATTTACCTGTAACCATTCTTTCATTCATTCACTTAACACTGCCAGAAGAGAAACCCAGGAATTCGACAAATTCTACGTTGCCAGTCACTAAAAAAGTCCTAGTTTCTCCCTTGCTTAAAAAACATTATTTCAAAGGTTCCTAAGGCAGATTTTTCTTGGAAAGCAAATATTTGGCTTTTTTTTTTTTTTTTTTAAATAGAGGAGAAGGTCCTTATCTTTGGGTTCATTTCTTAATTCTGCAGGCACCTCCCTAGAATCCTGGAATGTGGCGGTTTACAGATGCGATGTTTATTTAACCCCCTGCACAAAGGCCTTTGATATCCCTGAAGCCTGAGGAGGCAATTCATTCCCTGTGCTAATCTGGTGGTGACAAAGTTTCACATGGGAAAAAAAATCTGTTTCCTTAAAAACTCAGGTAATTGGGTCTTCATTTCCTCTTTAAGGTGTTATGGTCTTAATAACAAGTCTAAACTCTGCCATAACACAGCCTTCAGAACCCTTCATGTTCTTTTTTTTTTTTCCAAACTAAACATCCCCAGATCTTTCAACTTTTTTCCACATGCCTTGGCTTCAGGAACATTCCCCAGTCCAGTGGCTCCTCTCTGGAGACGCTTCCTCTTTACTCACCGGTTCATTTGCTCCTTCTCTTGGTGTTCACTGTGTCTGTTGTGTACCTTGCACATTATTAGCGTCGCTGATATAATGCAGACAACGATGCTGGCAATCACTGTCCAGGCTGAAAAGCTGGGGCAGACAGCCTGCTGAAGGGGCGTGTTGTTGGGGCACTATTAATAAATCCCAACTGAGAAATTAGGGCCATTTCCATGGACACTCAAAAGATAAGTTCAATTTGGTTGTCTAGAACAGAGGAGAAGGGTTGCAGAAAAGAATCTGAGCCAAAGGAAATGTAACGTTGGCTTCTCCAACCCCACCTCTGCTGCTCAGTGGTTGCACGATCTTGAGCAAAACATTTAACCTCTCTAAGCCTCAGTTTCTTCATCTGTATAATGGGGATAATAATATTAATACCACGTAGAGGGAAGGGTGAGCTGCCTAGCCCATAGTAGATGCTCTCTCAAAAGGGGCAGCCATCATTAATGTTGTTATTATTATCATCTGGTAGGGAAACCTGGGACTTGATTGGCTCTGGAAGGGTAAGGCGGTATGCTCTGCCCCCCAAGAGCAGCAGCCATCAAAGAGGAGAAAAGAAAAAGTGGCTATGTCACCCACTGAAAGGACATGCACGCATACACACTGCAGGTGCCAAACACACGGGCAAGCTGAGGATCAGACATCCTGGAACTGAGAAGGAAACGAGGGAGGGATGGAAGTGGAGAAGAGATAAAAGAGTTACAGAAAAGGAAGCAGACAGAGTTTACTAGAGAAGGTGAGAGACTCTGTAGAAGAAAGAAAGTCAAGCTACGTATTCATTGGCTAGGAACGTTCTTAACTCTGTGGCTTAAGTCAGATACTATTCTTTTTGGAGCTTCTCGGTATTAATCACAAGATAGGAATGAAGAATTCACCTCATATAGTTTATAACAACTGAATGATAACAGAGATGTTGCTTTATATATAAAACAGGCAGAGAGCGAGGAGATGAGATGTACTTTCTGAGCAGCCGCCATGACAGTCCCTCCGTCGGGTCCGTAATTGGGCCCTGACTATGTCATAGAGGATGCACAGAGGGAGACTGATAAAGGGGGTGTGATCTCACTTCAAAGGGTTTTTTTTTTTAAGCCTTTGCTATACTTAAAAACAATTCGATCAGCTCTGTGCATCAACCTTCATTTTTATAACCAGTTCTGATGATAAAGATGCATGTCGGCCACTGGCTTCTTTAGATGTGTGCTAATCACTGTGCTGTAAGAGGCTTGAGGCTCCCCCCGCTTTGCTAACTCCCCCTGGGTAGGAAAATGCTTGTGGCCTATTCAAAGCCACAGAAAGAGTCGACCCAGATGACAGTTCGCTTGTACTCTGCAGCTGCAATTTTCTCAGCAAATGTTATTCATCCCACACTGTCTCTCTGGTTCATGCTTAGCATCTCTTACTAAGATCCTTTCCTCCTGCCCATCCCCACCCCAACTCCTAGATTTCTCCTCTGCAAAGATTCTCAAACTGAGGTCTCCAGAAATGGCAACTTCCCAAGCCCCAACCCAGGTCTACTGAATCAAGCACTCTGGTCCTGGGAACCAGCAGTCTGTGTGTAATGAGGCTTTCAGAGTTTCTGAGAGGCAGTTAGGCGTGAGGACCAGTGTTCAGTTTCCCGGATCTTACTGTGCACCCTACCCACTACCAACCCCCTGCCTGATTCTACTGCCCCATCCCTTCTATCTTAAAATTTCTCCCTCTCATCCAGAGAGAAGGAAGGAAAGCCAAAGATCGCATTGGGGATGGCAGTGAGAGGAGGTTCACTACCGGGAGCCAGAGAAGGGACAATGAGAAGGCGGGAATAGGTTATGTCACCATGCCCCAGATGAGACATGAAAGATCCCTGACTCCAGCCACCTCCCTTTATAGGTGAATACACTGAACAAGAAAAAGCAGCTTTCCTGGAGTCACGTGCCAAGAGACTGCAACCATGGACAGGAGGATGAAATCAGCCATCTGTATGCCTCATCCTCTCCGTGGTCCAACACCCACAGAGCTTCCACTGTGCAGGGGGACAAAGAGGGGGCTTGAAGTCAGCGACCCCGGTGTGACCTGCAGTAGCAGCAACACCTCCAAAGACTGATGGGCACATCGTGGTCTGCTCAAAACTCCTGGTCAGGGAGCAAGCAAGCTCGAGTATTTCTTTGCTCAAACATACAACTCCTTAGCCACGCATCCTCTGGTGGAGTGGGGTGGGGTTGGGAGGGACAACTTTTCATTCTGGGTTTTCAGAAGTCTGTAGCTCAGCTGGTAAAGAATCCACCTGCCAATGCAGGAGACCCGGTTCGATTCCTCGGTAGGGAAGATCCGCTGGAGAAGGGAATGGCTACCCATTGTGGTGTCTTGGGCTTCCCTGGTGGGCAGACGATAAGAATCTGCCTGCAATGCAGGAGGCCTGGGTTCCATCCCTGGGTTGGGGAGATCCCCTGGAGAAGGGAACAGCTACCCACTCCAGTATTCTGGCCTGAAGAATCCCATGGACAGAGAGCCTGGCGGGCTACAGTCTACAGAGTCACAAAGAGTCAGACATGACTGAGCGACTTTAACTTTCAGATGCCTTAAGAAATTTACCAAATTGCTTTACTTCTCTTCTCCTGGGCTTCCTTGTCTGAAAATGAGATAAACCTATAACCACCTTGCAGCGTTTTGTCTTTTTCACATAGATCCAGTGAGCGGGCCTGTCCCTACCCACAGCAAGGTCTCAGTAAGTGATCGTACCTCCGGAGGTGTCATGAGACATGAAGAACGGTCCCTTCCTTCAAGGGTTTACAATCTGATGCTAAAAACCAGGCAAGTACAAAGATAACCAGAATAGGAATCCTTGGCAGGTGCCATTATTACCCCTCAGAATATATAGCAAAGTGAGTTGACACCTTGGCAGAGGATCTGAGTGCTTGTGGCCCATCCCGGGATGGGAGGGTCCTGCCTGGCTGGCAGGGGGAGGAGGTGGCATTTAGCCTGCCCTTGGCTGAAAATAGTGAAAGGGAAAGTGGAGTCGCTCAGTTGTATCCGACTCTTTGCGACCCCATGGCCTCTAGCCCATCAGGCTCCTCCGTCCACGGGATTTTCCAGGCAAGAGTACTGGAGTGGGTTGCCATTTCCTTCTCCAAGGCTGATAATAAGCCTTACCGAAAGAAAAGAGCCGACTCATTAGAAAAGGCCCTGATGATGGGACAGATTGAGAGCAGGAGGAGAAGGGGACAACAGAGGATGAGATGTTGGATGGCAGCATCGACTCAATGGACATGAGTTTGAGTGAACTCTGGACATGGTGAAGGACAGGGAAGCCTGGTGTGCTGCACTCCATGGGGTCGCAAAGAGTCAGACACGACTGAGCGACTGAACAACAGCAACAAAGGAAAAACACTCCAAGTAAAAGAGGCTAAACAAAGCCCCAGAAAGCTCAAAGGAGACAAAAGTTGTATCCGTGACAGAGCAGCTTCAGGGCATGTTAAGACTGGTGGCCTCAATGGGTCTGTCCTTCCAGAAGCCAAAAGTTCAGATGGCTTCTGGCATCTGCTTTTCTTCCCTCCCTGAGGGTGCCAACAAATGTCAATGAAGGGGATTGTTTCAGGATGTGGAAATTCATTTACTGGCAGCCAGTGCTTGAAAATGTTAATAATTATCAACCTAGGCAAGAACCTCCATTGGCAACACAGAGTAGGGCATTCTTACACTTAATTCCCTAGGCCAGCCAATTCCTTTAGTCACATTGCTAATTTAGGCTTCAGTTCCTTGTTTGAAACATTTCATTTTTTTCTGATGTTCTGAGATCAGGTTTAATTAGAGACGTATGCAAAATTGGAAATAAATGCCTAGTAACGTACTATGCTGGAGAAGGCAATGGCATCCCCCTCCAGTACTCTTGCCTGGAAAATCCCATGGAGGGAGGAGCCTGGTGGGCTACAGTCCATGGGGTCGGTAAGAGTCGGACACAACCGAGAGACTTCACTTTCACTTTTCACTTTCATGCATTGGAGAAGGAAATGGCAACCCACTCCAGTGTTCTTGCCTGGAGAATCCCAGGGACAGGGGAGCCTGGTGGGCTGCCATCTACGGGGTTGCACAGGGTTGGACATGACTGAAGCAACTTAGCAGCAACGTACTATGCCTTCCCAGGAACAGAATCTGAGCCTGTATACTATGAGTTCTTCGATTGTCTTCATTAGCTTATTTTTAAGTAGTGAATTAACTGTTTGGAAGAAATTTTACTAAATTCCATGACCTTTACCCCCTGAACACCTCTGGAATTTTTCCTAGCAGAGTTGAGGGGATGGGAAATCAGCTCCCACCATCTCCTCTCCAACACACTTTGGGGCACCACCTCCCACTTCTCGAACCTACTGTTCTGTTGTCACAAAGTGCTCTTTTAAATCACAAACACGAATTCTTTGCGGGTGCCATTGATCTGAAAGGGGAGTCTACTGCAGGGAAAGGAAAAGCTTTCAAGGTTAGTTAGTAGAAATAAAATGAGCAAGCTTGGTAAATTTAGAAAAGACAGCACATGTCAACAGGACCTCGTAAAAGACAAACAAAACAGGGGAGCCAGGAGGTAGAAGCACACAGACGGTTTGCATGTACTCTCATTCCAAGGGCAACCGGCATCGCCGATACAGTGGGACTTTAGGCAAGGAGAGTTAAGGTTTCCAAAAAGGCTGATATGCCCCCACTGGTGGCCCTGGTGACAGCTCCATCCCCATATGACCATGATACAATAAAGAGAAAAGTGTGCAGACGCAGAGCAGGCGGTAATTAGGAGTGGGAGCAACATTACTTCCAGCTAGCACCACTCTGAAGGGAACTTAGGAGGGAGTCTGGGAGGGGACAGGTGGCACTGAGGCAGGAGAGGTACAGAGGGAAGAATCTAACAGCTTGCATGAGCTTAGCTTTGCATATAGCTCACCCTGGGTGTCCCTGGTGGCTCAGGTGGTAAAGAGTCTGCCTGCAATGTGGGAGACCCAGGTTTGATCCCCGGGTTGGGAAGATCCCCTAGAGAAGGAAATGGCACCCCACTGCAGTACTCTTGCCTGCAGAACTCCATGGAGAGAGGAGCCAGGTGGGCTACAGTCCATAGGGTTGCAAAGAGCCGGACACACGCACGCACGCAGCACACCCTGCTTAGGCTGTCCAGGCGGCTCAGCGGGTAGAAAGGGAATCGGCAGTGATCACCACCGTTGCCAGTTTCAAGTCCTCCAGGGCTCCCACCTCTGCAGCACAAAGCCCAGACTTTTTGTTGGCGCCCCCAAGGTCCTAAGTTACCTAGTTCCTACCTCCTCTGGGTGGTCCTGATGGCTTCATCAGCCCCCACCTCCATGCTCCATCCCCATTCCTTTCCTGGCCCCTCATCTCCCAGCTTCACACAGTCTCAACTTTCCCTGGAATGCTCCCCTAAACCAGCCACTTTCAACATGTGGTTTGGAGACCCCCACCAGAGGGTCCATGAAATCAAAACTATTTTTGTAACAACGCTAATGTTTGCCTTTTATACTCTCTCTTAGGTGTGTATATAGTTCAAAATGTATACTGAGGTGGTTTTAGAGTCCACACTACTATTAATCTTGAAGAAACCATCATTTGTCCAGTTTTGGTGTCATGTCAAAGAAGAATATCCATACTCATTTAAATGGTTATTACGATTAAGTTCTTCCTTTTTCTGACTACATATCTGTGCGAGGCTATATTTTCTTCAAGTAACACAACCCAAACAGTATTTCATGACAGACTGAATGGATGAGAAATGAGAATCCAGGTGTCTTTAATTAAGCTAGACATGAAGCAGAGCTGCAAAAATGTAAAATCCTCCATTCTTCTCATAATATTTTTATTTTGAAAGTATTATTATACAAATATTTTTATTTGCATTATGCATCAGGTTTTGTGTTTATTGAAGCGAAGTGAAAGTCGCTCAGTCATGTCCGATTCTTTGCGACTCCACGGACTATATATAGTCCATGGAATTCTCCAGGCCAGAATACTGGAAAGGGTAGCCTTTCCTTTCTCCAAGGGATCTTCCCAGCCCAGGAATTGAACCCAGGTCTGCCGCATTGTAGGCAGATTCTTTACCAGCTGAGCCACCAGGGAAACTCTGTGTGTTTATTTACTGTTATTTTAAAATTAATTAATATTTTTATAGTTTTCCTTTCCAATTTCTCTTTTAAACTTTATTTATTATTTTTGGCTGCACGGGGTCTTCACTGCAGTGCGTGGGCATCTCACTGTGGTTGGTTCTCTTGTTGCAGTGTGTTGGCTCACTAGCTGTGGCTACCGGGCTCTGGAGTTCGGGCTCAGTAGTTAAGGCGCATGTTGCTCCGTGACACGTGGACTCTTCCGAGACCAGGGATTGAACCTCTATCCCCTGCATTGGCAGGTGGATTCTCTTTTGTTGATGTTGCAAAGAGTTGGACACAACTGAGTGCTCACACATGCATCCACGCCACTCTATAAGTTGTCTGACTCTTTTGCGAGACCTCATGGACTATAGCCCACCAGGCTCCTCTGTCCATGGAATTCTCCAGACAAGAATACTAGAGTGGGTCACCATTTCCTTCTCCAGGGGATCTTTCTGACCCAGGGATTGAATCAGAGTCTCCTGCCTTGAGGCATTGGCAGGCATATTCTTTACTGCTGAGCCACCAGGGAGGCCCAGCAGGTGGATTCTTAACCACTGACCCACCAAGGAAGTCCCTCCATTTCAATTTCTGATCCAGTAAACCTCAGTAGACTTAACCCACAAAAACAAAAGCTCTTTGGGACTCTCGATAATTTTTGAGTGTACAAAGGTCCTGAGACCCAAAAAGTTGAGACCCACTTTCTTAAACTGAGCCAACAGCAGGCAGAGTAGAGCTGTAACTTAGCTGTGCCTCTACTATTGCACACACATTCCACCAAGTTAATGACCTTTTCACACGTCTGTCTTCCCCACTGCATGTGTACTTCTTGGTTGCACTTTAACCCCCTCAAGTCTGGCACAGAGCAGAAATTCCAGATAAATGAATGAAGTAGAAGGTAAGCCCTCTGGACACACATCACGGACTACCACCTGAGTGACATCCAAACATCTATAGGAAGGTAGAAAAATATCTGCATTATTTTTTTAATAGGCTTGAGTTGTTACCCAGCCTCTCACTTGAATTTAGATATAAATTTTAAAAAAAAATCAGAAAATTCAAATGAAAAATTAGCCTAAGAAACAAGTCTGCTTCTACTCTGTTAAACATTCAGAGACAGTCATGCAAGCAAGTAATTGGTGAAATACACCATGCAGTGGATATCACAAATCCAGCCATCAAAACAGCGGTCAGGGCAGGGACTCCAAGGAGCAGAGCTTCTCCATCTTTGTTTGCCGTCAAAGGTAGACGGAAAGCAGATGGCACTAGAGAATCCAGGCCAGCACGGTGGTGTTTGCCTTCAGTTTCGTGGTTCGCACTCACTCCCCATGTTCCCAAGTCAAGCTGCCCTCCCGCACATCAGGGAGTGGCCACGCCATTCCTTGGGGGGCAGAGGGGTGTCATATCCTACCCCCTCTTCGTCCCTGACACATTCTCCTGCAAAATCAGAAAAGCGGAAAGGGAGGATGCTAGACTCAGGGTTGATGCCCTTAGCAAAACAGGATCTCTTATGTGCGAAGACCAGGAGGTTTCTATTTCAGAGCCTGAGAGAGCAGTGAATGCTAACCACTAGGGGAGGCCCAGTGTCTGTATGTGGGGGGAGGTGAGAGTGTGTGAGCGTGTGTGCCTATGTGCATGTGTGTGTATCAGAAAGTATGTGTTGGGGGAAGAGAGAGAGGCAGGGAGTAGGCACAGAGACAGCTAATACCAAGAGGTGCCTGTATGCTCTTCTGGCTAAGTGTGGGGTGGTTCATTCCAAAAACAGCCCCATTGGAAACCCGACTGTATAATCACTGCTGCTGATCTAGGAATCAGGCATTTCGAGCTCTCTCTCTCTCCCTCTCACACACTCACACACCTATGTCACCTCTCTGTCTAGATAGATGGATGATAGATAGATATGTTTATCATATGATGATGTATGTTTATCATCTTGAAACATTTTTAAAAAGCCCTTTAATCAGTATACTAAACATCCCCCAGTCCTGTCCACATTTGCAGAAATCATATGTTTATGTCACTATGGAAACAGATTCTCAGGAGACTGAAAGACATAGAGGGCCAGCATCCTTGGGGTCATTGCTTATAGCACCATAAAGATGCTGACCTCTCAGGACAGAGCTTCTGGCTCCTCTGGTCTCCTGTCATTTCAGATGCTGAGGCAACCAGACACACAGCAGTTCTCTCAGTGGCCGTCGGAGGGGGTCAGATTTTAGGGGCTGGCCAACAAGATGCCAACATGAAACACAGTTCTGGAGGGACTTCTCTGGAGGTCCAGTGGTTCAGACTTATTTCACTACATAGGCACAGATTTGATCTCTGGTTGGGGAACTAAGATCCTGCATGCCATGTAGCAAAAAAAAAAAACACCCACAGTTTTGGAGCATAACTTCATGGAATGATGGTTGTGGGGAAGCTTTCATTCATTGCATACCTGTAATTCACATATATTCATTACCAGGCCTTCTTCTCACAAAGATCAGTGTTAGCATTCCCATTTTATGGATGAGGAGACTGAACCTCAGAAAGGTTACATGGCCCAAGTGTACCCACTTGGTCAGCACCAGGGCCAGGTTTACGAAGCCAGGTCTATGCCAAAACCACCATCTTGCCACTGGCCAGCCTTCCTGTTCCCCCGGAATCCTCGGCCTTCCAGAGCCCACGTTCAGAACCAGGCCCATTCCTCTATATCTTATGTGTTCCCTTTCTCTTGAAGAAAGAAAAAAATTCGCCTGAAGGAAACACGTTCACTTGGAGAGAAACACAGACCTCTGACATATTTCTAATTCCTGATTCCATCTCTCTTTCGTGCCAGCTTCCACCTTCCACAAACTTGCTCTTCTTCCCAAGGTGCCAGGTAGGGAAGCATCATCAATACAGATCAGCAGCCAGACCCAAGAAAACATTTTTACAACACCCTTGTCCGGGTAAGTCCAACCAGGACCTTTTCAGATGAAAACCCATTCCCTTGCTTACTGGAGAAAAGTCAGGAGCTTCAGATTAAATGGAAAGTTTTGCAATAGAAGAGGTTTTCACTTGAAAACCAATGTACAACCACATCCTCAACGCAGGATGACTCCCTACCAACGAGATGCCCTCTCCCCCAGCACACCCAAAGTGGGCACCCAGGGCGGGCCCTCACCCCCATCGGAGGCCCGCCCTCGACCACCTCGGCCTGTTTCTGGGGCGGAGCCCCGCCCACCCGTCACTCACCCAGGAGGGCCGTCTGAGGGTGGGTCCGAGCGTGTCGCCCTCTGGAGATGGATCTGGGAGGAGGCCGCCGCTCCCTGGCCTCAGCGGGGAGGAGGAGGAGGGTCGGTCCGAAGAGCAGCAGACAGCAGCCCACCAGCATCTTCTCCATCTTCAGGAAGAGGAAGAGGGGCTAGGCTGTGACAGACACAACGGGAGAAGAGGGCTGGGTGAGGTTTCCGGGTCTCCCTGAACCCGACAAGCCGTAGACCACCGCTCCCTCCCCGCCCCTGCCTTTCCCGTCAGACGTGCCGCTGGTACTTAAGATGCCGTTTGTGTGTGTGACCCTCAGACCCCACTGGTAGGTTCTTGCATGGTCTGAGCAGGGCGTGCATAGTTGGAATTTTTCGCCACTTTGGTCACCATAAGATTGAACGGAAAACTTGGGGGGAAAAAAATCTACCCTGAAGTTTCTTTTCAATTAAGTTCATTTTCAGTTATTCGTAGTCACATTCTATATCCTGGATTTGAAAAAGGGAAATCTCCACCCGAGGAGTCCAAGTAACAATATTTTCTTAGTCTAATAATGGTGGATGGCAGGAATTAATCTGTATGTTTCCCAAGGAATTCACATACGGTTGCAATAAGTTAACATGACTTAGCCTCCCAGCCTCCCTCCCACATAGGTCTCTTAAGAGGGAGCGTGGTTCAGTGGTTAAAGGCTTGAACTCTGGCACCAAACTCCCGGGCTCTGGATTCTGGCTCTGACACTTGCTAACTGTGTGCGACCTTGGGCAAGCTACTTAACCTCCCCATGCCATGTGGGAATATGGGATAATATTAGTTAATTGAGTGACTTAATTCATGTAACTGATGCATTCAGGATAGTGTTTGGCACACATGGGGAGGTAGGGACAAGCAAGCAAGCAAGCAAAAGTGTTAGGAGACCAGAGAAGAACAGCTCTCAGATGCAGAAAGAATTTTAGCCCTGAGTTGAGTTTCAGATATCCACAGAGGCGAGGGAGTTTCAATTGGAGTAGCACACTCTTGACCAGACTTGAACCGTTTTCCGTGCTGGTCCTGCAGAGTAGCCACTGTTGAAGGCTCTGGAGAAAAGATTCTGAGCAGGGAAGTGACGTGATCAGATCCAGGCTTTCCCAGGCTGGCCACTGTCAGTGCCTCACGTGAGATGAGGAAGGCACTTGCCATGTGGTGAATGATATGGCCTTTTCTGCCTGGCAAACCCTCACGGAGAAGGCAGTGTCCTGGGACTAGGTTTAAATTGTTTTTCTTCTAGTTTCAGTCACCACGATGGATGTCATAAGCAATTTATTAATTTACACAAATTAGTGGGGAGGAGGGAATATTTAAGGAGGAACAACATTTAAGGAAGACCATCTGCCTGTAAAGTTTCTTTACTAAGTCCTCATCTTGTACTCTTGCCTGGAGGATCCCAGGGACGGCAGAGCCTGGTGGGCTGCCGTCTATGGGGTCGCACAGAGTCAGACACGACTGAAGCGACTTAGCAGCAGCAGCAGCAGCATCTTGTGCTTGGCCATTTCATCCAACTGATTTCATCTAATCCTCATACCAATCAGAATTACTGTTTCTACTTTTTAGAGATGAGGAAACTGAGGCTCAGAGAAGTTTAGTAACGTGACTGAGCTCACCCAGCTAAAATAAGTAGCAAAGAAGGGATTCAAACCCAGGGTAAGCGGCTAATTTACCAATTCACCAATTCACCATTTAACAGAAAACTTGGCTAGCTGCAAGTCAAGTCCCCAGAAGTCAATTCATGAAAAGGCATAGCTGTTTCACCGTCAGAGGTGGGATCAGGGCAGGACAAGGGCAGGGATCACTTCCCAAAACGTGGGGGAAAACAAAAAACAAAAAACACCTTAATAATTCAGTGAACTGTTTGTTCAGCAAGCTGCTTTCAGGAATTGACCTGGAGATGAACCTAGGCCTGTCGACCTTCAAAGACCACAGTTTTTCACACTTGCTGTGTTGCACTAGCTCACTTTTCACTCTGCCTTAAGGTTCCATTAAAAATAGCAGATGTTTACTCAGCTTACTATGTGCCAGGCATTGAGCCAAGTGTTTTAAATGTATTAAGCCATTTAATTCTTACAGTAAGTAGTTAAATAATTTACCTAAGGTTATGCAGGTGATAAAGGGGTGAAGCTCCAGAGCATTGCTAGTTCATTATGGATAACTATGCCCACCCCTTATAACAAAATAAAACTCTTTACTAACCGGTCCCTTTTCATAGCTTAACCTGTGAGGTTCCTTTTTAGAAAAGGAGAAAAAAGATTTTCCCTCTGTCTCTGATCCTAAATCTACTGTTTATTTCAAGTTTCCTTGGTTTTATCAATTCTAAGTGTATTATGTCATTTATATGTGATTTATTATTTTAGTGATGGTCTCCTTCTTCCCATACGCGCAAAATACACATTTATTTTTTTCAAAATATATACAACATGCTCTCAAAGGTCCACGTCCATCCCGACACATCTGGAATTAAATCCAAACATTTAGAACACATTGTGGTGGATAATTATCATTTTCAAAAAACAAACACCATTTCATGTGGCTTGGGTTTACTGTGGATTTTAAGAGGTGTTTGCATTTTCGAGTTGCCATTGCTAACCAGAAGGCCCTGGAGATATGTGAGGGATAGGGAGTTGAGAATAAACAGAACTGGGCTTCCCTGGTGGTCCAGTGGTTAAGAATCTGCCTGCCAATTCAGGAGACATGGGTTCGATCCCTGCTGTGGAAGATTCCACTTACCGAGGGACGACTAAGCCTGAAAGCTGAGCAACTACTGAAGCCAAAGCACCCTAGAGCCTGTGCTCTGCAACAAAAGAAGGCACCGCACTGGGTGAGGAGAAGCCTGTGCACCAAAAGCAAAGGGTGCAGCTGGAAAAGCTCGCCCCAACTAGAGAAAGCCCACGAGCAGCAGCGAAGACCCAATGCAGCCATAGTAAATAAATTTTAAAAAAAGAATAAACAGAACTAAACATTTCTAGTTGTCTAACCCTGAGCAAGTTACTTTACCTCTCTCTGCCGCAGTTTCCTCATCTTTAAACTGGGGATAATAAAGATACCTGGTTGTTGTATGAATTAAATAAGCTCCAGTGGAAACAGTGTCAGACTTTATTTTGGGGGGGCTCCAAGATCACTGCAGATGGTTGATTGCAGCCATGAAATTAAAAGACGCTTACTCCTTGGAAGGAAAGTTATGACCAACCTAGATAGCATATTCAAAAGCAGAGACATTACTTTGCCAACAAAGGTCCGTCTGGTCAAGGCTATGGTTTTTCCAGTGGTCATGTATGGATATGAGAGTTGGACTGTGAAGAAAGCTGAGCATTGAAGAATTGATGCTTTTGAACTGTGGTGTTGGAGAAGGCTCTTGAGAGTCCCTTGGCCTGCAAGGAGATCCAACCAGTCCATTCTGAAGGAGATCAGCCCTGGGTGTTCTTTGGAAGGAATGATGCTAAAGCTGAAACTCCAGGACTTTGGCCACCTCATGCGAAGAGTTGACTCATTGGAAAAGACTCTGATGCTGGGAGGGATTGGGGGCAGGAGGAGAAGGGGACGACAGAGGATGAGATGGCTGGATGGCATCACCAACTCGATGGATGTAAGTTTGAGTGAACTCCGGAGTTGGTGATGGACAGGGAGGCCTGGCGTGTTGCAGTTCATGGGGTCGCAGAGTCGGACACAACTGAGTAACTGAACTGAACTGAACTGATACAAAGCACATAGAATGAGGTGGCAGGTGGGAGGGAGGTTCAAGAGGACGGGGACATATGGCAGATTCATGTTGATACATGGCAGAAACCAACACAATATTGCAAGGCAATTATCCTCCAATTAAAACGAAATAAACTTTAAAAATAAAGCACATAGAATACTGCCTGGTACATAGTAAGTGTCCAAAAAGTGACAGCTACTTTTTATTCTTATTATCATTATGCCATCAAACCAATTAATATGAAGTGCACACTGTTAATTTTGTCATACTGAGCCATTTAATGTACCTTATATTAACTTTGATGCTGACTTATGACTACTGTAATAAAACAATGACACACAAATCCATAATTTAAAAATATAAGTTAGTATCTTAAAGTATTTAAAACTTTCTTTCTACAGAGTGAAATAATGCCACTTAGAGTAACACGGATGGACCTAGAGATCATCATACTGAGGTGAAGTCAGAAAGAGAAAGACAATATCATATGATACCACTCATATGTGGAATTTAAGATATGACACAGGGGACGCATCTACGAAACAAACAGACCCACAGAAGAGAGAACACATTTGTGCTTGCCAATGGGGAGAGGAGTGGACGGGCTTAGGATCAGCAGATGCAAACTACTATGTATAGACTGGGTAAGCAACAAGGCCCCACTGTACTGCACGGGGAACTACGGTCAACGTCCTGTGATAAACTATGATGGAAAAAAATATGAAAAAGAATGTGTGTATAACTGAGTCACTTTGTGTAGGGCAGAAATTAGCACACCGTTGTAAATCAACTATGCTTCAATAAAATAAATTTTAAAAATTCCTTTTTCAAAATGCGATGGTACAGCAAGTCACAGTCTGGCAGAAAAGATTTCCAAGACATATATCCTTATATGTCTGTATATCTATATATCATTTATATTCCACACATACATTTCTATAACAACACAAAAACAAATGACCCACTTGAAAATGTGCAAAATATTTAAACACTCACATCACCAAAGAAGATGTTCAGATAACACATAAACATATGAGAAAATGTTCAACATTCTCAGTCATTAGAAAAATGCAAATTAATAATCACAATGACAGGGACTTCCTGGGTGGTCCAGTGACTGAGACTCTGCACTCTCAATGCAGGGGGCCTTGGTTCAATCTCCGCTCTGGAAACCAGATCTCAAATTCCACAACTAAAGATCCTGAGTGCCACAATGAAGACCGAAGATCCCTCAAGCTAAAACTAACATTCCATGCAGCCAAAATAAATATTTTAAAAAATTAAAAATCACAATGACCTTCCATGACACATTCACCAGAATATCTAAAACTTGAAAGACTGATATAACCAAGCATTGACAAAAATGTAAAAAACTGGAATTCTAATATGTTGCTGGCAAGAATGCAAAATGATACAGTCATTTAGAGAAGCAATATAGCAGTTGCTCATACAGTTCAACATACATTTCCCAAATGAGACAACACAAGGTGACCAACTGGCCTGGTTTGCCTAGAATTGCCTGTGTTTTAGCACTGAAAGCCTTTCATCCCAGAAAACTCAGTCCTGGGCAAACTGGGCCAACCAGAAACCTACATATTTACCCAAACAATATAAAAACACATCTACACAAAGACATACTCAGATGCTCATAGAAGCTTTCTTTGTAAAAGCTAAAAACTGGGAACACAAATATCCATATATTAATGAACAGATAAATAAATTGTGGTACATCTGTAAAATGTACTAATACCAATTAATGGCCTGATCTACTGGATGACTCTCAAACTAATTAGGCTGAGTGAAAGTAGCCAGACACAAAAAGAACACATAGTGAACAATTCCACTTATGTGACATCCAACAAAGGGCAACACTCCACGACAGAAGGGAGATCAATGGTTCTGATTTGATCTCAGGGGGTTGGATGGGAAAAGAGGGTCAGCTACATCTACTCCTGCTTCATTGACTACACTAAAGGCTTTGGCTGTGTGGATCACAGCAAATCATGGAAAATTCTTAAAGAGATGGGAATACCAGACCACCTGACCTGCCTCTTGAGAAATTTTGCAGGTCAAATAGCAACAGTTAGAACCAGACATGGAAAAACGGACTGGTTCAAAATTGGGAAAGGAGTACATCAAGGCTGTATATTGTCACCCTGCTTATTTAACTTATATCAAGAGTACATCATGCGAAATGCAGGACTGGATGAAGCACAAACTGGAAACAAGAGTGCCGGGAGAAATATCAATATCAACCTCAAATATGCAGATGACACCACCCTTATGACAGAAAGAGAAGAGGAACTAAAGAGCTTCTTGATGAAGGTGAAAGAGGAGAATTAAAAAGCTGGCTTAAAACAACATTCAAAAATGAAGATCATAGCATCTGGTCCCATCACTTCATGGCAAATAGATGGGGAAACAATGGAAACAATGAGAGACTTCATTTTCTTGGGTTCCAAAATCACTGCAGATGGTGACTGAAGCCACGAAATTAAAAGATGCTTACTCCTTGGAAGAAAAGCTATGAGCAACCTAGACAGCATATTAAAAAGCATGAGACATTACCTTGCCAACAAGGTCCGTCTAGTCAAAGGTATGATTCTTCCAGTAGTCATGAATGAATGTGAGAGTTGGACCTTAAAGAAGGCTGAGTGCTGAAGCATTGATGCTTTTGAGCTGTGGTGTTGGAGAAGAGTCTTGAGAGTCCTTTGGACTGCAAGGAGATCCAACCAGTCCATCCTAAAGGAGATCAATCCTGAATATTCATTAGAACTGATGCTGAAGCCGAAGCTCTAATACTTTGGCCACTTGATGTGAAGAGCTGACTTGTTGGAAAAAACCCTGATTCTGGGGAAAGACTGAAGGCAGGAGGAGAAGGGGACGATAGAGGATGAGATGGTTGGATGGCATCACTGACTCAATGGACATGAGTTTGAGCAAACTCCGGGAGTTGGTGATGGACAGGGAAGCCTGGCGTGCTGCAGTCCATGGCGTCACAAAGAGTAGGACACGAGTGAGTGACTGAACAACACGGAGGCAGGAGGGAAATTTAGGGGATGATGTAAGTATTCACCATGATTGTGGTAGAGGTTACATGGCTCTATATATTTGTCAGAGCCCATCAAATTATACACTTAAAACTGAAGATTTTTTTTTCTTTTTAAAAAATATTTATTTTTGGCTTCATCAGGTGTTAGTTGCCCCATGGCATGTGGGGTCTTAGTTCCCTGACCAGGGATCGAACCTGTGTCCCTTGCATGGCAAGGCAGATTCCTAACCACTGGACCACCAGGGAAAATCCCAAAGTGGAGAATTTTATTGTTTAAGTTCAACTTCAAAACAGCTGTTAAAAAAAAAAAATCTAAAGAAACAGGGGAAAGGATACTGTATACAAGTCAACATAAAACCAGTATGGCACTATTAATATCTGACAAGATAGACCTTTTTAAACAATTCAATGGCAGTGGAACAAGGAAAAATATGTCAGTACATGTAGCCCACATTAATCATTGTTTCTCAGTGTGGCATTTATAACTGCCAGCATTTGAAGAACAGAAGCCAGAGCCAATCCTCACCAGAAAATGGAATGATATTTGAGAAACAGTTCTTTTCATAGATGGGCATATGAGAAGAATTGTTGTACTGAGAAATAGAGGTTAATTCAATCAGAACAGATTCCATGAAGCATTTGGGGGCATGGAAAGAATATTAAAAAAAAAAAAAACACAAGAGTTTTGACTTTTGTTCTAGCAATTTTTCTCCTCTCCATGAGACAATGAGTCTTTTCATTTAGCTTTACCAAGAGGGTGGAGGAGAGAGAGAGAGGAGATTGTTCTGACCGTCTTAGCTATAACTTCTAAGCATCACTGTTCCAAGTCAACTGACAGGCGCCTAGAATCTCATGGGAGCCAACACTACATGCCAGGAGCCTTGAGAGGAGAGGCCTGGCTCTGTCTCAACACGCCTTATGACCTCAGTTAGGTGATTTAACTTTCTGGGCTTTAACTAGTCAGCTATAAAATGAGAGGCGTGACCTGGAAGCCACGTTTCCCGGCCTAAACCAGATCACAGGCCGGGACGATGCTGCTCTCCTGAGGAAGCCTGGGCCTGACACCCTCCCAGGCCATAAACCCTGCCCCTGGATGAGACAGGGGCTAAGGTTCTAGTATTTCCCAAGTGCCTACTACAGGCCAGGCAGTGAGCAGGGCACTTTGTGTATTATTATCTCATCTGGTCCCACAACCGTTCTGTGAGGTGGACTACTTCCCAATTTCTTGGGTGGGACACCAAGAGCTACAGATGGAAAGATGCTCCCCCAGGGCCTCAGAGCTAGTTAAGTGACAAAGCCCAGATTCTACCCCAGCCATCTCTCAGGCAGCCAGACTACTTGCTTAAAAAAAAGAGATTTTGAGTCCCCTCCTCCGAGCCGAAAGTTCTTAGACATCAGATACAATAGTTTTGTCCTTCGCAAGCCACTGCTCATTGGCACACCTTGGGTCCACGCTAACCGCTACTGTGTCCACCGGGAATCTGTCACACAGGACGGCCCCAAAGGCCTTCCTGCCGGTCCCCCACCTTAGACCGGAACCCCCAGCTCCCGCAGGGCCGGCAAGTGGAGCCCAGCTTCTGCTGGGACAGACTCAAGGTCATGGTGCTCGGGACGCTCTCAGTATTCGACGCTGAGATGTTGACCTGATGCTGACTGTGGTTTTCGCCCCATGGTCTAGGCCTGCTTGCCAGCCCGGCCTTTCCAGGCACAGACTTGAGTTCTTTCATGGAAGGGTAACTCCACGGTCAAGGATAACAGGAGACTTGGCCTCAGCTCCCGTGTCTTCCCCGAATCACTATCCCATCCACGGGTGGACGCTTTCTCGCATCTGCTGGTTCCCTGCTCCAGACCTCCCAGCAGGTCCTGCCACTGCAGCAATGCTGGAGGTTCTCGATTTCTCACCCAGACTCCTCCAGAAACTTTGGAACTGCTCCTCCCACCTGGGGTCCTGCCCCTTCCCTGCTTCCAACTGCGGCCTGCTTACCGTCCATGCTTAAGGCCCACTGGTCGCCCTCCAACCCCACACACACCCCAGCCCCTTGACTGCTGCCAGAGAACTCAGATTCCTGTCCTAGCTGGGTGCCTTCACTCATGCTGGTCCCTCGGTCCAGTCTACATTCATCCAAACTGCCTTGGAGGACCTCCCTGGCAGGAGGAAACTCCCATGTTGGCCAAGAAATCTGGGGGAGAGTTTCCTCCCATCACAAGGCAGAGCCTTTGGGGTCGCCCCCATCCTGGCAAACATCTTACATAGATGAAGACCTGCTTGGCCTTGTCAAGCTGGTGGGCGCAGAACTAAGGCCAATTTGATTCAACATTTATTGATCTTTTGCTGATCAATAAATTATTGGAGAAGGAAATGGCAGCCCACTCCAGTGTTCTTGCCTGGAGAATCCCAGGGACAGGGGAGCCTGGTAGGCTGCCATCTATGGGGTCACACAGAGTCGGACACGACTGAAGTGACTTAGCAGTAGCAGTAGTTGTAATAATTAAAGTATCCATTTCATCATACATGCATATTCAAAACATTTCAAATTGTAAAAATACGGATTAGTTTAGCAATAATGCTTTATTCATTAAAAATGTTTCATATAAAAAGTGTTTTCATAAAACAGTGTTTTTTTCTCACTTCATAAAACAGTTTTCAAATGCTTGCCTTTCCAACATCAGTATTTCATCAAACTAAAGATGTTTTTTGAGTCTTCTGCCACCTTCGCTTCTGTTTAAGTTGTGTGAGATACAGTACTTTCTGAATCAATATATGATGCTGTCACTGGAAATTTTATCTCAGGCCACCAGTCCCCACTTATGTAACATGAGGACAGTTGGGTTTTTTAATGTCCTGGAAACATAAATTCACCACCTCTGCAACTTATTCATTGCATTGCTCTTAAGGTATTGTATCCAGTGTCACCCAACACTTATAATTGTGAAATTGTGTCCAGAAGAATAATGACTAAATTTGAATTGATTTTTCTTTTACTGTTTTGGTCAGTTGACTTCTACATGTATTATCCAAAATTAGTACGTTGATTGAGGACATTTCAAGCCAACGTTCCATCCCAAATATGTTCAATATATTTGACAGAGCTCCCCCTACTTTGAGAGTTTCTGCAAGAACTCAAATATAGAGCAAATTCCTCTTTTCCAAGGAATCATTTTCTGGGGGAAAATATCCTCACCTCATATTTTGGTATACAGGGCATTCCTACCATATCTTTTCTCCCTTCCAGACAAGCAAGCACCACATTCTACCATGTGACGTTCCTCATGCCTTCTCCCCTTTCCATCCATACCAAGGTCACAGCCCTAGACCTGGCCCTTATTCACACTGGAGAGAATACAAAGGTCTTGGCAGACATTGCTAGTTGTCCTCCAATATTCTCCCCTCCTTCTTTAGCAGCAGAATCCTCCCTTATTCACTGAACATGTGTGGGAATTAAGATCAAATGCTCAGTCTTTTCCCTACCAGGTGACTATACATGGGTCGGGGGGATAGAAGTCAACGCTGCGTGTACAACTTCAGAGAAGTGTCCTGGAGCTGAGGGCCGATTGTGGAGTGCTAGAAATGTTCTTCGGATTACTCAGCGCTGACTCATTAATGAAATTAATGATTACTCAATTAATGAAAAATAATCCAGCTACATCCCTGATTAGTGCACTTTCTTATATGTGTGCTTCAGTAAAATGTTTTCTTAAAACACAGGTAATGCTAAGTTAGAATAGCAGTTACCTTTGGGGGAGGTGATAATTAATCGGGGGTACAAGGGAGGCTTCTGGGGTGCCGATCTGACAGGCGGTCACATGAGAGTGTTCACTTTCAAAAGGTCCATTGAACTGCTCCCTTATGGTTGTTCTGCATCGTTTTCTATGTGCTTCTGATTCTGAGTTTACTTGAAAATGAAGCGTGTGCAGTACCACTCCTGCCCCCCTTGCTCCCAGATCATTCCATGGACAAAGGGATTCAGGGAGAGATGTGAGCTGCAGCAGAGATTTTGGAGGAAGTTTAATGGGTGTTCTCTCTTGAATGGACTACTGTGCACACACTGGAAGGGGTGTTAATAAGAATAAAGCTGTACTGGTGGTCCTGACCTGGAACTCCTTAAGCCCTGGGATGTGCAAAATAATGTCCCTCCAAAGATGTCCATGTCCTAATCCCCAGAATTTGTGGATATGTTACATTACACAGCAAAAGGGAATTATGGTTGCTAGTCAGCTGACTTTAAAAATGGGGAGCTACTGTATATCAACTATATCTCAATTTTTAAAAATAGAAGAAAAAAAACAAAACAAAACAGGGAGAGTATCCTGAATTATCCAGGTGAGCCCAATGCAGTCGTCAAGGTCCTTAAAAACATAAGAGGGAAGCAGCGTGAGGAGTACTCAGCCTGACACTGCTGGCTTTGCAGATGGCAAGAGGCAGTAGGCCAAGCAATAACGAGGGAGTCTAGAAGCTGGAAAAAGCAAGGAGATGCATTCTTCCCTAAAGCCTCCCAAAGGAACGATAATACCCAGCAAGAACTATTTCAGAACTGTGACTTCCAGAAACAGAAGATAAGAGACTTTTTAAAATTGAAATACAGTTAGTTTACCATGTTGTGTCAGTTTCAAGTGAACAGCAGAGTGATTCAGTTATACATACATGTATATTTACACACACACTCACATATACATGTATATATATTTTCTTTCAGATTTTTCCATTATATGTTATTATGAAATATTGAGTATTGACCCCTGTGCTATACAGTAGGTCCTTGGCATTCACCTAGTTTATATTTAGTAGTGTGTGCGTTATTCCTAATTTACCTCTCTCCACTCACCCATTATCCCCTTTGGTAACCATAAGTTTATTTCCTGTCTCTGAATCTATGTCTGTTTTGTATCATTCGTATCATGTTTTGAGATTCCACATAGAAGTGATATCATATGATATTTGTCCTCCGTCTGACTTACTTCACTTAGTATGATAACCCCATGATGCTGAAATTGGCATTATTTCATTCTTTTTTATAGCTGAGTAATTCAGCTAGATATACCATATCTTCTTTATCCATTCACCTGTCAGTGCACATATAGGTTGCATAAACTTGTTTTATGTCACTGAGTCTGTGGTAAATTACTACAGCATCAATGGAAAACGAATACAGACCTTGTCTAGGGAATCTCAGAAAGGTGGTGATATTCTCAGAGGAGATCTCGGGGGATGGGGGCATTCTTTATGTTTCACTGAAATGGAGAAGGAAAGGAATTAGAAAAATCAGAAAACACTGTTGATGGAGAAAAGGAGACCATTCTGAGGGGCAGTGTTAAGGTTTGTCACGGAAAGGGAGAAACTGAAAGCAGCAACTTGAGAATTGCGTTTGAAGAAACCCAGGGCTCGCAAAAAATTTGACCCTTAGCCTTGACCCCTGTGGTCTTGAGCGTCTCATCTTTTAGACAAGTGAAAACAAACTCACCTAACTGGGAAGGTGCCGGGATACGCCCTAAACAGAAATGAGATAAAATCCTTTGATCGACATCATTTTCTCTAATAATAACTGTTTATTAGAATAATGCCCCCAAAGATGTCTATGACCTAATCATCCCAGAATCTGTGAATATGTTGTTGCCTTTTGTGGCAAAAGTAGCCTGGATTATCCAAGTTGGCCCAAAGTAAGCAAAAGGGTCTTTATAAGAGAGAGAAGTGGGGAGGGAGGGGAGGGGGAGAGAAGGGGGAAGGAAGGGGAGAACTGGAAGCTGCTATGCTTCGGAGATGGAACAAAAGTCCAGGAGCCAAGAAACACAGGCAGCTTTCAGAAGCCAGAAAAGGCAAGAGAACAGATTTCCCCCAGAGCCTCCAGAAAGAACACAGCCTTGCCGACACCTTGATGTTAGCCCAGTGAGACCCATTTCAGACTTCTGACCTGAAGAACTGAAGGACAATAAATCTGTGCTGCTCTAAGCACTGAGTTTGTAGTAATACGTTACAGCAGCAATAAGAAACTGACACAGTAACCTGAAATAGCAGTGGGGTCTTCCAGTGGGGAGTGAGCCACAGCCCTCAGTGGTAAAGTTTTCTCTGACAAGACTCTTGAACGAACTTTTGAAAAACGTTAGCTAGTTCACCTGCTCAACCACTGCTTTTACATGCAGATAGTTTGGTATAAATCTTATTTTCAATCAGTTCACTCTGAGCATTATTCCATACTACCCACTGGCAGATTAATTCAGTTAACTGTTATGATAGCACTATGACGCAGATGGCATCATCCCATTTGATGGATGACATAACTGAGGCTCAGATAACAATAATCATAGGTAATTAATATTGAGCACTGACTCTGAGCTAGGTATTACACTAAGCATTTTTATTTGTGTTAACTAATTTAATTCTCCCAACAATCCTATTCCCATTTACAGATGAGGAAACTGAGGCAGGGAGTCTCAGTAACTTTTCACAATCCTTGCAAGCAATGAGTGGCAGGTCTGAGACTGGAACCTCAGTCTCTCAGGCGCCAAGATCAAGATCACACCCCACAACCTCTCATCACTGTCTGCATCATTACCACCAACAACCAAGGCCTCTGGGATGGAGCGCAGACCTGCCCTTCTCTCTTTCTGAGTCCCCTTCAGGGTCCTGCCGGGTAAGGCAGCGGTGGCTGTCTGCCGAGCCACATGGCAGGTTCAAAGATGACCTCATGGCTGGAGCTCCAAGTGGCAACCGGTCCTTTGGAAGGGCCTCCCTGGCCCTGTTTACTAGCAACAACGAGGAGAGCCTCCAATCTGTCGTTGGCACTTCCGCACCCTCTTTTTCTGACCCTCCTGACTTATTCCTACATGTTACAAACAGAGGAGCCCTCCAGAGTTTCCCTAAAAACAGAGAGTCCCAGGAAAGGACTCTCTCAAACGCACATGCTAAAAACCTAAAAACCAGAGGCCACTAGTCTTGTCCCAGTGAAAGCATCAGAGACTCCGGTGCCCTCGGCTGCTCTCAAACAGCGACTCAGCCCTGAGCCCCAGCATGTACCCTTCACCACCCGCCCAGCCTCAGGCCCGGTGCCCCTGCAGGCCAGCGTTGACCCTGGCGCTCCCTCACCGCCTGTCTCTGCCCCTCCTTCACTCCCCCACTCCTCACCCCTTGCCTTCTCTTAGGCCTCCGCCAGAGCTGATTCTAGGAAAAATGGGGGATTTCTTTCTAGAACCTTCAATGATCCTCTTCTTCCTTCTCTATCTTTCAAGAAGCAACCTTCGGGGCTTCCCTGGTGGCTCAGTGGTAACGAATCTGCCTGCCGATGCCGGCGGCGCGGGCACGGGTTCGATCCCTGATCTGGGAAGATTCCACATGTCGTCGAGCAAGGAAGCCCATGGGCCACAACTACTGAGCCTGGGCCCCAGAGCAAGGGAGCTGCAGCTACTGAGGCCCGAATGCCTAGAGCCAATGCTCCACAACAGGAGAAGCCAGCAATGAGAAGTTCGTGCACCACAGCTAGAGAGTAGGCCCCGCTCTCCCCAACTAGAAAAGCCCTTGCAGCTACAAAGACCCAGCACAGCCAAAAATAAATAAATTTCAAAAAGAAGAAGCAATCTTCGATTCCCTCTTCTTTAAGTCTTCAGCCTCATTTCAACTACCTCTTGCTGAACAGAGATACGTGGTGATGGTGGAGCTCAGAGCATGGCAGCCATCTGAGGCGATCTCCAAGGTGGACTCTGCACCTCTGGTAAGGGAGCTCCGGCCTCAGTGCCTCCAGGGGCACTGGACTCTAGAGCCAGAGACCCTGGATTTGTAGAGAAGAGCAGCCTGCCTGAATTCTATTGGCAGCAAAAAAAAAAAAAAAAAGTTAGGGCAGATGGGGAAACAGGTGAAGAACCACAGATATCTATCTGCAGTCTCAACAGGGAATTCCAAGGAATCAAACTTCCGAGTTTGAAAGGAAACTTCCCAGACCATAAACCCATCTTGGAACAGCAATATGATTTTCTGAGGCTGTCCTGTTGGAAGCAGGCAGGGAGAACTGTGCAGGCGCACTCCTGAGTGCAAAATTCCAGTTTAATACATGCGGATCACCTGCCAGCCTCAGGTATCCACTCAGAGCCTAGCTTCCTGAGTTGGAGAGGAGGTGACTGTGTTCCTAGAAAGAAATGCCTTGCTCTTCTGGAGAATCAGTTCATTGAACTAGTCTTAAGATGCTTGGAACGGTTGTAAGCACTTGAATTTAATCCTCACCGCCCTGTAGGTATGATCATCCCATTAGACAGATGAAGAAAGTGAGGCACAGAGTAGTTGGGTAACTCCAAGGTTACCAACCTGTAAGCTCCGCTTACAGCCAGAGTCTGAACCTCAGCAGGCCAACCCAGAGTCTCTGGTCTTGACCAGGCCCCCGACCCCCACTCCCCTGCAGCCTCTTGCTGGTCTCTTGGCTGCCCCGCTGCTGGAAGCCAATTAAATGCGCTTGGTGCAGACACGGCCCAGCTCCCTGATTTATAACGATCTGGAACTCGGTCAGTTGGGTTTGCTCAGGGCCCGGAGTGTGTTCCCGAGGAGCTATCTTCCTGTGAGTCTAGTCCCGGAGACCTTAACGGGAGGGGTGGGGGGTTTCCCCTCATTTTTTCTCTCCTCTCTCCATACTATCCTGGGGGTTTCTAGCAACGACCACAAATGCCCTCACCTTTCTTTCCTTTCCCCACCACGTAAGGAAGCGGTAGCTTTAGCTCCATAGAAAACCAAGAACAAAATGCTGATGACACGGGCATGAAAAGAGCAAGCCCGCCGAGGCAGGGAGTCGGAATCGATCCGCTCGCCAGCCGAACAGGAATCACCGCAGATCCGCGCTCCTCAAGTCTGCCTTTCCCGGGGTTCGGTGGAGTCCGGATCCGGGCGTCCCCGCGGCGAGGCACAGCGCCCCCACGGGACCCCGGGGTGGCTGCCGCGCGGTGCGCCCGGGGACGCGGGGAGCGCGCGCGGAGCTCGCCCGGCCGCGGCGGCCCGACTGCCCCCAGCCTGGGGTCCCGCAGAGCCGCCGTCCCTCTCGGGCTCTGCCTGCCCCGAGGGGTCGGGAGCCACGGGCCTGGGCAAGAGGTGGTGGTCTGGGGGCGCCTGGCGGCGGGGGCCGCGCGGAGCGGCGGAGGCCGGGGCGCCAGCCTGGGGGCAGCGCCCGCGTGCGTGGGCGCCCAAGCCCTGCCTATCTGTCCCGTCTGTCGGTCGGTAGGGGTCGGTCGGTCGTCCGCGCCTCGGGGCCGCGGGGCCAGGCAGCGGCCCCGGGGAGAGCGCGCCCTGCTCACCTGCAGCCGCCGCTGCCGCCGCCGCCGGCGCCTGGGAAGCGAGACAGGGGCGCAGCCGCCCGGGTCTTCCTCGCTGGCCTCGTCGCCGCTCGGAGAGCCACGGCTCTCCTCGGGGAGACCGCTCGTGGGAGCCGGGGAAGAAGCCCGAGGCGCTGCCGCTGTCTCCTCCTTGGCCGCTTCCTCCAAGTCCCATCCCAGAGCGCTCCCCTCGCTCTCTGGCTGCCGGGGCGGCTCGGGGCCAGCGCGGGCGGGCGGGCGGGGGAGGCGGCGCCGCGGAGGGTGGGGAGCGGGCCGGCGGGAGGAGGGGTGTCCTCTTTGGGGACGGGGCGGGCGCGGAGAGGGAGAGGCGCGAGGACCGCCCCACTCCGAAGGCAGCCCCGGGAACTGGGCGCCCTGGCCGCTCGTCCTGCCTGCTGCCACCTCGCTCTGCGCGAGCCCAGGGGAGGATCTGACTCCCGGGGTCGGGAGCCGCGGGCTCGGGAACAACTAGGAGCTTTGGGGGCTTGGCGTGGGGGCTGGGGCGATGCGATGGAGAGCATCTCCTGGAGGAAGGCAGGCGTGATAGGGTCCCGGGTCCTGAACCGAGGGGCATGATCGGTCGTTCGACGATGACGATGAAGAAGAAAGTGGCGAGCATTGGGGTAACTGGTGACAAGTGCCAGGAGCTGCCCAGAGCACCGCGGCCAGTTCATATTAACAGAGCGTCCATTGGCCAGAGACCAAGCCTCCGGGTGGGGAGGGGAGTCAGGATGCCAGGAGGGAAGGGAAACAGGGTTCCCACCCTGAAGGAGCAGAGAAGGTCTGGTCCAGGCCAGACTTTTGAAATTATGGGCAAAGATGTTTGCAGTTTGGTAAGGTGAGGGGAACATGACCTTAGAGGTCCCCTGGGGGATTCTGGAGGGATGCAGGAAACAGGGCTGGTCAGTGGCAGGGAAAGGGCCTGGCACTGCCAGCCTGCCAGCTCTCCCTGCTTCTGCCCAGCTGGGGTGAGTGGGGGTCTGTACAACAGACTAGTGTGTTAGTTGTCCCAACTCTTTGCGACCCCCTGGACTGTAGCCTGTCAGGCTCCTCTGTCCATGGAATTCTCCAGGCAAGCATACTGGAGTGGGTTGCCATTTCCTTCTCCAGGGGATCTGCCCAACCCAGGGATCGAACCTGGGTCTCCCAACTTGAAGGCAGTCTTTACTGTCTGAGCCACCAGGGAAGCCAACAGGCTAGGACATCTTCTAATAATCGCGCCAAAATTATAACGCCAAACCATTAACCCAGCCACTCAGTTCAGGTTTTAACAAGCTATAGGGGAGAGGCAGTTTCAAAACGTCTGGTGCCAGCGTCTAATCATTTAAGTACTCTTAGCTGCCTGACACTGAACCATCACTCTTATTTGATGATTTGGTTTCTGGAATATGAATAAAAAAACATGTACAAAAGTGATTCTTCAGGAAAGCTCCAGATGGGTAATTAAAATTCTAGCCATAAGGCAAGGGGTCAACATACTTAAGCCATCAAGGCAGCTCAGTGGTGTCATGAAGCCAAGAAAGAATACTGGATTCCTGTTCCCTTACCCTGTACCTTAGGCACACTGGGCACTCTTGGCTGCCTGCACTGATCAGAAATAGTTTCTTTGTATGTCTTTGGGAGGAGGTAGGTGGAGGTCGGAAAGCAGAGGAAAGCCTTCAGGAAATGTTTGGTCTCTGAAGTCTTGGATCCCACAAATGAAAATTTCTTCCTGAGTCTGAGCCAGTGAAAATCCCTTAGGAGCTGGGGAAGTTGAGTTACAGTTTATGGAAACTTACAGTTTAAATGCATTGCCTTATTCCAAGACACCAGTATGATCCAGTAATTTACCAGGAAAACAATAGCAATTCCGAAATCCTTCCAAATGTTAACAAATTGTAATTTAGTAAAAGACTTCTGTGATTCTGGTGTATGCCAACTAAGATGGATGTTTTGCCCCAGGGAGTTCTATCAGAATTCCCCAGAAGTCTCTGTACAAAGTATGCCTAGGGCCAAGTCAAATAGGTCAGTGAGCTGTTCTACCTTGTGAAATGATCTTCAGGTCTGCCAGAAAAAGGAAAAAAAAAAAAAAAGGAGCAGCAATAGTGAGTTCAGTATCCTGAAATATCGTCAGAATAAAACAATGGTGTTCATTTCCCAGTTACCTTTGGGGGTGAATGCAATTTGATAATAATAAAGGCTGCTAGGCAAAGTCCAAACTTGCCTTTTCTACCAAAGGCTCTACTACTGGCTTAGTGTAGAGAGCCTTATTCATAAAAAGTATGGGGCTATGATTCCAGTTCTTACCTGGGCACTCACACAAGCAGACAAGAACGGCGGTGTGTAGGATCTCAGGTCTCTTGAGTTAGTGAGAATCTGTAACTGTTGAAACGACTTACCCCTTGATAGCTATACTGGGTTCAACTCACTTGTCTGTCTCCGGCAGGGGGGTCTATTGTGGAGTACGGATGGGGGTGGGAGGGCAGTCTTTTGACCCAGCCCTCACATTCATGAAGAGCCTCAAATACAGACTTTGCCCATTTCATTTGTTCCTTGTAAACAGTAGAACTCTTTGTTTTGTGTTGAATTAGAATCCTTCCTAGAGGGCAGATTAAAATGAGACTACCAAACAGAAGAGGACCAGCATATAAGCAAAACAAAGAGCAGACAGGTTGGCTCACAGAACTCGAAGCCTAAAATAAATCTTGTACTGATTTTTTTTTCCTTATTGATAATAGAAACATCACTTTTGTTGACAAGGTAGAGCCATACCAGGCAAGCTCTGCAGAACACGAAGAGGAACCTAGAACTGTGAGGTCACCTCACTCGCCCTGTATTTCTCTAGGAGACTGCTGATGGGTGTGTGTGCTCAGTTGTGTCGAACTCTTCACAACCCCATGGACTGTAGCACGCCAGGCTCCTCTGTCCATGCAATCTTCCAGAATGCTGGAGTGCTTTGCCAATCCCTCCTCCAACAGAAGACGTTTTGTCAGAACTCTCCACTATGACACATCCGTCTTGGGTGGTCCTGCATGGCATGGCTCATAGCTTCATTGAGTTATGCAAGCCCCTTTGCCATGACAAAGCTGTGATCCACGAAGGGGCCTGATGTGTGAGTCCCATGTGAACTGTTGGAGCTCGTCCCCATCCCGCTCAAGTAGAAGGGCAGGGCATCTCACCTGGGAGAGGAGCCTTCCCTCCTTTGGGCCACCTGCCAACTGGTCAGAGCAGGAGAGAAGGGAGAGAGCAGAGCACTGCAGATGCAGTGGCTGGGTTTCCAGTCCAGCCTTGGGTGAGGCACCCTCACACCTGGCGGGGCGGCGGGGAGCTTCCTTCCAGAGGCCCCTCAACGTGGACAGCAGGTTCCCTGTCCGAGGGTCCCCTTGAGGACAGGCTGGCTAATTGCACCATCACCCCAAGTGAAATGATTTCTAAATAAACATATCCCACCTTGGAAAGCAGACTCCAGTGTGTTGCTGTGACCTTGAACTTGGACCAGGGGTTCCGGAAGGCAGGGACCAGGCCCTCTTTAGCTTGTTTACCATCTTCCCTAGGCCATGCTGTGGAAGAGACTGGGCTGCTATGGCTTTAACTTGGAATTTAGAGTAGTCTTTTGTGAAATCGGGCTGATAAGGCTGCTTATCAAAAATGAGATAGGAAGATGGACTGGGGAGCCTTAAAACTTGGGCAAGATCGAGTGGAAATCTGACTTGTGTTCTTGGATATTGACAAGGCTGAAACGTTGCCCGTCTCCCTGGAGACTAGTTTCCACTTTTGAAGTGGAGGATGGACATGCTGTGCGTGGAAGCATCGCTCAGCAACACAGATTGCTGCCTCTTTCCTCCTGAAGCCCAGGAATTGGCACAAAGCAGTCTGCTATTAGAAGCCAATAGCCTCATGTCTGTGACACTCAGCTAACTGCCTTCTCACCTTTTGCCACTGCTGAGTCTCTGTCTGCATTGGTTGCCTGATGTTAGATCAGACTGCAGGAGACTTGGGCAATTGGTCCGTGTATCTGTCCTATAAAATCCTCTAGCATGCTGGCAGAACTCAATAAACTCAAGAATAACAAAAATATCAGAAGTCAGAACTTTTCTACATTCTGTCTTGCTGGAGAAAATAACTGGGACACAGTTATTACCAGCGTCCAACAGAAGGGGAAACACTACAGATGGTCCAGTGGAAAGAATAAGGAATAAGGCAGTGAACTCCTGAGAGCCACAATAAATCATATGATGGAGAAAAATAAGATGTAATGCAATAAAGTGAACAATTTTTTTGTTGGTAGCGCACACTCTGAAAAGAAGCAATGGAAATGTCTTGTCTCATTTAAAGCAAGAATTGACAAAGCAATTTCCAAGTACAGAAAGTGCCAGAACATTACTGGCTACATGAACACTATCTGTGAACAAAAAGATGCTGAAAAGAAGATGCAATAACCAAAGTGTGAAAGAACTGAAATTTTCTTTTAGTTAAAGCAAAAGTTCTAAGACAGCTCAGCATCCTGGCCAGGCCTAATGAGAGGGCACGGACCAACATTGCTTCACCACTAACTCCAGACTATCACGGAGCAGAGAATATGTCAGAAAAATTTCTGAAAATCAGTCAGTGTACTACACCACAGCAACAGAATAAAAGACCAAAACCACACAATCTCAGTAGATGCTGGGAAAGTATTTGATAGAATTCAACACTCCTTCATGATAGAAACACCCAACAAACTAGACGTATAAGGAGACTTCTTCGATCTAGTAAAGAACATCTGCAAAAAATCCACAGCTAACATACTGAAAGTTTTTCCTCTGGGATCAGTAATAAGACAAGGACATGCTCTCTCACCACTTCTGTTCAGCACTGGACTAGATATTCTAGCCAAAGCAAGAGAATGCAATAAAAGGTACCCAGCCTGAAAGGAAAAAAGTAAGACTATATTTGCAGGAGACATGATCTGGTAGGTGGTGGTGGTGGCTTAGTTGCTCAGTTGTGTCCAACTCTTTTGTGACTTGACTTCACTCATTGTAGCCCACCAGGCTCCTCTGTCCATGGAATTCTCCAGGCAAGAATACTGGAGTGGGTTGCCATCTCCTCTCCAGGGGCTCTCCCCACCCCAGGAATTGAGCCCGTGTCTCCTGCATTGGTGGGTGGATTCTTTACCAATGAGCCACCAGGGAAGCCCAATCTGGTAGGTAGAACTCCAAAAGAATCTACTAAAAAAGTATTAGAGCTAAGGAAGTAGTTCAGCAAGGTTTCAGGATACAAGATCAATAGACAAAAATCAATTATATTTCTATGCAATCTGAAAATGAAATTAAAACAATTCCATTGAAAACAGTGTCAAAAAGAATAAGTCACTTAGAAAAGGATTTAACAAAAGAAGTACAAAACCTATATACTCTGAAAATTACAAAATATTGTTGAAAGAAATGAAAGGATATTAAACAAATGGGAAGACATCCCATATTCATAGATTGCAAGGTTTGGTATTGTTTAGATGGAATATTCCCTTAACTGATCTATAGAATCAACACAGTCCTTATCAAAAATCCCAGCTGGCTTCTTTACAGAAATTAATGAGCTGATGCCAAAGTTCATATGGAAATTCAAGGGACCCAGAGTCGCCAAAATAATCTTGAAAGAGAACAAAGTAGGAGCGTCCACAATCCCTAATTTCAAAACTCACTTCAAAGCTGCAGTAATCAAAGTAAAGCAGTACTTGCATAAAACAGACATAAAATTGACTGAACTAGAATTGAAAGTTTAAAAATAAGCCTTCACATTCACAGGTCATTGATTTTCAACAAAGGTGCCAAGACCATTTAATGGGGGAAAGAATTTCAGCTGGTGCTGGAACAACTGGATAGACACATGGATAAGAATTAACTTGGACTCTGACCTCATACCACATACAAATATTAATTCAAAGTGGATCAAAGACGTAATAGCTAAAGCTATTAACCTCTCGGAAGAAAACACTGAAGTAAATCCTCATGACCTTGTATTAGGCAATGGTTTCTTGGATATGACTTTGAAAGCACAAATAACAAAAGAAAAATAGTTAAATTGGTGTTGATCAGAATTAAAAATTTTGTACCTCAATGGACACTGTCAAGAAAAGACTGGGGGAAATTTTTTGAAAAGAATGAGGGAAATTTTTTGTTAATCATAGACTGATAGAGACTTGTATATAGAATATTAAAGGACTCTAAATTAAATTCAACAACTTAAATTAAGAAATAGACAAGGTTTCTGAATAAACATTTCTACAAAGAAGATATTCAGATAACCAATAAGCAAGTGAAAAGATGCTTAACAATATTTGCCATCACAAAAATGCAAATCAAAACCAAAGAGACATCAAAAGAAAACAAACGACCCAATCAAAAAACGGGTGAAAGACTTAAATAGACATTTCTCCAAAGATGACATAAAAGTGAAAGTGAAGTCGCTCAGTCGTATCCGACTCTTTGCGACGGTGGACTATAGCCCACCAAGCTCCTCCATCCATGGGATTCTCCAGGCAAGAATACTGGAGTGGGTTGCCATTTCCTTCTCCAAAGATGACATACAGATGGCCAAAAAGCACATGAAAAGATGCTCAACATCATTAATTACTAGAGAAATACAAACCAAAACTACAATGAAGTGTCACCTCACACTAGTCAGAATGAAAGCGAAAGTCACTTAGTCGTGTCCGACTCTTTGCTACCCCATGGAATAGTCCATGGAATTCTCCAAGCCAGAATACTGGAGTAGGTAGCCATTCCCTTCTCCAGGGGATTGCCCCAACCCAGGGATCGAACCCAGGTCTCCAGCATTGCAGGTGGATTCTGTACCAGCTGAGGTACCAGGGAACCACTGGATTGCCAGAGAAGCCCCTAGATTTGTTTTCATCAGTCAGAATGGCCATCATCAAAAAGTCCACAACCAATAAATGCTGAGAGAGTGTGGAGGAAAAAGAACCAACCTTCTTCCACTGTTGGTGGGAATGTAAATGGATACAACCACTATGGAGAACAGTGTGGAGTTTCCTTAAAAAAACTAAAAATAGAACTACCATACAACCCAGCAATCCTGCTACTGGGCATATACCCTGAAAAAAAGCATAATTCAAAAATACATATGTACCCCAATGTTCACTGAAGCACTATTTACAATAGCCAGGACATGGAAGCAACCTAAATGTCTATCAACAGATGAATGGATAAAAAAGACGTGGCACGTATATATAATGGAATATTCAGTTCAGTTCAGTCGCTCGGTCGTGTCCGACTCTTTGCAACCCCATGAATTGCAGCACGCCAGACCTCCCTGTCCATCACCAACTCCCAGAGTTCACTCAAACTCACATCCAAATATTACTTAGCCATAAAAAGGGATGAAACTGGGTCATTTGTAGTGATGTAGATGGATCTAGAGTCTGTCACACAGAGTGAATTAAGTCAGAAAAGCAAATATTGTATATCAATGCATACATGTGAAATCTAGAAAAATGATGCAGATGAACCTATACGCGGTACAGAAATAGAGACATGGACATAGAGAACAAACATATGGATGCAGGAGGGGGAAGACAAATGGGGAGATTAGGACTGACATATATACCCTGCTGCTGCTGCTGCTAAGTCGCCTCAGTCGTGTCCGACTCTGTGCGACCCCATAGACGGCAGCCCACCAGGCTCCACTGTCCCTGGGATTCTCCAGGCAAGAACACCGGAGTGGGGTGCCATTGCCTTCTCCCATATATACCCTATCATGTGTAAAACAGCTAGTGGGAAGCCTCTACACAGCACAGGGAGCCCAACTCAGTGCTCTGTGATGACCGAGAGGGACGGGAGGGATGCTGCGGGAGGGGTGGGAAGGACGCTGCGGGAGGGGATGCATGTATACACGTATACACACGATCCCCCTTGCTGTGCAGCAGAAACTAACACAAAGCAATTATACTCTAATTAAAAGAAAGAAACACAAAGGATTTCCCTAACGACCCAGTGGTGAAGACTCGGCGCTTCCACTGCAGGGGGCGCAGGTTCAATGCCTGGCCCGGGAACTAAGATCTCAAACGCCACGCAGTGCAGTCAAAACACAAAAGCGAAAAACCAAACCACAAGACATCACTTCACACCCACTAGGATGACTGTTAAAAAAAAGAGAGAGAGAGATGAGCAAAAACAAGTGTTGGCAAGGATGTGGACAAACTGGTATCCTAGTAACATTGCTGGTAAAAACATGAAATGGAGCAAGCACTGTGGGAAACAATTTGGCAGCTTCTCAAAAAACTAAGCATATAGTTACCGTAAGATCCAGCAATTCTACCCCTAGGTATGTAGGAGAAATAAAAGCATATGTCTATACAGAACATTGTACACAAATGTTCCTAGCAGCATTATTCATAATAGCTAAAAAGTGAGAATAACCTTCATGTGTACCAACCGATGAATGGATAACTAAAATGGACCATTATTTGGCGATAAACAGGACTGAAATGCTGATATGTGCTACCACGATGGATACATCTAGAAAACAGCATAGCTAAGTGAGAGCGAGATTACCCAAAACTGCATGCTGTATGATTCCATGTCCAGAACAGGGAAAATCCATCAAGACAGAAAGTAAATTAGTGGTTGCCTTGAGGTGAGAAGTTTTAGGGAAGAAGGGGGAGTGACTCTTTATACATGAGAATTTTCTTTGAAGGGTAATGTTCTAAATTGATTGGGAATGTTCTAAAATTGATTGTAGTGATGGTTGCATGACTGGATAACATTAAGAAACCACTAAGTCGTGCAATTCTATGGCATGTTAACTGCATCTTAATAAAGTGTGGGTTTTAATTCTGGGTCCTCATGTAAACACGTTTTCATCTCTTTTTGAAACCGACCGCTCCTCCTCCACGTGTACACACCCCTCTCGGAACGCTCTCCCTCCTGGAAGCAGGTCTGTCGCACATGGGCAGGAAGGGCTTCTTGTCCCGTTCCTCAGCTCTTATTCCTGTGTTCTCACACACGGGTCCTGAAGTCTGTACTCCTCCTCTGATTACTGTCTTCCACCACAGGACTTGCCAGCTGGCGGGGACTTCTGGGCTAGTGTTTGTGGTCCCCACCACAGGGAAATGCACAAGGCTTTCCTGATAGAATCCTGAGATTACTCTGGTAAAGGCTGAAAGACAAACATGCTCTATCCCACATAGGCTTTCAGGGGTTTTATTTAAGTCTGAAGTGCCCAGAAGTAGAACACATCAGCTGGACTTGAGTTGCAAGTTGCCTGTTCGAATTTTCCCTCATGTCCCCAAGTCCTCAGAGTTCCAGGGGGTCTCAGACTTGGTTACTGATTGTTCTAACAACACACTAACCTACTAGGAAAGGGAAAGGAGCAAGTCCAAGGGAGCCACACATCTAGTGATTTTATGTTTCATTCAGAGCCCTCCTGCATTAGATTCACACAAAAGAACTCGATCACAAGCATAGAGCTAGGAATGCCATTTGCCCTTTGAATGGGAACTGCAGCAGGGTGTCATCTATCCCCTCATCTCAGTTGTCCTTTAATCTTTCTTGAGAGATCAGGCCTTCTATTTCTGTATTGCTGAGTTTTGCCCATCACCTTTAAGACTTCTAGAGGTTGAGACGCCACCTCACCCCCAACCCACAGTAAACACACTGGTGGGGTCTGTGGAGAGACCTCTCTTTGTTCCGTCATACTGTCCACAGGAATGAGGTCTTTTTATTCCCCCAGGGGTCTTTTCTGGAAAAAGTAGTTGCTGTGGAGCTTGCTGCTGCTGCTGCTAAGTCGCTTCAGTCATGTCTGATTCTGTGCAACCCCATAGACGGCAGCCCACCAGGCTCCCCCGTCCCTGGGACTCTCCAGGCAAGAACACTGGAGTGGGTTGCCATTCCCTTCTCCAATGCATGAAAGTGAAAAGTGAAAGTGAAGTTGCTCAGTCGTGTCCGACTCTTAGTGGACCCCACGGACTGCAGCCCACCAGGCTCCTCCGTCCATGGGATTTTCCAGGTGGAGCTTGAGTCCCCCTGAATTGTTGAGAATTTGTCGCAATCACCAGGGGTGGGGTTACAGATGGTTTTAATTCCTCTCCTATGCTTATTCTATTCTTATTCTAGTGACTACGTTTGAGCTTCTATCTGCCAAACAAATGCCAGGCGCTGGAGACGGAACACTAAGGAGCATAGACACAGGCTCTGAGTTTCTAATCTACTGGGAGAGGATAGATGAGAAAGGTGACAGGAATCAGAATGTAAGGTGTGCCTTGACTGGGATGCTATGGTATGTTATGCTATGAAAGTGAAAGTCCCTCAGCCGTGTCCGACTCTTGGCGACCCCATGGACTATACAGTCCATGGAATTCTCCAGGCCAGAATACTGGAATGGGTAGCCTTTCCCTTCTCCAGGGGATCGTCCCAACCCAGGGATCGAGCCCAGGTCTCCAACATTGCAGGCAGTTCTTTACCAGCTGAGTCACCAGGGAAGCCCAAGAATACTGGAGTGGGTAGCTTACCCTTCTCCAGTGGGTCTTCCCAGCCCAGGAATTGAATGGGGGTCTCCTGCATTGCACGCGATTTCTTTATCAATGGAGCTATTAGGGATGCCCATGTTATGCTATGGCAGAACAGGAAATGAATCCCTCCCAGACTAGAGGGTCACATAAGGCTTCCAGAAGGCAGTGACATTCAGGATGAGACCCAAAGGATAAACTATTGGTTTTATTTTCTATTTTTTCTTGCAATGTTACTTATGCAATTTTATTTGCGCCTTGTGGGATCTTCCTTGAGCTGGGCCACTGCAGTGAAAGTACTAAATCCTAACCACTGGACCACCGGAAAATTGTCTTATGTAATTTTATTTTTAAATGCACAAGTTTACTGCTGTCAGAGTCAGACCTGGATTCACTCCTAAGATGTTCAAGGAAGCTGGTTCTCAGATGATTTAGTGTATTAACCTCAGAGGGCAGAAGAAAGCCTACAGCTTCGTGGGAGAGGGCTATATTCTGTCTCTGTTTGGGAAATGTGGAAACAGACCCTGTGAGATAGGCTTTCTGGGGCAGGCAGGGACGGAAAGAGAGTTGGGTCTCAAGGCCCCAGTTATTCCTCCAAGATAATGTAAACACATTACATCACTAATCTACTCACTTATGCTTGGAACCTTATTGCACATAGTCTTCTTAAAAGAGAAATCAGTCCAGGAACTTCCCTGGTGGTCCAGTGGTTAAGAATTCACCTGCCAGTGCTCGCTTCGGCAGCACAGACTAAAATTGGAACAAAACAGAGGAGATTAGCAAATTCATGATGCGTTCCATATTTTTAATAGATCACCAATGGGAATTTTCTGGCTCAGGAGGGAGGGAGGTGGAAGGGAGGTTCAAAAGGGAGGGGGTATATGTATACTGATGACTGATTCATGTTGAGGTTTGATAGAAAACAACAAAATTCTGTAAAGCAATTATCCTTAAATAAAAAAAAGAAAAAAAGAATTCATCTGCCAATGCAGGGGACATGGGTTAGATCCCTGGTCCAGGTAGACCCCACATGCCGAGAAGCAACTAAGCCAGACACAGCTACTGAAGACTGTGGTCCTAGAACCTGTACTCTGCAACAAGAGGGGCTACCACAATGTGAAGCCACTGTGAAGCACTGCAACTAGAGAAAGCCCATGCACAGCAATGAAGACCCAGCACAGCCAAAAAAAAAAAAGTTAAAAAAAAGAAAAGATAAACTAGTGTATTTTAAAGTGTGTCTAATATTCTCAAAAGAAAATTGCTCACTTAAAACAATTAACTGCTCCAAAAGGCCCACCTCAGTTGATCTTTCTTCCTAGTGGAATACTTTCCTTACAATAAGAATTAAAAGCTGATATTCACAGAACATGCTTAAGCCTGATTAAATAGAAAATTGACAGCTTTACTTGTGTAATACAAACCTCAAGTAAAAAAATCCACCCCAAGTTTACAAACTTCATATGGCTTTACATGACTTGCCTTCCTTCTCCTAATGTCTTCATTTCCAGTTAGCAGCAATCAACCTTCTTAGTAAGAACTGAGAGGTTTGGTACAGAATTCTGAGATTCTTGATGTCGCAAAGATATGAAATTGATGCTTAGATGGACTCAACCCGCAACAAAATCCTGGCTCTGCCATGTACTGTGGAAACTTGGGATCAGTTATTTTACTTTAAAAGTCTGTTTCTCCATCTGTAAGACGAGGATAAAGAGTTAATAAGTGTAAGGTGCTTAGCAGCATGGCTGGCACATAGAAAGGCGCAGGGAATAGTCAATGTCATTCTGCCAGATAGCAAGGTAGAAGCCACAGGTCTGGGGGCTGATGAGAGAGAAAGGGACAGGCAAAGAGGTCCCGTGATCTCAAGTTGGGGGTGACAGGAATGATGGGGAGACCACTAGCAGATACAGGGGTCAACACGAGTAGATCTGGGGGAAGAGGGAACAAGGCTTCATCTCAGGCACAGTGAATATTTAATGTCGTGATGTCATCAAGAGAAGACTGGGGTCATTGATAAAAGCAGGGTTTTGATGTCATCAAAAGACTGGGAGTGTTGATAAAAGCAGGGTTAGAGCTGCCATTATTATTTATTGCAGGGGACTATATGCAGGAATGCAGAAGACCCAGGTTTGATCCCTGGGTTGGGAAGATCCTCTAGAGCGGGGAATGGCAATCTACTCTTGCACGGAGAATTCCAAGGACAAAGGAGTCTGGTGGGCTATAGTCCACAGGGTCGCAAAGAGTTGGCCATGACTGAGAGACCAACACTAATCTGCAGGAAAGAAAGACTTAAAAGACATAACATGACTACAGCAACAAAAGATACTTGCTTCTCGGAAGAAAAGCTATGACAAACCTAGACAGTGTTGTATTAAAAAGCAGAGACATCACTTTGCTGACGAAGGTCCATATAGTCGAAGCTATGGTTTTTCCAGTGGTCATGTATGGATGTTACAGTTGGAGCATAAAGGCTGAGCGCTGAAGAACTGGTGTTTTTTAACAGTGGTGCTGGAGAAGACTCTTGAGAGTCACTTGGACAGCAAGGAAATCAAACCAGTCCATCCTAAAGGAAATCAACCCTGAGTATTCATTGGAAGGAGTGAATGCTGAAGCTGAAGCTCCAATACTTTGGCCACATGACCTGAAGACCTGACTCATTGGAAAAGGCCTTGGTGCTGGGAAAGATTAAAGGCAAAAGCAGAAGGGGACGATAGAGGACGAGATGGTTGGTTGGCATCCCTGACTCAATGGACATGAGTTTGAGCAAACTCCAGGAGATAGTGAAGGACAGGGAAGCCTGGTGTGCTGCAGTCCATGAGGTTGCAAAGAGCTGGACACAACTCAGTGACTGAACAAATGTTTTAAAAGAACTAAAGAAATTATCTTGAGAAAGTAAAATAGTTAAATAAGGATACCATTGTTTAGCTAAAATGAATAGTGGGGGAAACGTGACATCACACGAAGGCCCACCCCCACACAAGGCACACTGTCCTTTGTGCTGCTGGGTCACACAGAGAGCAGACCCAGTGTTACCAGTCTTCCCAGAGCCAGGGGTTTCTCAGGTGGAGACCACAGACGGGAGCCTCATCAGCTCTCTAGGTCTAGACTGGAAGCCCCAGACTTAGGGTCCCAGGAATCTGGCACCTGTTGTTGATATCTTTTTTCACAGCAGGACTCGATATGCCAGAGAACTGAACCATGAGTAGCAGATGATCTGATGGTACATTCACTGCCAGGCTCTTCTAAGAGAAATGAGGCCCCCATTGCTGGCTACTTACGCCCAATCTACCCACCGTCACACAAACTCTACTGCAACAATATACCCTGGACAACTTGACCAACACCAAGGAATATATATATGTTCTATTTGCTCAGCTGAAGAAGATCCCATGATAATAAATTTTACTTAGTAAGCAAAAATTTATTGTGTTTGTTAATGGCTTAAAAAAATTTTTTTATTGAAGGACAATTGCTTTACAGAATTTTGTTGTTTTTTTGTCAAACCTCAACATGAATCAGTCTACTAATGGTTTTTTAAAAGCATGTGTTTTTTAAAAAAAGTATGTTAGGTTTTAGATGAGATAAAACTTTAGTCCATCATGCTGTTTTGAGCCAAACTCTTCATTCTGAAGCAGCAGCCATTTCCTCTACTTAGGGTTGTATCGATGGGGGTAGAGATCTAAGACTTTTGCTCTGATGTCACTTCTCCAGGGTTGGCCAGGCGATAGTTTCTCTTCTGCTTCTGTACACGACTCAGCAGCAGGCATGCACGGGCTTCTCAGCAGAAGCTTGCAGACCTGGCTTGCTTCCACACACCAGTCCTTTGGCAGAAAACTTGGCCAGCAGGCAAAACACTTGAAGTGAATTTCATGGGTGTAGAGACATCTATGCAAGGCCTCCTTTCTCCTTTCCGTTTAGAATATGCATGTGAGCTGCCCAAAACCCATTTTACACAAAAGTGGGTGCTACTTCTGGTACTGAAACGTCTCACTTTCCACTGGCTGTCCTTTGGCGTTACACCTCGCCTGCCCTCTCCCTGCCAGGATGTAGAGTTTTGTCTACGTGACCAGCGGCAATATGAAGTCACAATACTTAGGTCGTTTGCCAGATCGGCTGCAAAAGCTAACATCATCTTTTCAAGTGGAAACAGTGTTTTTATAAATGACCCATTTGTACAGCAGGATTTTTTTCCTCCAGTGATGACTCCAATGATTCACATATAATCCATCCCCTCCACGGAGAAAACGTGAATGCTTTGTCTCTAAAAATGGTCTCTTGAGAATATTACTGAGTACTGCTGATTAATGAACTGAAGTGAAGGTGAAAAGACAAATGCAATAACATGTGGTTCGGCTAAGCAGTCAAACTAAACAAATTTTGGGACCATTAAGAGTTTACAAAAATAGGGGGAGAAAGAAGGATGGAAAGAACCTGTCTGGCATTCTGCAGGATGGGATAGGGACGAGGAATTTGGGGGCAATGCTGCTCATGTGTTTATGTAGAAAGACGGTACAGAAAGGGGAGAGTTAGTCAACTGGCCCTTTCATGTGATGCCACATTCTGGAAACTCGACTGGCTCGTTCAAGGGAAGCTGGATTTCTAGTGTGGGCAGACCCCATCTAAGCCCAAAGATGTGTTTTTCTCTTCCCTCTGTCCAGCAAACAGACTCCAACCCTTCCCACAGGCTGCTTATCAGAGGGCCCATTTGCACATCTATTGGTGCTGGGCTGAATATCCATGACCTTAAAATGGGGTTTGGGGGTTTCAAGATGAAAAAACCCAAAGATCTCTCATCGGTTTTCATCAGTCAAGTGACCAGAAAGTATAAAAGCATGAGAGCAACTGAGGTAATGACTGTTCTTGTTCTCTGCAGACAACAAAACAGAAGAACAGAGCTGGATATTAAAGTAGGGCTTCAAATACATTTAAAAGAGGTATGTATGTATATTAGTAATGAGACAGGGACACAGTAAACTGCTGAGTATGCTCTGGAGGGTCACTTTAATCCAAGCATCACCTCTCCACAGTGGAGACATGAAGACAATTCCTTACTTTGCAGAGGTAAGGATGGGGGCAGCTTTGGGAGCCAGCTTGAGTTGTCTTGTCAGGAAGGCCCAGCAGCAGCAGCACCTGTGGGGTCTGAGTATGACGTGACTTCCTGTGGTCGGTGGTGCTGAGTGTCATGTGAACGGGATCCCCTCTGAGGACCCTACGAAGGGTCTCAAAACCAGCATTTTTCTCCACTATGATCCCATGTCTTTTTTCATAGTGTAAAATATGATTAAGCAAAGTGCCGGAAAATCACAGGGAGTAACATGCAAATGACTGTCTTCCCACGTGCCTTCCAAGGGATCAGTGAAACGATCTGATAGGCCTTTTCCATCCGTAACAACCCTGCATGTGTTTAACTTGGTGGGAATCTTCTGGGTACAAGGCTTCAAGGAACAGAATTTCTGAGGTTGAGTGTATATGGAATACTAACGTGATGCACCAAAAGAAATGACTGAGGCTGATTCTCAGGGATAAAAACCACCCCTGCTTCATCTCTTATTTTTTTACATTTCCAAATGATCTGAAACACCTATCCGGAAACAAGCCAAAATCCCTCCTATTTTAACCTCCCTTGGAACACAGGAGAATCTGAACAGCTTGTTACAACTGCACTGCGGACAGAAAGCAATCAGATTCAGAGCAGCTGAGTTGGCAGAGCTTGGCAGAGGCAGGGTTAGGAATGCTCCACGTTCATGTCTGTCCTCTCCATTTCTCTTGGCCCAAGATGCTCTGATTTTATCAGCATGAAGATATTAAAAAACACCTATGTGTGAGGCAAGCCATAGAGCCTCCTCCTCGGGCCAAATTCTGTGTCTAACACAGTCCCAAGTGGGCAACAAGTGTTTCCAGGCACAATCACCAGAGTCAAAGATGGTCTTCTTGAATGTGGGAAAATTTTCACTTTAATTGCAAACGCCTTCAATTATAAGCACATCCAATAATGAACAAAATGAAGAGCTGTGACTTTTGAACGTGTGACTATATAAAAATCTCTGGAAATTCAGGTAGTCAAGACAAGGGTATTTCACAAGGAAAGCAACACCCCCTCCAGCCCCTGCCTCCCATTTTTCAGAAGACTTACACTGAGCTAGAGGGGTTTCTGAGCAGGGACGGGAAAAGGGGAGGAGAGACAGGCTAACCACAAAGGACCAAATCCATCAGTTCCCCCGACACACCAAGACACGTGACCCCAGACACGCGCGGACAAGAGCAGCCACCAGGGCAGCTGCCGACTGCCCGCCTTGCCATGGATTATCAGAGGGTCTCTCTGTCAAACTCCTTGACCGGCAAACTCAAAACCTGTCACCAAATTTAAATCATAAAGTAAATAAATGTCTAAGGAAATTCTTGTTTTATTTATGTATTTATATGGACTCCTTACACAAATAACATTCCAGTTCTCCTAAGGGTTTCTTCTATAAATTGGAATGGCCGAGGAAAAGCATTGTCTAATTTTGACTTGATTATACATGCTCAAAAGAGAAAGAGGGAGTGAAGAGAAAAGCGTTGGAAAGTCTTCGACTCTGGAGCTCAGCACGTACAACAGACGTCTCGGACTCGAGATTCATCCAGGTTGTCGGGTAGTTCCAACGCCGAGGGAGACTAGAGGAGCCCACCCCACCCCACCCCACCCCACAGAGAGAATTTCTACAGCTACTCTATCACGGTGCTCCAGCTAAAGCATAGGTTTCAAACTACAGAGTTTCAACTTAACATCTAAAATTTTAAACTGTAGCATTTCTGCGACAAATAAGCTCAGAGAGCTCATCTCATTAGAAAAATTAAAGAACTATTGCTCTGATGAATTAAAAGTCTGGCTGTCGCTCTTGCTCCACCCGACTTCCAGGCTCAGGCAGACACGTACGGGGGCGGTGGCTCCTTGGTGGCGCTATTCACAGTGGCGTCATCGTACGGGGGTAACAGCACCTGGGAAGAAGAGAAGAGAAGGGTCAGAGGTTAAAGGTGCACACCTGCTCCCCTGGGCTTTATTTTAGCTCAAGTTTCCCCATAACATGTACCAGTATCAATTGTTCAGCAAGTGGCTGGATTTTGGGAGGAGGAGAGATTTTTGAACCCATGGAGTGAAGGAAAGAGACTTCTGGCCTTCTCTTGAGCTTTCCAATCCTTTCCCACTTGTATCTGGATGTCACAGTGCCTGAGGGGGCCAGAGGGCTGTGTTTCTAGGACAAGGAAGCAGGCGGGAGTGGCTCTGAAGAGAAACAAAGGCTCTGGGGTGACGTGTATGTGTGTTCACACAAGTAGGGCAGGCGCATGACTGACCACAGGGCCACGTGTGGTGAGACCTGGGCAGTTAAGTGGGAACACAAGAGCTTTGGTATCAACCTGGACTCCAAGCCGGGACTCAGCCACATCCTATCAGTACTGCCACGGGTAAGTGAGCCAACCTCCGTTTCTATGTCTGCACCACAGGGATCCCTGAGAATCAGAGGTCTAAAAGGCACCTCACAGGCTGTGATACATACCTGACGAGGCTGATGTTATCTGTAAATGGCTGGAGAGGAAGCACAAAAATCCTAGGCTCATGAACAACCTTTCTGTTCACATTTCAAGGACAAAAACAACTGCACGTAATTGCATATGAACTGTCAACATAAGAAGACACTGGCTGACTTTGCAGAGTATTTACAAAACAGAGAACATCAATTCTGTGTTTGTGACTGGCCTCTAGTCAACTAACATTTATTGTACACCTACTATGTGACGGTTCCTGCCCTTAGGAATTCAGAGATGAGGTGCATTAAGACACCCTACCCAGCTCAAGGTCTTTGTGGAAAGAGAATATTCACAAATGAAGTGGAACAAAACAAAACCACATTTTGTTATTAATACTTCTTCTATTATGGACATGACTTAAAGTGGTAAACGTCTATCAATTCCATGAATTGCCGTGCCATCTATCTATGCCCTTGGGCTCCTAGAGGACACTAAAATTCTCAAGTTTCTCTTTAAGTTTTGTCTACATTACTCCCACCTCCCACTCCACACACACACACACACACACACACACTCACACAAACAATATACTACACTATTTGGTTTTCTCCTTTTCTAGTGTTTCAGCAAGTACTGGGCTGCAGACCTGTCTTCCTTAACCCAGGGCCTGCTGGCCAGTAGGCAAATAACTGAGTGCGCGGTCCTGTAGGCTGGGCCTGGAAGACTCCGTATGGTGGCTGGGGCGGTGTGGAGCTGGGACACTGGTAGCGGGCATCTATCTGCATGGTCAGGGTTCCCTCCGGAGACAGAAGCCACCCCGTGGTTTGAACAGAGAAAAGTTTAACAAAGAATTACGGTATGAACAGGAGATCAGGGGTGCAGAGAACTCACTGAGGAGCAAAAGAGGAGAACGCTGCCAGCTATGAGTGCTGATGAAGGGAACTCACGGGAGGAACACACATGGAAAAGGGTCTCCCCCACAGGCCGGGGAATCACTGTCAGAGACAGTGTGGCTGAGCTCACTGGATGGTAGAGACGCCTCCTGGGTAGAATCAGGCCAAGCGAGCGAACCACCTGATGGGGTGCTGGGAGGCGGCCGCAGAGGCGCTGTTCAGGGAGACCGGGAGGTGCCGCTGGCCCTGGAAACTGCCTGAGACAAGGTGCACGCTTGCTGGAGGGCTGTCAGGGAGACGGGCTGCCCGCGCCGCTGCCTGGGGGTCACGGACTGTAAGATCTGAGCGCTGCGGGGCACGCACGACCTGGGAGGGAAAACGCCTTCCCCCTCTGGCGCCCGCTACCCGGGAGGCTGGGGGCGGGCGAAGGTGAGACGTCGCCAGGCCTGCTCCGCGTGGGCTAATGGGGGTGCGGAGGAGATGCACTTGGGAGCCGCACCAGTGAGAAGCGGGTAACTGGCTCAGCACCCACAAGAATGTCAAACGGGTCTGAGAACCCATTCCCGGAAGTGGTGGCGACGCCGCATCTGTATGAGTCCATCCCCCTGGGCATTTCCCGGGAAGACTCGGGGCCAGGGCTCAGCTGCTGCTGGCGGCGCTGGAAGGGAAGAGCACCCAGGGCGCGCTCACTACAGGTGCCCTTCCGAGGCCAGAAAGCGTCCCTGTGTGCCCTGCATCCCACAAGCCAATGCTAACTGAGGACACAGAGGGTGCTGGGTCATGCCCCCCCTCTCAAACACACAAGTGAACACACCTCGCTGTCTGTGGAGGAACATTCGTTCTAGAGAACTTGAGGAACTGCTCTTTGAAGTGGCCCCTGCTGAGATTCTGCTAGCCCTTAACAGCATTATGAAAGGGTTTACAGAGTGCAAAATGAGGACCTTATTTAATTTATGGAAGTGGATTTACACCTTTTCCATGTTAGGTGAAAAATGGAAATTTCACACCTCTCCTCTGTAGCCCTATATGACCACTTAAGATTACTATGAAGCCATAAGCCTGTGACTTTGTAACTTTACTAAGATCTGTGTTTTGTGTTTCGACGCACAGCCTGGGGAGGGCAGATGGGCGCATCATGCTGATGAGCGAGATTGACACGCGGGTGTGGACAAGATGTCGAAGAACCAACAGGACAGCTTGAGGCGGGCTGGAGGGCAGGGAAGCTCCTCAGGAGGATGAGCAGGACCAGGCGGCGAACGAAGAGGGCCGCCAGGGGGGTAGCGAGTGGGGGCACCGGTGCAGGGAGGGGGCTGGGAGCAGAGCACTTCCTGGGAACCCAGGGGCTGTGATGTGATGCTCAGGGTGGTGCAGAAGGGGTGGGAGAGACAGGCCAAGGTCAGAGCACAGAGGGGACCCCTGTCCTCCTCGAGGAGCATTTCCGGTCTCTGGCAGCAGCATGTCCACTAGGAACCTGCCAGTCTCAGCTGGAGCAGAGCGTATTCTCTACTCTAAAGTGACAGCCCGGCTCTCTGCAACTGAGCGTCTGACCTCAGGACTCAGCCTCCAGCACGTGTGTGTGAGCATGTCACACATGTGTAAGATACAACCAGCAGAAACAGCTGTAATCAGCAATGGAAACATTCGATTTTGCAAAGACTCGACACCGGCTTTATGCTGCACCACCTCATTGAGCAATCAGCTGCTTCCTATCTGTCACTTTCCTTGGAGGAGTTACCATAAAACACAGTGAGGCTACTCAAAAAGAAGTGAAATCAGCCATCACAGCCAATTAATTTTTGTTCCCCACCACGAGCCAAATGTAACACTCAAAATGTTTCCAAAATGTTTCCAAAATGTTTCCAAAATGTTCACGGATGATTAAACACGAAACTGTCTTCAAGAAGAGAAAGTCCTGCAAATTTGCCTTCTGCTTGCCAAAAACTTATTTTCACATTAGGTTTGGCCGTATATCACTGTTTCTTGCTATTTACTTTCAAACTCATTTTCAAATTTCACTTCGTATCATTAGCATCCTCACGGGTGTTGCCTTGGACCCTATATCCAAAGTCAAGATGCCTGGTGAAGATACTGACACCCTCACACTTGTCTTCACCTCCCCGTGACCATATACTGAATGCAGACGAGCAGATACTCTTCACGGAGCACTTCATACTCCTGAATAACTTTCAAAGAACACTTCTCCAGATGGAGTTGGTTTTCAATTCTGAAGGGTAATGTCATCTTTGTTTAAGCTACATGATGTTAATTTTAATGATGATTTCAAGGAAGCGCTGGTGCCATACTGCTTCTCTTACAGTGTGTTACAACTTACTGCAAACACTGGCTATTGTCCTTTTCAAGTAAAATCAATGAAGCAACTTGGGAATCTGAGAAAATAACTGTAGGATCGATTAAGATAGAAAATGCCAATTGAGATGCCCTACAACACAAAACTTAACGGACACGTAATTATTTTGACATTGTTAGAAGCTGGCATTTAGTTAAGCCCTGTTTTTTAAAAAATTTGATCAGTCACACTGAATGACCAAAAAATAATCTCTGAAGACTAAAAATGTACATCATGCCCTACCTTGCTGTCTAATAAACAGCAGCTACTCAGTGAGTTCAAAAATCGGCAAAGGTGTATGTCAAGGCTGTGTACTGTCACCCTGCTTGTTTAACTTATATGCAGAGTACATCATGTGAAATGCCCAGGCGGATGAAGCACAAGCTGGAATCAAGACTGCCAAGAGAAATAACAATAACCTAAGATATGCAGATGAAACCACCCTTAAGGCAGAAAGTGAAGAGGAACTAACAGCCTTTTGAAGAAGGTGAAAAGCTAACACCATGGCATCTGGTCCCATTTACTTCATGGCTAATAGATGGGGAAACAATGGGAACAGTGACAGACATTATTTTCTTGGGCTCCAAAATCAATGTGGAAAGTGACTGCAGCCATGAAATTAAAAGATGCTTGTTTCTTGGAAGCAAAGTCATGACAAACCTAGACAGCATATTAAAAAGCAGAGACATCACTTTGCTGACAAAGGTCAGTATAACCAGAGCTATGGTTTTTCCAACAGTCATGTATGGATGTGAGAGTTGAACCATAAAGAAGGCTGAGCACCAAAGAATTGATGCCTTCTAACTGTGGTGCTGGAGAAGACGCAACAGTCCCTTCGATTGCAAGGAGATCAAACCAGTCCATCCTAAAGGAAATCAACCCTGAATATTCACTGGAAGGACTGGTGCTGAAGCTGAAGCTCCAATACTTTGGCTACCTGATGTGAACAGCCGACACATCTGGAAAAGACTCTGATCCTGGGAAAGATTGAAGGAGCCGGAGGAGAAGGGGATGACAGAGGATGAGATGGTTGGATGGCATCACCGACTCAACTGGGACATGAATTTGAGCAAGCTCTGGGAATTAGGGAAGGACAGGGAAGCCTGGTATGCTGAAGTCCATGAGGTTGCAAAGAGTTGGACACAACTGAGCAACTGAACAACAAATCAATGAGTGGATAAACACAAATGCATTATATATCTCAGCCATGCACCACTTCAATTCAAGCAATATTCAATACAACCAAGCTCTAGTCTAAGCACAGACCCCAGGAGTTTGTCTTAATAGGATCTCAACTACAGAGTGAGTGTTGGATGGTGGAACTCCCTTTCACGCAGATGGAAAATCCCTCTTGTCAATGACCCCAGCAGGGTATCTGCTCCTTAGGAAGATTAGCATATATCTATATACAGTATCTTTTTTCATTGGGAGCAGTCATGCTGGGGACATGCACTACCAGGACAGTAGCTCATCATTCATTTCGATTCAACTCAACAAATATGGAGTGTAATAAGGGGATCTTCATCCTCAGCTACGTCAACATACAGAACAGTTGGAGGGAGAAACAGATTAACATCAAAGGTTGCAAAATGGAACACCCTGGAAGAGAAGTGATTCCAACTGGCCACACGTCTGCAAGTCATTAAAATTTGGAAAACTCACTCACTCCATCAAACACTAAGAAATGAGAAAATGCTTAAGAGTAAAGAATTATGTGTTGGGAAAAATAGTAAATGTAGTTTCACTGTAATATCTGAGTTAAGGTTCTGAAGACTTATTTGGAACTCTGTGGTTGATAGGATTACAGTATAGGTAATGTTAAATAAATTATCTTTCGACATTCACAAAATTATGCGCCTAATTTTATATGTGTGCATTTATTTTCCTGGGCAGAGTGTTCAGAGCTTTCGTCAGATTCTCCAAGAACCATCCAAGATCCTGGGGTCCTGGACTGTAGGGGAGAGGGGTGCAAGGCACAAGGCACACTACACCGGCAGTCTGTCTGCTGGTTCTACATCCTAATAAGGGTGAAGTAGGTTAAGAAGAAATCAAGGCCCAGGATGAGGGCCTGTGGCACCTCATCCACCTTGGAGCAGGAGAAGCCTTCGTTAAAAAAAAAAAAGAAGAAGAAGAAGAAGAACTGGTTGATTATCTCACAGAGTCAAACATCTGGGACATGTTACTATGTCATGGACAGATCTGATAGATCACGGCAAGGTAAAAGGTTAAAAACTTGGCAGCTGAAAAAACAAAGCAATGTTTGCTTGGGGGGAAAAATGGTACAAGAACAGGGATGTACATGACAGAGCTCTGCACTGAGCAATATTTTCTTAAAATCAAGGAAAACACTAACTGGAGATGTAACAAAAAACCTAATGTGACTGTATTAGGCAGATGAAGGCAGTGGAGAATATAGGGAGAATAAAACTTAAATCCTATCCAAGAAGTCAAAAGGGATCTCAAATTGATCCTTGAAAAATTAGTAATGTAGATGAAATATGGAGGTAAATATCTGAAGAAACGAGTTGCCAGTGTTTACTTCTGGGATGGAAAAGTAGAGAATGGGCAAGAAAATGGCAGCAGACCATTGAGAAATTAACTTTGCACTACCACGATTTTTAGCTATGCACATGTTATACTGTCAAAAATATTTTAAAAATAAAAGAATAATCATAGCAGTCTTGGAAAGAAGTCAGCCATCAAGGGGCAACTTGCAAACCAGAGGCCAGTGGGCAGGCTCAGGGCCACCGCATCCCTCTTGCTTCCTGGCTGGTGGGTAAGTTACATATTCGCGCTGAGTTTCTGCAGGGGCCCAGAAAAGGATCCCAACTTGCTGGAGATGATCCGTCTAAGCCAGAAAGGGTGGTGGGCACGGGACACATGTAGAACAGACAATAACAAAGCAGCCAGGGAGCACAGTGCAGTTGGGAGTTCCCTGCCCAGGAGCTGAAATGTGTTTTCACAGAGCAGCGGGTCAGGGGGGCCTCTGGCCTGTGTAATTCTCCTCCTGTATTGTGAGACCCAAGCTCATCGAGGGTGCCCCAAACACCAATGGAAACTAGAGAACCAGGATGCCTTGAGGGGCCCCCAGGAAACAGATGTGAGCCCTGGGAAACAAAGGACTTCCTCATTTAATACATGCTCTTCACGTCATTCAGGCCCAGGCCACTAGCCCCCACTGTCTGGCTCTGTCCTGTCTGATTTATTTCTATGACTCCCTAGTATGGCAAGTTCAGCACCAATCTGACTCCTTTTCCCCATGATTTCTCTCTCCCAAATGGTTCCTTCTTGTCATTCCACAGAAAGCCCAAATAACCCCAGGTTCAGGTTAAAAATCACTTCCAGAGATCTGAAATATTCTAGCCACAATTACTGGAGAAGGCAATGGCACCCCACTCCAGTACTCTTGCCTGGAAAATCCATGGACAGAGGAGGCTGGTAGGCTGCAGTCCATGGGGTAGCTAAGAGTCGGACACGACTGAGCGACTTCACTTTCACTTTTCACTTTCATGCACTAGAGAAGGAAATAGCAACCCGCTCCAGTATTCTTGCCTGGAGAATCCCATGGACGGAGGAGCCTGGTCGGCTACAGTCCACGGGGTCGCAAAGAGTCGGACACGACTGAGCAACTTCACTTCACTTCACTTGTGGTATTAACTGTCTTGTATGTTTACCACTCTCCCCTCCAAAAAGTTTCTAAAAGCAGAGTCTTACATTTCCATGTCCTTTGTCAGCACAGGCTGTTAAGACAGAGATGTGTCCAGGTGTGAGTTCTTTCATTGCATTTCAGCTAGATGGCTGTGGTCAAATTCTAGAGGCAATCGGTGGTGGTGGGATGAAAACACAAACTCTGAAATTAGACCTGGTTCAAATTCCAGCTCTGTGAGGTATGAACCCTGGGGTCCCGAGACAGTTAGTAAAATATACCTTCAGCTTCCGTGCTTATAAAATGGAAACCACGACTGACCCTCCTCGAAAGATGGTTGTAAGGATGTCAGGAAGGCAACCTAAGATACAGGCTGAGCGCCTGGGCGCTCAGTAAACGGAGCAATGCTCCCAAACCTGCACGACAGCCAACACAGGGCTATTCTAGCTAGTTCAACCACAGCCCTTCCTTAACAAAGTGACACCAATGAACATTCTCCCCACAAGCAGCTTCACGTGGGTCACAAAAGGAGCTCCTCTCCTCGCCTCAGCTCTGGTGGCTGCGGGAAGCGTGGCAGGGGGACTCGTAAGCTGCTCTGAGCCACACACGATGAAGCAAGTAGGCAGCTGGATAAAAGCCTCAGGGGAAGGTCCCTGAACTGACCATCGATTCGACGTAACTCTGGCTTGCTCCCTCTCTCTCTCAAGAATCCTGACAGTGTTTCCACTCTTGACTATGAAGCATATGTCCCAGGGCCCAGCGGGGGAACCATGAGTAACTCCTTTGGTAAAGATCTTCGACGTCATGATTCCTTTGACCTCAAAAGCTGGGAGTGGACGTGGCATTCACCTCCCCCAGAGCTGATCGTCCAGCCCACCGCCCCTAGCCTTACCCTCTTCCCTCCTTTACCAAACTTAACAAAAGTAACTGAAGGATGAGAAAGGAGACAACATGAACACCGTTTCCCCTACAGGCTGCCACATCTGCAGAGGTGTGGGCACGTCTCATTTAGTTACGGTTCTAAAATCAGAAGTGCCTGCGGCTGGAACACCATGTCCATTCATTCACTCCTCACCCCAGGACACCCGAGTAGCCACCAGAGGGCAGCTGTTGTGGCCCGTGCTGGGGAGGCAGATGAGGACTGAAGGCTGGAGAACGCCCACCGGAGACCTAGGGAGAGCATATGTGAACTGTCCCTGAAAAAAAACACCAGCAAAGGTGCAGATGGTGTGCTTCAGCTGAAGACCTGGGCGCTTGAGGTTACAAGGGATGAGTGTTGGAACAATAGGCAAGACCCCAGCTGGACTTGTCAGCAAGGCTGGGAAGCGGAACCACCGTCTCGATAAACTTGCAGTCCTCCCGCACCAGGAGGGGATGGGAGCTTTGGTGATGCCACGTGTGAAAGACACCCATGGGCTGGGCATACACAGGCGAGCTTGCACAAAACCAACTGCCCTTCGCTCTCACCAAAGTGCGGACAAATAAAGGAAACACCACTATAAACGGAAACTTCCTTATCCTTTTGTTTTTTTGGCTCCTTTGAGGGGAAGGAGGCAAAGGGCACAGTGTTCGTGAGAGCACCACAGCTCATGAGACCTACAGCTGTTGATAACACATCAGTTAACAGTCCCTCATAGCTGCTTCACAAATAAGACGAACTTGGCAAGATGAAGTTATCACTGCACTCCCTCCTCTGGTTTCAAGAAAATATTACAATGTAAGACTGTAGAGCGGAGATTGATGTTGTTGGAGAGATAATGCTAAATCTGTTCTTATTTATTCAAAGGACAAAGAAAAAAAAGCAAACCACTGGCAAACTCAGATTTAAAATATAACCCCACTAGTTACAAATGACTGTCACACAGCAAAGTGGGAATGACATCACAGTTGGGAAATGCTACAGTAATAAACAGCAGAAACCCTGAAGACTTTTAAATCTGGGGATGACAAAACCAGATTTACATTTCAGATCAATGTGACAGCAACAGAGAGAGAAAAAAAAAAAAAAAAAAACTGAAGAGAAAGTAGAGTTCAGGACTAGAGGCTAAAACCCTAACCTTAACAAATTTAAAGATGACTCTTTAGTTACAGAGGGCTCCCAGGTAGCGCAGCGGTACCGCATCCACCCGCCAATGCGGAGACACAGGAGACGTGGGTGTGATCCCCGGGTTGGGAAGGTCCTCTGGAGTAGCAAATGGTGCGTGTGTGTGCTGAAGTCATGTCCGACTCTTTGCAATCCCAAGGACTGTAGCCCACCAGGCTCCTCTGTCCATGGGATTTTCCCAGGCAAGAATACTGGAGAGTGTTGCCATTTCCCTTCTCCAGGGGATCTTCCCGACCCAGGAACCGAATCGACGTCTCCTGTGTCGGCATGCAGCTTCTTTACCACTAGCACCACCTGGGAAGCCCAGGAAATGAGAACCCACTCCAGTGTTCTTGTCTGGAAGAATTCCATGGACAGAGGAGCCTGGGAAGCTACAGTTCATGGGGCTGCAAAGAGTTGGACGGACACACGGACACACACACACACACACACACAAAACAGTTGGACACGACTGAGCATGCAGTTGTCTATTTTTCATAGACAAAAAAATTTTTATAGAAAAAAATTCTGACCTTAGAAGATGTGATAATGTGAGATGTGCAAGTACACAGCCCCAAATCACTCGTAGAATTTAGAGGCATTAGAATCTAACAAAGGTCCATTTAAATTAATACCAAGCAGTCAAAATATTTATTTATGTCTTCACCATTTATTACACCCCCTAATAGTCTACAATGTACCTGGTTTAAAACAGGCAACCATTTATGTGGCAGCTTAGATGGGGGGAGTTTAGGAGAGAATGAACACGTGTCTATGTGTGGCTGAGATCCTTCACCATTCACGTATCACTAACATGACATTATTGTTAATTGGCCATGCCCCAATACAAAATAAGAAGTTTAAAAAAAAAAAAAACAGGCAACATTTACATTATCACATTCGCCCCTTTATTTAGGCCAAAAAGGAAAGGAGGGATAGTTGAATCATGACTTTCCATGATTAACTAAAATTGCCATTTGGGCATTTCAGACAGCAGCATCACAAAAGAAAGTCTGACTTTATTGAAGACATCTAAAATAACTGTTCCGAACCTTTCTAAACACTCCCACCTGTAATACACACACACACCTATTTAAGTAAAGATACACATACACATAACCGTATATTTTTGATTCTAAAGGTACATTATACATTTCAGCACCTGAATTTAGCCTGTGCGTTGTAGTTCACAGAACTTTACAATAAGAGGCATCCAAAATAGTGTAATATATAGCCAATGGCATCTTGTATTCAATGAATTCATCAGGAGTCAGGAAGAACAAACAAATTTAGAGGACTCTAGTGAGGACCAGCCACACCCCCAACCCCTGACTACAGAAGGAGAAACTCCTGACTACACCAGGAGTTTCCTGGTGGGCCTAGGTTCAATCCCTGGTTGGGGAACTGAGATCCCACAAGCCACGCCAATTTTATCAATTCACAAAAAACCACTATAAATTGATATTACAGGAGGAAGTCACTATTTCCCTTAATTCTCAGCAGAGAAGCTACTCAAATTCTTTCAGATGATACTTACATAGAATTCATACCTCAAATCTTTTGAATTGGGTCAAAAGTCCTCCCTGGTGAGATATTTGGGCAGGAAAACACCAAAACAATATAGTAGCCCCAGCAGAAAGTTGAAATGCAATTATGGATCTCATGTTCAAATAAATGTATCTCAAATAATGACACCTAAATATATATACATTACCTTGATCAAAATAAATATCTAAAGAACCACATTTCTTACGTAAAATGAAAACACCTGACAGCTGAGGCGGGCGAGGGACGCTCTGTGAGCTGTCACCACAGAAGCCTGACCACAGGTTCCAGCCGCTCCTGGCGCCCAGGCCTGAATGCGCTACGCCACCTCCTGCGCCCACCTCCGCAGGACGGGACTCGACCCTGTCTTCCAGGGGCTGCCCGCCCGGCTGGGCTCAGCTGCCCTGCTCAGCAGCTGCCAGGGCCCTCTGGGCTGGAAGGACTGCTTCAAACTTCCGATTCCCCCTTTTACCCGGTCTCCTTCACCACACACTTCTTCCATCCGTCCCTGGAATCAACGGGAAGGGAGAACTGTCTTCCACTTTGCTTTCTACTACTCAAGAAATCAACTGCTTAATTTCTACTAGAATCTAATCTGTTGTCTACAAGCTTTGCTTTTTCCTAGATGGAGCACAAACTTCTATACTCTGCTTTTAAAAAACATCAAAAGCCTTTCTTCTGCTGTTTACACTGCTCATGATTTTTATGGCCATAAGGACATCGTATCAGATGGACATGCCTTTATTAAATCAAACCAGTTCCCAATTATTAGACAATGAGATCAGATACTTTTGCTATTAAAAACCAATGCCAGGGGTTCCTGGTGGCTCCTTGGTAACGAATCCACCTGCCAATGCAGGAGATGCGGGTTCTATCCTTGACGTGGGAAGATCCCACGTGGCTCAAGGCAAACGTCACGACTATTGGGCCCATGTGCTGCGGCCACTGATGCTCTAGTCTGTGCGCTCCCACAAGAAGCCGCCACAGCGAGAAGCCCACGCGCTGCAACTAGAGAGAAGGCCTCACACCAGTGCAGACCCCGCACAGCCAAAACCAAAATTAAATAATTTACAGAAACAATGCTACAGGACATCCTAAACACACACACATATATATATTTCACTTTGACTTCCTTAATATATATATTCCCAGAAAATTTCTCAGGATGTTAAAAGATAAAATTCAATCTTTGCCCCAGAATAAAGTCAACATGAATTCTATTTTGGACATGTGGGATAAAATAAGAAATCAAGTTCTGAGTGTGTTTTAAAGTAAAACACAGTGAGAGTGGAGGGTGATTTTATTCTTGGTTCACTGCAAAGCTACTCTTACACTTTTCTTCACTCGCTAGTAATAAGAAGGTTACAACTGAGCAAATGATTAATATTCTTTATCTAGGTTCACAATGGAAACGGAATTGTTTGAACTCTTCTTTCAGAAGCTTTAGGTGTCGAAATATCAATGTGTTGATTTGACTGCTCCAGATATTCTCTGGATGAAGTAACTGTAAAGTTATATGGGTCAGAGATAACTTTCAACAGATTAGGATTTTTTTTTCAAATGCTATAGTTTACTGAAGGAAGGAAAGAAATATGAGCTGAGTTAATGTCACGCACTGTCTGATTGAAGCATGGAATACATTAAAGCAGGGAAAATGCTTTCCAGGGAAAATCTCAGCGGGTATCCAGCCCATGATATTTTTCTATTAGAACCAGCAGAGAAATCTATCTGCAGCCATACGCACATATGAAGCCGAGTTATAGAAGGCAGGGCTATTCAGCACAAGGGAACTACAAGAACCTACTGTTTGCGCAGGGAACTCTGCTCAGTATTACCTAATAACCTAAATGGGGAAAAAATTTGAAAAAACAATATATGTAAGGAAAATATATGTATAAATATATACATATACATGTATCTAAAGAAACAAGGCAGCTGCTTTGGGTGTTACCAAGTTTATTTTTAACTTTCCTTCCACCTCTTTAAGCCACCCTCCCATTCCTTCCCCTGGGCTAGAGGGCAAAAATAAGCAAAACAAAAAAGACCCCTGCTCTGAAAGTCTGTGACTTTTTCTTGAGAAGAATCATCCAAATGAATCGCTTTCCTGCTTCCCTCCTGTTTGTCCAAGCCCACCCCACACCCTCCATTAGGTGATGGTCTGGGAGGACCGTGGGGTGAAGAACAGGGCGGGAGCAGGGCTGAGGCGGTGGTGATCACCCGCAGGTCTCACCACGGTGTCCTCTTGGGAGATACCCACTTGGTGCCTCGGTTTCCTCTTTGCTACCCAAGGGGTCAACTTCAAGGACTCTTGTAAGACCTGGTTCACATACGTAAAGCACTCAGCCCAGAGCCTGGCAGACGGCAGCCGCGACCTACGTGTCTGGGGAGAAACCCACAGCACAAAAGCCACTGAGCGGGAGGCAGAGAAGGGAGGGCCCTCACTGGGGTTCCTCAGCGCTCGGCTGGATGACGCTTGCGGGAACACTGCTGAGGAGAAGAGGGCTGGCCAGTTAACTCTCAGTCCAGGAGTCCGCTCCTACCCTTCAGGGGAGGGATCTGACGTTTCTAGTTACAGTCACAGCAAGCGGCGTCCTGGGCAATCGCGCTTGTTCCACGTTCCCTCGTTAGCGGCGATCGCTGCGCCCTCTGACAGCCCTCTGCAGCCTCCCCTCCTCTTCACCCTTTGCTACCGCCCTGCGTCGCCACTGCCTCTTCTTCACCATGGCCCTGATCCTGACCATGCAAATGGTCTCCTGAATGTTCTACTTCTCTGAGATGTTGTCAAGTCTACCTCAACCTCTCACAATTTTAAAATTAAACATAAAAAGCTTAGATCACACAAACTACTTAATTACAAGGGAAAAGAAGATACCTAAAACGGAGATATTACAAATAAGATGTCTCACTCATATTCTAGTACTCACTAGGTCACAAGCTTCAGAGCCTGTAACTCACAGGCTAAAGTTTCAAATCCTGTTATCGAAGAACCTTCTTCCCCTCATTCCCTCCACACTGCCTCCTAGACCCTCTGGTTCATACAGGCAGATTACTGTGGTCAAGGGGCCGTTTTGTGAGGTTATGTTCAATGGACATGAATCTGAAGAGCCCAGGACTGGAAGAGATCTTCGGAGTCGGCCTGGCTATGTCTGTGCTCAGTCCTGTCTGACTCTTTGGGACCGCGTGGACCATAGCCCACCAGGCCCCTCTGTCCATGGGATCTTCCCAGGCAAGAATGCTGGAGTGACTCAAGTTTTCACTGGTATTAGCTGATTAAAAGAGGTTTTAACAATTCAATTTGCATAAACTTTAATATGAAAGATTTCTATAATCCACGTTTAGTATTTTAATATGTTCTTCCTCTTAAGGCTTGATTTTAATGAAGGCAGGCGAGTGAATGTGGTAACATGTAGTATGTATCCAGAATGTGATTTCTACAACATTCTAAAGAGAAGACTGCACCTCCTTAGGGTGCCTAACCCTATGTTGTATGGCAGTGACTCAAAGGGATATAGTAAATGTTCAAGTAAAATACTACAAAGCCTGTTAGGTACTACCCTAACTAATACTCAAAAGTAGTCTGGACCTGACTACTTAACGAAATCAACAATGAGGTATTTCTTTTGGCCTAAGAGCATCATGGAGTAGAAAATGGCAACCCACTCTAGTATTCTTGCCTGGAAAATTCCATGGACAGAGAAGCCTGATGAGGTATACAGGCCATGGGGTCACAAAGAGTCAGACATGACCAAGCCCAAGCCCAAATACGCTGGAACAGTATCATGGTGGGGGGAACCCAAGACCCCAAGAGGCATAATGAACTAAGAGCACTTGTGACCTCTCTATCTTCAGGTGTTTCTTTCAAAGATTTTTGCTTTGGTTTAGTTAAGAAACTAAAGTGATTAACCCAGAGAATAATCTCCAATATCTAATAACTCTATTCTCCCTGAGTAGTATCTGAAAAAGTAGGTATTTGGAGAATAATATGTGTGCTGTTTCAGAGAGGAAAACTGAAGCACATTTATTTTCTACCAACCAGAGCCCCAGGTATCTTCCCACAGAGGTCACCTTGAGACTCTTCAGCCTGGGAAAAAAGCCATCTGGCTTAACACTTGATAGGAAATGAAAGACATAACGTGTTATTATGTCCATGTGGATTCCCAATAAAGACATGGGCAATGGAGAAACATACATCATTACACACTGTGAGCATCTTAATAAAGCTAGGAGACCAGGGGAAATGACAGAATGACATCATTCAAATCCTTATTCAGGGTGCAGAGGGAGGCTCCAGTATATTTGTTGCTGGTTTTGTATTTTTTTTCCAAGTTAGAATGCTAACTAGAATTCCTTTAGTACTAGTTAAAACAATCTTTAAATATGTAGAGTCCTCTTTAAAAATCTATTCTCCAACCCTAGAAATGCAGATTATGGTCCTTACTGAAAGGAAGCAGGGTTCCTTAGAGATATAGCCGATTCCAGGTCTGGGACAGGATATGGACAAGGTAAGCCTAGAACCATGTCAATGTCAGCGAGACAGCAAGGAAGCAATCAGACCACCAGTTATACAAAGGTGCTAACTTGAAGAGTCCCTAATTGGGAAAGATGGCACAATTTGAGCATTAATAACGATGGTAATGTACTAGCTGTTTAGAAAACCATTTTGTTTTTCCGCTTAGAAAGTCTAAAATGTGCAACAGTAGGTAAATTTTACTATTTATTTAGGCTTACTGATAAAATTAATCAAAATAGCTGTCCTTTTTAACAAAATATCCCCAGCTGTAATATAATAGGCCAGTTTTCATTAGTTCATTTATTACTTAAAAAAAAAACCCCACTGGTCATCACTAGAAAATGATGGAACAACTTGTTTGAAAACTGATAAAAGAACAAAATCATATGTATTTATCATTGCCTATGTACCACTGGGTAATTAAATAGGAAGCGAGGGAAAGTTTTTCTTCAAAGGGATATTCCAGCTAATAAATGAAAATAGAATGTCATCATATTTCAATTCCTAATCAATCGGTATCAATGGCTGCTGACATCTCAGACAGAATCACCCAGATGTTATCTCCCTCCTGATGGAAGAACAAATGTATCAACTATAGTCTTGCAAAAAAAGGAATATGGAAATATAAACACAAGAAGTCCTTGATCCAACTACTAATTTACTGGAAATACAGAGAACTGTATTAGAGCTATGCAATCAGTTAAATCTAGTTTGTGGCCCAAAGTTGTTTCTTTAAAAAAAAAAAAAAGTATAAAGTCTTAAAATATATACAGACCCACAGATCCTGTTGCAAATAAACTGCCAGGAAAATTAACATGAAGCAACTGAAAACCTAAATACATACTGGATATTTTATGATGTTAAGGATGTTATTTTAGATATAATAAGGACTCTTTAGAATAATATCCACAATACCATTATTAAAAAAAACAAAAACAAAAACACTGCCAGAAAGCTGAGATTTTAGATGGTGATCTATCCCTATTCTGCGTTATCCATGCAAGGTATGAGAAATGATAAATGTCCCTTTCCCAGGAATACCATTCATTTGAAAAAAAAAAGTAGGGGGGAAGGTTCACTGGGAACTTTGAGAAAAGTAAAAACATATCATCAGTTTCCTTATCTTAAAAATGGCAAGTTGATAGAGAATGCCTAAGATAATGACCAATAACCATCATGGAGCAATTCCCCAGGACCTTCTGGCAACACACTAGGAAAATATCACAGCTGGCACCAGTCCATGGTCCCAAATCCTAGCTACTATTAACTACTGCCAAGTTGGAAATCTTTCTGAAGAAAGGCCTATTAATAGAAGAGCTGGGATGTCTCAACTATTTTTAAGTACAACTATTTTTGAGTGCATCTAAGCCTAAATAAAATATACATGTTAATTCTTACCTAATTCTGAATCTCAAAAAAACAGAAAATAAAAGCATCCTCTAAAAAGCTGCTGCTGCTGCTAAGTCGCTTCAGTGTGTCTGACCCTGTGCGACCCCATAGACGGCAACCCACCAGGCTCCCCCGTCCCTGGGATTCTCCAGGCCAGAACACTGGAGTGGGTTGCCATTTCCTTCGCTAATGCATGAAAGTGAAAAGTCAAAGTGAAGTCGCTCAGTCGTGTCTTGACTCTTAGCGATCCCATGGACTGCAGCCTACCAGGCTCCTCCGTCTGTGGGATTTTCCAGGCAAGAGTACTGGAGTGGGTTGCCATTGCCTTCTCCTCTAAAAAGCTAGTTGAATGCATTTTAGGGACTCACTCATGATTCTTAAATTCTCTAGGCACCCCAGTTTTTACAAATTTCAGAATATCTTTTGACCTGAGGCATATCTAGACAACATATATCTGTCTATGCAGCCCTTCTGCTTTGCTAAAGGGCTAAAATATGCAAAAATATGCAAAACCTATATATGTGTGTGTGTGTATATACACGCTATATATAACACACACACATATATATTATTCACACACAAAACCCTTTAAAAAGCTATGAAAAAACCACCAAAGTACATCTGAACAAACACATATAATATGGGCATTCTCTTCTCTGAAATACTTTTCAAAAACGGAGATATTGTAAGTCCCACACATTCATAATATTTAGGATGAGGCTCTGATAATATCTTGCTTGTTTAGCAACTTTACTGGTTCCTCAAATCCCCAAATCTCAAACTTTTTTTTTACTAGTTCAGCAGGACAATAAATGTATTCTGAGATGTGTTTTTAAAGGAAAAATAGAAAGATATTGATAGGTAACTAATGCCCTAGAAACTGAGCGAGAAGGAAAACATTCTTTAAGTAACTGTGTTATGTGGCAGACTGGATGGAGGGGTGTTTGGGGAAGAATGGGTGTGTGTAGTGTACCGCTGAGTCTCTTTGCCATCTACCTGAAACTGTCACAAGTTACACTCCAATATAAAATAAAAAGTTAAAAAAGAAAAAGTTACAGTAATTGTGAAGTTATTTTTTTAGAGAGACGTACTGACCCCAAAGGAATTCTCTAAAGGTTAAAGGTTTACTAGGCAGAACGTGTCTTCCTGTGATGAGTGCACACGACTTTGCAGGTGTCACACACTGGGTTAGTGCATCTGATCACAGCGAAGCCTCTCCTTAAACCGCTGCTCACGCGTTTCTGACTCAAGTCGACACCTGCTAACTGAGGACTTAGGAGAACTCTTCACATAAAATACTCTTTCTTGCAGAAATTCCACATACATCTCAGTGATACCAGCTAGCACCTGTGTATTTAGTATAATAAAGTCTGAAGTTGTTTTACCCCCATTTGATACACAAGGAAGTCAAGTCAGGAACGGGCTAAATTATTTCAGTAAGGCCAGAATGAGCAAGTGACCACAATTTAAAAAACAAAACCAAAAATAAAACTCCATTTTAGTTTAGAACAGACACATCATTTCTATTTATCCTTTCATCTGTTCTGTCCATTCCGTCACCTCCAATCCTATCCACCTGGACCCATCCCAGGACCCATCCCAAGTGCTCATGTCACCCATCACCATCCTTCCATTCGGCTTTCCTCGCCATCCTTCCATTCAGCATTCCATACGTGTACTGAGCACTGCATCAGGCACAATGATGGAGATACAGGAGGGTAGTACCTACAGGGCTTGTACTTTTACCACGAGGCAGGCAAGATCATTTACATGAAGGACCAATGATTTTTTGAAGACTCTTCCAATGAAGATGTGGTGCCCAAAATCATACTTAAATTAACAAGTTTATACAATTTAACTATGAATAACAGAGATCATCTCAATTCTTTTACTAAAGCTTATATATACAGGACAAGTTTTAAAAACACAGTAAACTCCATCACCTGGCTAACTCAGTTGGTACAGCCTAAGACTTTAAAATGCAGTAAGCTCTGCCATTTGTTTTACCTATACCATCACATTTTGAAGTTTAATTCCATATGTCAAAGGAGAAGGTATATAGTTATACAGAACTGATAACCAGAATTATCTACCATGGTTTAATAATGCAAGTTTAAGATACACAAATGTGGAGAGGCACATATTACCTATTTGTAATAATTTTTAAATGAATCAAAAGCTAAGCCATCTAGATTTTAATATCCTGTAAGGAAAACAAAACACATTTCATTCAACTATGAATCCTTTGATGACTAAGCAGCTCATGAATATGTGTTAACAACAGTGAAAAAAGCAGAAAAACAGTGAAAAAAGCAGAAAAACACCAGAAATGCGTAGAAGCCATCATATAGTGGACGTGTGGAGATCTCCTTGTGAAGTGACATCACACCTACCGTAGTGTCGTTGCTGGTAACATAAACCAGGACATCAGAGGAGTTCCTGCCATTGATATATCGGTAGCAGTTCCAAACACAGCTAATCAAGTAACCCTGCAAATAAGTAGTCATTATTAGGACCTCAATTTTCAAATTCAGATAATTTAAAATATCACCATGGATAAAGCCATATTGCAAAATGTTTATTTACATAAATCTTAAACACACATTAACTCTACTAAGCCAAAAAGCCTTTAAAATTACAAAGTTTGGGTACAGTAACTTTCTGGCCAAAGGTGACACTACAGCCTTATTCTAGCACACCATGCAGAAGGTGGTGGGGAGGAGTGAGCTGAAAGTAGGACATTTCCAAGAAAAAGGAGTGAAAGGAGCATTCTCTACAAATATTTATTGCCCCTCAGTTATAGAACAACCAATTCATTAGCCAATTCTCATCACATTTTAACTCTGGATTACTGGGATTTTTACTCTGCAGCATTATATATAATTGTATTATACAAGTCAACTTAAAAAAAAAAAGAGAGAGGTTCATAGCATGTCAATCTGCTTCATGGTCAAAAAAATTCACTAAAACATTTCCATTTTCATAATGAACTATCCAGAGGATAATTAAAATTCAGGTTCAGAATAAAGACATACTAGAAATAAAGCATGAGCTCATGGGAAATGTTTAAAATATGAATTCTTGGCAGTTGCATGCCCATCATGTGTAATCAGATTAAAATGAAATGATTTTAAAGGCCCTTTCTAGCTTTGAAATTCTTTGATTAAAAGACGTTTAAAGATATGGAGAAAATGGAGCCCTGCTACACTGCTGTTGAGAATGTAAAATGGTGCCACGTGGAAAACAGTCTGGAAGTTTCTCAAAAGTTTAAATAGTTACCGCGTGACCTGGAGAGCCCACTCTGAGGTATATACCCAAGAGAAATAAAGACGTATGTCCACACAAAAGCTTGTGTGATCCATAATATCAAGAGTAAAACAATCCAAGTATCTGTCAAGACTGGACAGACAAAATATTCCATTGTATGATGTTTAAACAATGGAATATTATTCAGCAAGAGAGAAACTTCTGATGCACGCTACGGCGTGGATGAACCTTGGAAATGTCAAAGCAGCCAGTCACAAAGGACCACGCATTGTACGATTCCATTTACATGAAATGTCCAGAACAGGCAAACCCACAGAGACACAAAGCAGATTAGTGGTTACCAGGAGCAGGGGATGGGGGTGAGGGAAAACATCAAGTGGTAAAGATGTTCTAAAATTACACTGTTTAACCACTGAGCTGTGTTTATACAACTCTGTGAATATCCTGAAAACCACTGGATTGTACATTTAAATGGGAGAACTTTATGAAATATATATATATATGAACATGACATGTGAATTATATCTCAAGAAAGTTGCTTTACAAAAAAGAAGACATTTAAAGACAAATGGGGTATGTATCAACACTTTTCAGCAGAGTGAGGTGAACATTCTGTTGTGTACTCAGCTGTCTGAAGCTACATTTTGTACTTGGGGGTTATTATTTCCTACACTTAACTTTCTGTGATAATGTTAAGATGAAAATGTTATTTATTGTGTAATGCTATTTTAGTAAACTGTTTTCTGAATGGCAATAATCTGAAACCAGAGAACAATGAGAAAGAGATGGAAAGGGTATTTTTCTTGAACGTTGTACACAGCATGTTCAATTTACACGAATCTTCAGTTAATCCAACAATGTTCTTGCTTCTCCAAAAAACAAAAACAAACAAAAAAACCCTAGACTCATTGAGAATTTTAATACAAATAAAAAAGGAATGCTTGAACATTTTCTGTTGTGTCCTGTGCAAGAAGTTGTCCACTATTTTAGCAGTGAACAGAATGTTCTCTTTAAGGCAGGGAAGCTTTCTGATGTGAGGCCTCCAAAATGATGAATCTCCAACTGAAGGTTAAACCTGGAGGGGAAGTACTTAGTGTCTGGGGCCTCATTATGTCCAATCTGCGCTCTTGGGGGCCCCTTGCAACACGTGGAGTATACACTCACTCAACACTCCCACAGGAGAAAAATTGGCCTGATGTCTCTAAAACCCCAATAACTTACTTCAGTAAACTTACTTCCGTTGGACATTTCTGTAATCTTGATTAAAGAATTAAATATTTGGGGCGCAGTGGATAAGAATCTGCCTGCCAATGCAGGGGACACAGGTTTGATCCCTGGTCCGGCCAGATTTCACATGCCGCAGAGCAACTAAGCACGTGTGCTACCACCACTGAGCCCACGATCTGGAGCCCACAGGCTGCAACTACTGAGCCTGCCGGCTGTAAATACTGAAGCCTGTGCGCCTAGAACTTGTGCTTCCCAAGCAGAGAAGCCACCACAATAAGAACGTGCATGGCAACCAAGAGTAGCCCCAGCTCACCGTAACTAGAGAAAGCCAGTGCAAAGCAGTAAGACCCGGCTCAGCCAAAAGTTAACAAAAAAATTAAAATGTTAAAAAAAAAAAAAGGAAATATTTGGTCTATTTTCCAAATGAACTTGCACTGACAGGATTAAGTACACCCATGGCTTATTTGGAGAGCTAGGTGGTAAGCGTTGTTACTTGCAAACCAAGGACAAAGTGAAAATGACACAAGGCCTATCTGGGCTCCTAGGGACCACTAGCAATGAAACTTACTAGAGTCTAACAGCGAATTTAGGCTGTGAGAGCTACTAATCAGGCAAACGGATATGTGAAAGCACAAATCATGCATGTATTCACATTTTCTTTTTAACAATTACTGAGTCTCCACAAGGGAGAGGAAAATGAAAGTAGGATCTGTGTTCTCAAGGAAATGCAACCTGGTTAGTAGAGAACAGATAAACACAGTTATTGTCTATTATAATTATTACGTATAACACATTACTCACAGGTTGGAGACAGTGCTGTGGACTTTATCTGATCACTATGATTTGCAACTGATAAAAGCGCGACACCTACACCATCACTTAAGACGTGGCCTGGCACACTGGGGCTTTACCGGATAGGTGAGTGAGTGATGCACCTTCCTACCCATCAGCTCATTTAACTTCACTGTCACCCTACAGAATGTTTTCGTAGCTATCACTGCTGTTAAGTAAACGAAGAAACTGAGGCTGTGGTCACACAACTAGATACAGCAGTGACTGAAGCTAAATCTAGGTCCTCTGACTCAAAATCTCAAATAAGCATTTCCCATAAAAATGTCAATGGTTACACAATTAAAATGCATTTTTAAAGACCAGTTTCTGGGCAATGGCACAGGGTAGCTCGGTCAGATTAACCTTCTTGCAGGTAAAAATGAGAAAATCTGGAATTAATAGACACAGACTCTATAGGAAGGCATGGCTGAAGGGCTTCAATAGGGCAGAAGCTAAAGAGGAATCTAGCCTTCAGTGACAAAGCTCATGGGGTGGGATTTGAAAGTCCGAAGCCTCATGCCAGGGGAGGTCTGGGGCTGACTGAGCAGTCAGGAATTTGGTGTGTGGGGGCAGGAGCTGCAGGGGCGGTGAGCCTCAACATCCGTCTATAAAATTCACCCAAATCCTCACCACTAAACCATACGTGCAATATCAAAAAATGCAGAGTGTGCTTTATGGAGAGAAAATGCAGACCTAAGTGACTTTCAATGAATCATTTTCTTTCTACTCCTCTTCACCAAATCGCTATGACTCTTCTCCCGAAACACAGCTTATTCAAGCTTACTGAGGCTTGCCTTTTAAAGAACCGGGTAACCTCACGCCTAAATAAAGACAATGAAAGAATACTCAGAATTAAAACTTCAAAGTCTAACCTGAGAATTTTCTACTTAGTAGCACTCAAGTTCCAATAATTATGATGTTTTTATTACCAGATTTACAAAGACGAAAAAGCTAGAGGGCACTGAGTTGCTGAAGGTGAGGGAAATGTGGCTGCAGGGAGTGTTGAGTCATTCAGCTTTAGGGGAGGCCAATCATAACCTACAGAAAACCTTCAAATTATGCATAGCCTTCTAATTTCAAGAAATACATCTTGAGGAAATAAATGTGTAAGTATACAAAAGATACATTTAATTTTCATTGCAATACTATTTAGAAGTAAAGAAGTAGAAACTATCTCAATGTCCCAAAACAACTAATTTATAAAACTGCTAAGTTTATCTAATACATTGTTACAGAATAATGTTCAAAGTTTATTACGTTTTAAAAAACAAATGACCAAAAACCCCACAAAATTCTGTAAACCAATTACCCTTCAACTAAAAAAATTTTTGAAAAGTTAAATATGGAAAAAAATATTTTTTAAAAATCAAACTACAAAGGAATGTGTACTGAGACATAGAAATGGATGCTATGGTACATAATACATACTGCATAAATGCACAACATTAATTTATTCACATCCAAACAGATTTTAGAATAACCCTGAGCTGGCCTGTGTTAAGTTTGGTTAGTGATTATTTCTGTCATACAGATAAGAGAAGGAACAAAACTGTTAGGAATTCAAAACGCAGTTCAGAAATCTAAAGCCAGATAACAAATAGACAGAAACCTGCCTACTTCTGTGGCATTCATGAATACATTCAATAATATTTAGAGCATAAGTAAAATCTTCATGCTTACCTTGAAAGCCAAGATAATGCTGATAAACAGAAGAATAATGAGGACCAAACAGGTAGGATTCACTGACATGATATCATCTTTGTAAGGAAAATCAGGAGGCTGCAAAAGAGAAGAGTCTTATTGGCAAATCTCATTAATTATCAAGCGCAGCAATAAAGACCCAGCACAATAAAAAATAAATAACTTTTAAAAATAAAAACTAAAATAAAATACTGCCTTCTTGATATAGAGCATTTTTGCTGATGCTACTTCTCAAAGAGCAGAATCTTGTATTAAATAGGTATTTACAGCATTAAAAAGAATCAAAACTATTATATACAGAATGGATAGACAAGGTCCTGCGGTATAGCACAGGGGACTATATTGAATATCCTGAGGAAAATATTCTTTGGTGATATTGGATATAGGAAAAGAATATTTAATAAAGGAATTCTGTATGTGTATAACTGAGTCACTGTACTGAATAGCAGACCGGCATACTGTAAGGCAAGCATACTTCAATAAAAAATTTTTTAGTAAAAAGAATGTATATCTATCAATTCCTTCACTGTACAGCAGAAATTAACACTGTAAATTACCATTATAAATCAACAATACTTGAATTAAAAAAAAAAAAAAAAAGCCCTACCAGCTGACCAAATTGACTAACTACCAGGGCAAAGGAAACCCCTTTAGGAGGATTGAAATCGGCTACTATTTATAGTTCCTGGGAATGACAGGACATCACCATAAACCATGTGCTCAGCACAGATCAGCGCTCTCACGGTAATCGGCTTAGACAGTGCATGTGGAAGGCAGCTCCGTGTGGTCACCCTGCATCTCTCCCTGTCACCCAGTACTACGAGTTTGGGTCCCACTTTAGCAGTAATCTGAGACTTAACAAAGGAGAAAACTCGTGACTCATGTGGCTGGCCCACTCCAGGGGGACCCGCACCCACTGGTTTTCAGAGTCCCCTTCCATTCTGGCAAAATACCTAAGAAATAAAATCTAAGGCATTCCTTCTGATCAGCTCATCAAACAGGCCCTTGCCCCTTGGAACCTGAAAGGGCTGTCTGTAGTACCACTCTCAAAGGGTTAAGAAGAAAACAAACGGATGTCGTTTACAAGACCAACATGAAATCGTACTATTTCCAGAAACATGGGGGAAAAAAAAAAAACCGGGATTAAAGTGGGAGAGACCCTTTCCACAAAGATCTTTTACACTTTTTACCCCAGAAATCTGTACATGGTTTCTTTATCCAGTTAAGACCTATAAAAACACATGCACAGCTTATTTTCTGTGTTTTACAAGGCTCCATATGAAAAGAGCAGGCACTGGGACTTCTCTCCATCAGCTTTCTCAGACAAGTCTCCCCAGACTCACTATATCTCAACTTGTCAGCAAGAGCCGCAGTATCAGGGCAAGTCTGACGCCCCCTTTCACTGCTGTCTGCCGCTTAGGCACTGTGACAACCCGGAAGCCTCGCTTGTTCTGCCCAGACGGATCTTCAAGTAGGACATTCAGAAGATACCTACTTGTATAATCTGGTTTATACTTACAAATAAGAAGTAGATAGTGATTTTTTAAACCGATACTATGATCACTGTCAGCATCACTAACGTTATCATTGTATTACAAGTGGGTACAGAGTGACTGCACGACGCGCGCGTGACAGGAAGTCTAAGGAGCATCAGGACTGCTCTAAATGCCTACCTTTCTCCTCCTTATAAACCTTACAGTGGTCAGGACTATAGTCATGACTTGCCTTGATGTCCTCTACTTCACGATACACCCTCCCAACCCACTCACGTGGCAGGCTACGTGGCAATCCTGTCTCCTCCACAATTCCCGGGTAACGGTAGGAGCTCAGTCTCAGATTATCATTACAGAGTCAAGCCCAAGTCCTTACAGACAGAGGTAATTCTACAACCTGCTGGTCACGTATAAACCCCTCACGCAGAATCACTTAGCTGTTATCACAAGAAATAATACGTTAAGTTAGCTCATGGGAAAACACCAAAATTTCCTTGACACTACACTCTATGAAAACACAGACCTGTTTTCTAAGAAGCAAAAAGAAGCTATTTCCTACAGCAATGACCACCTGATACTCTAGAGGCTTTTCATACGTGGTCCACTGAGCGCCAGCCACGTGATCCAGGCAGGCCCCCGAAAGATCAGGAACTCCTGTTGCCACACTTCTGGCCTGCCTCCATCCCCTCCACGTCTCTTTTCCACTGACCTTCGTGACCTCTGTTACCACATCAAACCCCCAACCTGTGTCTTCATCCCAGAAAACCCACTTCTTCCCCCATGCTCAGACACTACTATTAGAACCTCCAAAGACTGAACATTCTCTCCATTTAAAACATTTTTGAATTTGAAGAAATTACATTTTCATATACATTCATAATTTAAAACACAACAATTTAAAAACGTGAAGGCATGGATGTATTCTAACCTCACACCCTCCATGAGCTTAATAGCAAGCCACCCATATTCACTCATAAGATCACAAAGGACATTTAATAGAAAACCAGCCTCAAAAAGAAGCTGGAGGAAGAAAGGGGTTCTACAGTCAAATTAAGTGTGAGAACCAGTGTATATCAAGTTTCCCATTTTCCATACACAGCAGAGGCAAAGAGCTACCCTCTGCTGATAACTGAGCAAACTGCATTTAGACAATTAGTCAGCAGCTTGTAAATTAGGTAACTGTTAAGTGTTAGTTGATCAGTCATGCCCGACTCTTTGCGACCCCATGGACTGCAGCCCACCAGGCTCCTCTGTCCATGAGATTTTCCAGGCAAGGATACTGGAGTGGGTTGCCATTTAGGTACCTCCAATACCATCATCACCATTGATCTACCTCAGGGGGTTAAGTTTTCCCAAAAAGCATTCTAAGAAATTTAAAAATGTTTATTCAAAAATCTCTAATCTCAGATGCAAGTTAAAAATTCACAAATTATTATGTGTATGTTTATCTCTACTTCCTTTATATCTCGATCTTGATCAAAGACAGGGATGTCTCTTCGATGTCATGAAGAGACATTGCGATTTTGAAGGTCACGTACCAGCTGTCGTATGTATTCCTGGATGGAGTTTGGATAAACAAGTATGGTGACCGCAACCAAGGTGTTCAGGGCAAAATCAAAGATCTGGTAGCAGAAGAATGGGATGATCCAGGCTGCGCGTTGCTGAACAGGAGAGAAGAGTGTGTTAGTATGCTTGGTATTACAAAACATTATTTTAATTCAGAGAAATCTCAATATGAAGGGAAATGGAGAAGCAGAAATACATTAAAGCGGGTCATGATGGCAACTTGGTAAACCACACAAAAGCAGTCAACCACAAGCCTCCAGTGAACGTTTCTGAGACTGTAACGTTGGTTTTCCATGTAACATTAACAGGAGATTTAAACTTCCGAAGATTCCTACAGGAAACTGGGAACAGCCATTACTTACTTCTTACAGACAGCGGCACAGATTACACATGTAAGAGATGGAGGAAAAGGCCCAGGACCTTGTTTCCAAGCTGCTTACCTTGTATGCTCCGTACGTAGCCATGGCACAGATAAGGATCATGAGAACAGAAATCGCGATGGCAATGCACATGTCTGTCAAAAGTTTTTTAAGAAAGACAGGAAATCAGTTGGAGCTCCACTGTTTTAACATTTTTTAGTCATTCTTCAAAGGCATTTTGTTTATAAACCAATTACAGACAAGAACTTTATACCAAGTACATCACCAGCATTCCTTTGGAATTTGAGAAGATGATAATGGAAGCAAAGTGCCTGAAAGATGTCCTCCTTAAATCATATGTTTATACATTTATATAAAATATCTGTGTCGGTCGTTCAGTGGTGTTCGACTCTATTTATAGATACATTAAATCTATTTAACATATTTAATAGATATTATATATATTTAACAGATATTAAATATATCTACATCTATATTAAATATATATATAAACATATCTGTATATATTAAACAGTTTGGTCTTCTGGTCCACTGAATTACATACATAAAAACTGAGGTATTCTTTTAATAGGTATCTAACTTGTATTTTATAATCTCATGTGTTTCAGACCCCTATTAAAACTTTCCACAGGCTTCCTATCTCACTCAAAAATCTCAATTTCTTGTCAAGGCTTGTATGTCTATGTTCGGTCTAGAACCTGCCGACCTCTCTCATCCCCTCCCACGTATTTTTCTACTTACCCTAATCCAGCCGTATCACCGAGTTCACTGAACACACTGAATCACCCCACTTCAGGGCCTCACACTTGCCCGGTAATGTCTGTCATACTTTCACATGATCAGCTTTTGCCTTTTCAATCATTCAGGTCTTGGCTCAACACCTTCCCTGGTCATCCTGGCTAATGGGGCCTCCCAGTCATGCCCACACAACTGCTATATTTTCTTGATATAACACGTCACTACTGTCTTACTTATATTTGGCGCTTATGGACTGTCTCTCTTCCTCTGCTAGAGGAACCTTCCTGATGAAAATCAGTCTCTATGTCTCGTTCACTACTGCATGGAGAAGGTGGCATGCCACACGTGGGCATTGAGCCCTTGAACTGCAGTCAATCTAAAACGAGATGTGTTGTAAGACTGACATGTCCTCCAGATTTCAAGGCCTTAGTATACAAAAAATTAAACTATCTCATTGATCTTTTTTATCCCGATGACAAGCTGAAGTAATATTAGGGATATACTGAGTTAAATATATTATTAAAGGCAATCACCTATTTGAGTTACCTTTTTAAATGAGGCTACTAAGAAACTGAAAATGACTTATGTACTTGCACTGTGTTTCTGTTGAACAGTACAACCAACTTTAAAGCCTATATCCCAGTAGGCACAAACTGAAGACTGACTCAAGAGGTCGTGTCACCGTATTTTTAAGAGATTCTGATAAGAACCACAATAAGGCTGGGTTACTCCGGGAGCTGGTGATGGACAGGGAGGCCAGGTGTGCTGCGATTCATGGGGTCGCAGAGTCAGACACGACTGAGCGACTGAACTGAAGGCTGGGTTTCTGAAGATAACATGTAGGGTTATCATCAGGCTAAGAGAAAACAAAAAACCCTTGCAGTGAAGTTATCTGTACAGTGCTGTCGGTTTCCAAGGCACTTTCAGAGCTATCTCATTGAGTCTTCCTAACTCTAAGGTAGATGTTACTGTGCCCAGTGAAGAGATTATGAAACCAGGGCTCAGAGATTACGTAACTTGCTGAGAGGGCATCTGCATCAAAAGGCTAAACGATGGCTAATCCTGCTCTTAGGATTTCAAATCTCTGACTCTACTATTCTATGCTGTTTCTCCTTAAGCTTTTAAATACTAACCAAATGAACCAATTTAGGCTGCCACTTCCTACAGGTATTTCTCCAAAGCAAAGCATTCCAGTTTTAGAACCACCTGCTCTATATCCTCAGCTTCAGAGATGAGAGGATATTTCAAGCAGAAGGTTTACAAACGAAGCACAAAGTCAAAGTACTTTCTGTGAGAGAATGCAGATAAATCGGGACTTCCCTGGCAGTCCAGTGGTTAAGATTCTGCACTTCCAACGCATTCACTTCACTCATTAGGGAACTAGATCCCACATGCACCAGGGCCCAGCCAAAAAAAGTAAAAACAGAAAAAGCAGATATATAGGGTTGCTACCACGCTCACATGGTAAAAAATCTGTCTGCAATGCGGAGACCCGGGTTCGATCCCTGGGTCGGGAAGATCCCTCGGAGAAGAGAATGGCAACCCACGCCAGGATTCTTGCCTGGAGAATTCCATGGACAGAGGAGCCTGGCGGGCTACAGTCCATCGGGTCTCAAAGAGTCGGACGAGACTGAGTGACTAACACAGACACAGATTTAATGCAATAAATTAATAATAAAGCTGATGACTTTTATGATTTTCAAAAAAAAATTTTATAAGAGAATCAAAAGATGATGGGACTTCCCTTGAGGTCCAGTGGTTAAGACTCCGCCTGCCAATGCAGGGGACACAAGTTCGATCCCTGGTCCCAGAAGACTGCACATGCCATGGAGCAACTAAGCCCCTGAGCCACAACTACTGAGTCCACGTGCCCTAGAGCCCGTGTCCTGCAACAAGGGAAGCCACACGCAGTGAGAAGCGCACGCACCAAACCAGACAAGCGGCCTCGCTCTCCACAACGAGAACAAGCCTGCAGGCAGCCACGCAGACCCAACACGGCCAAATACGTAAATTAATTAATTTAAGAAAAGATGATGAATACTGGTCAGTACCTAAAGCGTATGATTTCTGTTGGGATACGCATGTATTGATAATTTACTTTATAACTTTAATGCTAAATGACATCACCTTCCCCCTGTTATGCGGGAAGAGGTACCACGTAAGCCTCATAGTCTTCTTGCCAGGCCAAGTAACCTGCCCAAGACTGCCCAGCTAGCAAGTGGTGGATGAGATGCTCTAGCCCTTCAAGAAGTCTGCCTCCAGAAGCAATGCTCTGCTGTGCTACCCAGCTGGTGAAGGAGACAGAGCAAATACAGTGGTGGGGGTCAGAGGCCTGGGAATCCACAGAGCTTCCCTAAGAGGAGCTGGACATCCTTTATTACGTGCAAAGCGTGGGAGAACCTGTGGCAATCTCAAACTTGAACTTGGGCAGAAGTTCACTATTTTCTTGTTTGTCTTACTTTAATGGTTTTTAAATTCTGTACAAGTATCTTCTATAATGAGAAAAATTAATTTTATAAAAGCCAACCCATTGTGGGATACTCTTTGACTCCCTCATACATCTTAAAAGAAACAGAGATAAACAATTAAACTCAAGGCTTTATTAAAAAAATAAAACCAATGACATTTATATTAACATAATTTACATAAGATTATAATAGGTTATAATACAATTTTTATAAGTTATCTCTTATGTTAACATTAGACATATCAATGTTAATATAGAAAAATTAAAATCTTGAGTATTTTTATGTCCTATTCTGTCTAAAAAGAAAACCACTTCAGGACTAAATCTCACATAATCATTAAAATTTTTTTTAATTTCCATCTTTCTCAAAAATATAAAACTCAGAAGAAATTTAAAAGGCATAAATAAAATTAAAGTCATACAGCATCCTATCACCCCTCACAATGAGAAAACAGAAAAATGTTAATTTGAGATAAGGAAATTTTCAAAATTCTATTCCTGTAAGTAACTATACTAGCCACACTGAACAGAATGAATAAATCCCAAGCATATGACACAGCTTAGGTAGGATCAAAGTGTAAGTCAAATAAAAACGCAGAGCAGATAAGATAAAACAGGCCAATAAATCTCATATCTCCTAGCAGTCTAGAGGAGAACTCAACGCCTCTGAAGTAAGGTGTAGCATACTGTGGCAAACACAAGAGTTACTCTGAAGAATTGAAATTCATAAATGTGTCAACAGGCAAATGAGGAACTGGTTCTAATAACAGGGATTTTTACAACCAGTAAGTACTGGTCAGTGGCAGAAATACCCTTTACTCATTCTGTGCACAGCACACTGCCCGGTCAGATCACACTGCCTGCAGTTGCTTCCTACATTAAATTCCTGGCTTAAGGATGCCGTCCTCATTTGAAAAGGTTCAGAAGAAAAGCTACACCACAGGCCACAAAAGGCATAATTACAAAACCTTTCCTGATACTTAGCCAATCATTCAAACAGAAAAGGAGTTTCCGGAAATGCCTTTGTTAAAGTTAACCTAGTTCTTACTCTACTCTCCCTTCGGATTTGTCCCTTTGCCTTTCTTGGATTTGTTTTCTTTCCATAAAACTGGTAGCCAGGTAGATGACTACCTGATTTACACTTGTATTCTTACCTGCATTCTTATGGCTCACTTTTCTCTAATTTTTGTCCACATTTCTGGCTTCTGAAAACAATACTTGAGGTAATTTTCACAATTAAGTCACACACACACACAGACACACGCACGCACGCACACACACACAACACACCAAAGTCCTCATCCAGTTCTCTGTCCCCAGCAGGCCGACTCATATGGGCCATCATCAAACAGGCCTGCATTACCCTTTGGCATCAGTTGAGTTCAGCCAAGGAGGAGCCCAGGCAAGGGAATGGAGCGAATAAGAGGCTGCCCCCTGCTGTGAAGCGGCCTTGGGTTGGCTCTGACCCAAAGATAGCTCTGTGCTCCCTAGAAAGAGGTCAAGGCTCCTTCATATCTAGGGACAGTTAACAGCTGGCCTTGATCAAGCAAATGACATCACCACCCCTAGTGGTCTTCTTAGACCTACATCTCTGTAAAAAGATCTTGAAAATAAATATTCACTGAATTACCTTTAAAAAAAAATAAGACAGCTGTCAAGCGTAGAATATACAATCTTTTGAGCCATGTGATTTAAAGGATTAAAAAGATGAAAAGAGTGGAAGGGTGGGAGGGTAGAAGAATGAAGATAAAGGGCAACAATCACTCCTATGGCTCCACTTCCTCGGCTGTGGCATTTGTATGTTTATTTCCTCAAAACATTGGGATGTCATGCACTAGAGGACTGACTGCCCAGCTGGTTTGGGGCTATGTTAATAGAGAGCAGGAAGGCAGCCTGGGCCTTTTCCAATGTAATGCCAAGAGCCACAGGGAAGGCCCCAGCCGGTCATTCTGTTTTTCCTTCTATTTCTTAGTTTTTATTATCAAAACTTTCAAACATACACATTACTATGTAAGTATACAGAGGACAGTGTAATGAACCCTCAGAACCTGTTTGACTGTCTCATCTCTGATCACTGCACTTCTGTCCATTCTGCCACTGGGAAAAATGTGGATTGCTTCCAGTTTTTCGTTCAGTTCAGTTGCTCGGTCGCGTCTGACTCTCTGCAACCCCATGAACTGCAGAACCGCCAGGCCTCCCTGTCCATCACCAACTCCCAAGTCCACCCAAACCCATGACCATTGAGTCAGTGATGCCATCCAACCATCTCATCCTCTGTCGTCCCCTTCTCCTCCTGCCCCCAATCCCTCCCAGCATCAAGGTCTTTTCCAATGAGTCAACTCTTTGCATGAGGTGGCCAAAGTACTGGAGTTTCAGCTTCCGAATCAGTCCTCCCAATGAACACCCAGGACTGATCTCCTTTAGGATGGACTGGTTGGATATCCTTGTAGTCCAAGGAACTCTCAAGAGTCTTCTCCACCACCACAGTTCAAAAGCATCAATTCTTCGGCACTCAGCTTTCTTTATAGTCCAACTTTCACATCCATACATGACTACTGGAAAAACCATAGCCTTGACTAGATGGACCTTTGTTGACAAAGTAATATGCTGTCTAGGTTGGTCATAACTTTCCTTCCAAGGAGTAAGCGTCTTTTAATTTCATGGCTGCAGTCACCAGCTGCAGTGATTTTGGAGCCCAGAAAAATAAAGTCAGCCACTGTTTCCACATCTATTTGCCATGAAGTGATGGGACCAGATGCCATGATCTTAGTTTCTGAATGTTGAGCTTTAGGCCAACTTTTTCACTCTCCTCTTTCACTTTCATCAAGAGGCTCTTTAGTTCCTCTTCACTTTCTGCCATAAGGGTGGTGTCATCTGCATATCTGAGGTTCTTGATATTTCTCCCGGCAATCCTGATTCCAGCTTGTGTTTCTTTCAGTCCAGCGTTTCTCATGATGTACTCTGCATATAAGTTAAATAAGCAGGGTGACAATATACAGCCTTGACGTACTCCTTTTCTGATTTGGAACCAGTCTGTTCCATGTCCAGTTCTAACCATTGCTTCCTGACCTGCATACAGGTTTCTCAAGAGGCAGGTCAGGTGGTCTGGTATTCCCATCTCTTGAAGAATCTTCCACAGTTTATTGTGATCCACACAGTCAAAGGCTTTGGCATAGTCAATAAAGCAGAAATAGATGTGTTTCTGGAACTCTCTTGCTTTTTCCATGATCCAGCGGATGTTGGCAATTTGATCTCTGGTTCCTCGGCCTTTTCTAAAACCAGGTTGAACATCAGGGAGTTCACGGTTCACGTATTGCTGAAGCCTGGCTTGGAGAATTTTGAGCATTACTTTACTAGCATGTGAGATTGAGTGCAATTGTGCGGTAGTTTGAGCATTCTTTGGCATTGCCTTTCTTTGGGATTGGAATGAAAACTGACCTTTTCCAGTCCTGTGGCCACTGCTGAGTTTTCCAAATTTGCTGGCATATTGAGTGCAGCACTTTCACAGCATCATCTTTCAGGATTTGAAACAGCTCCACTGGAATTCCATCACCTCCACTAGCTTTGTTCGTAGTGATGCTTCCTAAGGCCCACCTGACTTCACATTCCAGGATGTCTGGCTCTAGGTGAGTGATCACTTATAAACAAAAAGCCTATGGCCATTTTTATACATGGCTTATGAGGGACACAAGCATTCATTTCCGCAGGCTACATACCCAGGGATGAAACTGCTGGATCATAGGGTGGGTGTCTATCTAGCTACAACTTGTATATCCCGAGCTGTATGATTCCACTCCCAGCTGCAGGCTGAGAAATTCGCTGGCTCCACAGCCATCAGGTGGCACTGTCAGTTCTGTTCATGTTGCCATTCTGAAAGGGCATTCTGTTCAGTTCAGTTCCGTCGCTCAGTCGTGTCCCACTCTTTGTGACCCCCATGGACTCCAACTCGCCAGGCCTCCTTGTCCATGACCAACTCCCGGAGTTTACTCAAACTCAAGTCCATTGAGTTGGTGATCCCATCCAACCATCTCATCCTCTGTTGTCCCCTTCTCCTCCTGCCCTCAATCTTTCCCAGCATCAGGGTCTTTTCGAATGAATCAGCTCTTCGCATCAGGTGGCCAAAGTATTGGAGTTTCAGCTTCAACATCAGTCCTTCCAATGAACAGTCAGGACTGATTTCCTTTAGGATGGACTGGTTGGATCTCCTTGCAGTCCAAGGGACTCTCAAGAGTCTTCTCCAACACCACAGTTCAAAAGCATCAATTCCTCAGTGCTCAGCTTTCTTTATAGTCTAACTCTCACATCCATACATGAATACTGGAAAATTGAAGGGGCATAGTAATTCACTACTGGGCTTCTAATTTCCACTTCTTTTATATCCAATAATGTGAAGACTATTTTTATGTTTCTTAGTCATACGAATACCTTCCTTCGTGAAGTATCTGTTTTTCTCTTTCTTGATTTCACACAGAACAATTTAAAGACCACCCTTTCTTCAACAAATGTTATCTTAAATGAGATATCTATATATGGTAAACAAATTCTTATTATTGTAATGGTTATTTCCTCCTCAGAAACAAATTTCTTATTATTTTATTGGTCATATACTATCTACCCAATGAATAACGTTAAGTTTTGGACTTCCCTGTAGCTCAAATGGTAAAGAATCTGCCTGCAATGCAGGAGACCCAGGTTCGATCCGTGGGTTAGGAAGATCCTCTGGAGAAGGGAATGGCCATCCACTCCAGGATTCTTGCTTGGAAAATCCCGTAGACAGAGAAGCCTGGAAGGCTACAGTTCGTGGGGTCACAAAGAGTCAGACATGACTGAGTGACTAACACACACACTAAAGTTAAGTTTGGCTTGAAAGATAAATTTGCTGCAAAATGAATCAGAAATTAATTGGGATAACCTGCTATTTGGCATTATGGTTGGCTCTGAAAGCTCCTGTTACAGTTTCTTGCCAGTCCATTAAAATTTCGCAAATAAAGTTTATCTGAATTTTGCCTGTTTGTTTGCTCCCTAATGTCCTTCTTCTGTTCCAGAGTCTAATCCAGGGTCTCATACTGCAGGTAGCTGGATCTCCTTGGTTTCCTTCAATCTAGGACAGTTTTCTAGTCTTTCCTAGAGTATTCCCTTTTTTTTAACCATATAAATATGGTTGCTGCTGCTGCTGCTGCTGCTAAGTCGCTTCAGTCGTGTGTGACTCTGTGCGACCCCATAGACAGCAGCCTACCAGGCTCCTTCGTCCCTGGAATTCTCCAGGCAAGAACACTGGAGTAGGTTGCCATTTCCTTCTCCAATGCATGAAAGTAAAAAGTGAAAGTGAAAGGCGCTCAGTCGTGCCTGGCTCTCAGCGACCCCATGGACTGCAGCCTACCAGGCTCCTCCGTCCGTGGGAGTTTCCAGGCAAGAGTACTGGAGTGGGGTACCATTGCCTTCCCCGATAAATATGGTTATAAGTTATAAATGTATTACACGTTTCTGTATATAAATCATGTAAAAATACAAATGTTCAAGAGCTAGGTTTTTTTAAAAAGAGAAATCTTAAGATCACATGGATAAGTGAGAAACACTCCTGTTCTGTCCTGGATAAAATCTTGAGATGGCTACCGCCACTCCAAAAGGCAACAATGTTAAATTGCTATACTTTATACCATAATTTTCAAGCACAATTCAAAGCAATTGACTATACCCATTTCAAGGACTATTTAGTTCTATACTCCTGTATGTTAAGTATAGAAAGGGTTGTTGGCCATGATGACCTTTGACCTACAAACATTTTTAAAAACTAAATTTGCTTATTCATTTATTTATGGCTGTGCTGAGTCTCTGTTGCTCTGCTCTGGTTGTGATGAGCCAGGGGCTCCTCTCCTGCTGCAGCGTGTATGCTTCTCGCTGCCCTGGCCTCTCTCGTTGCAGAGTAAGGCTCAGCAGTTCTTGCGCACAGGCTTAGGTGATCCACAGCATATGAGATCTTGCCAGTTCAGGGACTGAACCCATGTCTCCTGCATTGGCAGGTGGATTCTTTATCACTGAGCCACCAGGAAGTCCCCGACAAACTTCTTTTTAAAAAGAGATCAAAACATATGAAAAAGGAAATTTAAGAGGAAAGCAGTTAAGAAAAAGATTCACTCAAGTGAATGAACATTTATCCTTCTGTATCTTTTCAAGCATGTGATGTAAAACATCAATAGATTGCCCTAAAAGTAATTATAAACCATTTCTTTCAAAGATATGAAACTGCAAATGCACTGGAATTAGTATCCAGGTTATTATAAAATAATTACTGTTATAAAACCTTGAGTACCAGCAAGCCTTTGAAGTCAGCTAAATTAAGCCAATACTGTTAGACAGTCACTACTCAGCCTAATCTCTGGCAATGAGAACAAGGCAGGCACTGTTACTACTTGATTCAGATACAACCATAGCTGTATCATTTAAAGTTTCTTCCTCTAACCTCAATTACTTAGAAAAGGAATCCTGCTACTGGAAACAGTGAAAGATAAATTACTTCTAAATGTCAATCAAATGTTACATTTATAGTTTGCATGGTCTTTTAACTCAAGGGAAGGAAGGCAGAGAGATATTAATTTAATATTAATGGAACTCATTATCCTTTCTGGGGGAATTCACCAGAGTAACAGGACTGTCCAGAACAGAGACAATGAGCAATGCTACAGCAGAAGGCACGTCTGTCTAACAGGTTCCGCCCCCAGGATGACACAACGCCCTGACTCCTTGGTCTCTACTCCGAAGCTCAGAGGTGGGAGAGGATGGCAATAAAGTATCTCCTGGTTTCGCCTTTACTTCACTTCCAGCTCTCCTCAGGCTACTCCTCCTGACTTCTAATGTCAGCACTCTATACGACCCGATCCTACCCTTTTCTCTTTACTATCTCACTAACGTAAATGTCTTTTTGAAACTTATGTCCTCAAATTTACCCCTTCCCAGACATCTGGGTTACAGATTCACATACCCAACCACCCTTTTAATCTCTCCACTTCACTATATCTAAGTTAAGAACAGCCTATAAACTAGTGAAATATACTGAGCCCTTATTATGGCCCAGATCCCATCTGAAGCATTTTTCATGCACTAACTTAGCCACCAGAACAATCTGAGGAGGTGGATACTACAATCATCCCTATATTCAGAGGGGGAAACTAAGTCACACAAACATCAGTACCAAGCCCAATGTTAGCCCATTTCACACACCACAGGGTCAGGTTTCAAAGTATGGTCTCTGGCTTCAGAGCCAGACTCCTAACAACTACACTAGGCCAATAAAATCAGTTGAGTTTTCTTGACCAATGCCTTCATGAAATCAGTAGGGCTAATCCAAGGCAATGAGCTGGTTTACTAGGCTTCTAGAAGTCACCTAGGAAGGAGATGAAGTTAGGCCAGTGACTGAGATGGACAAACTCTTGTTCATTCTGTAATGTGTTGAATAAGTCAAATAAATAAATAAATCAGTTGAGTTTCCTGCCAGGTGTGTTTCCATTTCCAAACTCTCTGACTCCTGAAAAGATGCAGGTCATATACTCGACCCTTTCTCTCACTGCCCACAGCAGTAACTTCTGTCAATCCCATCTTCAAACTGATCTTCCCCATCCCCAGTGTAGCCTGGATTGCAGAGAAACACCCACCAAACCAGTGTCTGGGCCCCTGTACTCACACACCCCGCCCCCTAATGCACCTGTACTCAGCAACAAAAAGGATCTTCTGAAAACACACATCAGTTCATAACCACAAAATACTAGAAACAACTTTCTCACTCTAAGAATAAATTTTGCAAGTCTCACCACGTCTGCTGAAGGCTCTTAGTCCATCCCTAAACTTCACCTTCAGCCATTCTCCACCTTATTCACTATGTTCCAGACATATTTTAAAAATGCATTTAAAGTTCTGCAAGGCCAGTGAAAATAAATTTGCATGACCTTTGTCTGGGACTGTGCACAGCACTCTTCCTCTCAGTCAGCATGGACACAGCATGACTGTAGTAATAAAATATTCTGGTTTCCCTGATCTTAGGGTGTGTGCGTTGGGGAGGGGGCAGTGCCTAGCCTCCTTTCTGCACACCCCACATCCACATCGCTGTGTGCATTTCTATTTATCTGGAAAAAGCAACAAAACAACCATCAGAAGCCTTTCTAGAATGGAGAAAGATCACTTTCTGAAGGAAAGGTAAATACTGAGAGATAAAGACACAATAAGATATGAAACTTCCTTCCTGACTCCCTCTCTCGACCTCAAAGAGTCCCATCCCTCTCCCAGGGTGTAAAAAGATTCACACAAAGCAAAATTTAAAAAAACAGGAAAGTTAACATAAGATGGAAAAAAAAAGACGAGATCTGATTGAAACTCCTGCCCTTAGAGGCAGAACACATGCGGCATGTAAATATTTGTCATCCTGATTTGTAACGGCGGGAAGAGACTGAGGCATCAGTTCAAATGGACCCATGAATCAGTATTTGTAATTTAACAGGAAGAACTGGCAGCCGGATTCCCTGCCCTTGAAAATGCCAAAATATCTACAATTGTCTGATGTACTTACTGGCATCATCCATGAACTCAAAGTCAGCCCCGAGTTCAGAACTTGAAAAGTGGTAATGATCTGGATCAGCCAGGGCGCTCAACAGAATCAGCAGTACCACAGCATTGAGGATCTGCAAGAAAAAAATGAAAAAAAAACCTTAACGAACCCCAGTATATGGCCCTCACAACAGAAAATTAGAGGGACCACGTGGAGTTTAACTTCAAAAGCTGATGGACTTTCAACACGAAGCCCCACCCTCAGAGGGAGCAGACAAACATTCCCGAGGCAGAGACATACATGGTCAGTCCACTCATGCAGCCAAGGGCATGTGGCCTGGTGTGCGGGCGACAGCTGGCTTCAGCTCACTGTCCCCTTGGCCGGGCACCCTGGAGCACTGCAGAAACATGCTGAAGCCCTGAGGCCAGTGGCTGGAAAACACTCTTCAGTTAGCCAAGCACACTCTTTTCAAGCAACCTCAAGTTTGTTCAGGTGACCAAACATTGTCCATGGGTTCAGACAACAAGAGTTATGAGCCCATCCAGGGAAGGGTGGCAGAGAATGAATGCAAAGCTATTTTGTGGAAGACTGAAGTCGCTCAGTCGTGTCCGACTCTTTGCGACCCCCATGGACTATAGCCTACCAGGCTCCTCTGTCCATGGGATTTTCCAGGCAATAGTACTGGAGTGGGTTGCCATTTCCTTCTCCAGGGGATCTTCCCGACCCAGGGATCGAACCCAGGTCTCCTGCATTGTAGACAGACGCTTTACCGTCTGCGCCACCAGGGAAGTAGGTGCTAAATTATCTGTTTGATAAATGAGAAAACTGACGCTCAGGGGTTAAGAACGCTGCCGAAGATCAGGCAAATACACTGGGATTGAGATCCAAGAATTTCAGTTTGAAAACCTGCCACCTTAAATCCTCTTTTTACTCAAACCTTGAAGATCCTTAACTCCCGCAGTGGCACAAGCCCGTCTACCCCAGGCTCCTATTTCCGTTTTCTAGAAACTACTGAATACATTTCCCTCGGATATTTCACACCCCACCTGTCTAAGCAGAAATCAGCTTCCTTAACATCACCCACCTCTCATCCTCCTTTTCTATCCTCTCTTTAAAAACAGAATCATGAAAAAATAAATAAATAAATAAAATAAAAACAGAATCACGGACTTCCCTGGGTGGCCCAAGGGTAAGAATCCATCTGCCAACGCAGGAGACACGGGTTCGATCCCTAGCCTGGGAAGATGTCATATGCTTCGGAGCAACCAAGACTGTGTGCCCTAGAGGCTGCGATTCACAAATAGATAGGAGCCCGTGCTCGCCGCAACTAGAGAGCCCGCATGCAGCAATGAAGACCCAACACAGGCAGAAATAAAATAAAAATAAGTAAATATTAAAATGCAGAACTGCCATTAATAATTGGAAGTGGAAAACATTATGTGGAGTTTCTCTCATTAGTCCTCCAATAACCTAACTGAAGTAGGTGCTAAATTATCTGTTTGGTAAATGAGAAAACTGACGCTCAGGGGTTAAGAACGCTGCCAAAGATCAGGCAAATTAACTGGGATTGAGATTCAAGAATTTCAGTTTGAAAACCTACCATCTTAAATTCTCTTCTTTTTACTCAAACCTTGATTATCGCTGGGCTTCCCATCCTCCTTACTCCTTACATCCCACCAACTGCGAGATTCTGCCCATTTCACTGCAGCATTTGTAGCCTTCTCCTCCCAACTGCCCCGCTGCATACATGCACAGGGACCAACACTGATGGGGCTGGAGGTGGGGGCAGGTTTTTAGAGCTTAGCTGAGGCTCCAGCTGAGATTGGGTCATTTCTCCTTTTTTCTAAGTTGAGAAACTTGTGATAGAGCTGTGTTTCACGCTGGTCAAAACAGAGAAAAAGATGAATAACCTTCATGCATAAAGAAAATTCTTCTACTAACAATAACTAAAGGCAATTCCTCCTATAAAAATTGGGTTTCCTAAGCAGCACTAAAAGTTGGCAAAGAATCTGCCCGCCAATGCAGGAGATGCAAGAGATGAGGGTTCAATCCCTGGGTCAAGAAGATCCCCTGGAGAAGGAAATGGCAACCCACTCCATTATTCTTGCCTGGAGAAATTTCATGGACAGAGAAGCTTGGCAGGCTACAGTTCATGGGGTCGCAAGGAGACAGACACGACTCAGCACGCACGCACAGATACACTATCAAAAACAGGATGTGGAAATACCAGTGTGCAGAAGAGGTTCAAATGCAGTTAGGTTCTTCATTTCACAAAATACCCATTCTAGAATCCAATTTGAAATGGCAATCCGAAGTGGTTGTTTTAGGATTGTTGTAGAATTTGGAATAACCTTTTTCCTTCCTTTATCTTCCAAACTGTCTAACATGGCCAGATTGCTTTTGCAAGGAGTTATAATAATGAGTGGCAATTTTCCAGAACATCTATGTATTACTCATTTAAACAGATACCACAGGCATGTGGTTAAAATTTATCTACAAAAAGGTATACAGCAAATATTAAGTCTCTCTCCTATTCCTACAGTTACCCTCCCCCACAGTGGCTATTAGAACTTCCAGTTTCTTGTTTCTCTCCAATGAGCCAAGAAATTTCACAACAGATTTTAAAGAGAGTATGATTAGCGAAACTCTAGTCAAAGAAAACCTTTCAGAACATATCTAAAGCTTAAAGGAAAGTATGATTTAGTCCCACAACTGGCAGATGATTTAGCAAAAATCTCTGCGAAATCATCAAGTTTTCTTGGCATTTTATCCTCTCTACATTATTATCTTTGGGTAAGATTATGGACTGAAATAAGATCAGAATGTATTTCGAAAAGTAAAACATCAAAGGCAACACACTTACTTCTGTTATGACATTGGGTCTAAAAAAAACACATATAAATCTGGGATTCATGGGTGAAGCTTTAATGTAGGAAGGAGTGGAGAAAGGAGAGTAAAGGGGGGAGGAGGGGAGTGTGGAAAGGTCAGGAGGTGGTGCAGTGAGTCTGGTTAGAAAATACAGGCCAGATTTAGGGATCATGTGGGTCTAGTTTCAGAGTCTGGGTTTTATTCTAAGTATAACAAGAAGCCAGTGGAGGGACTTCCCTGGTGGTCCAGAGGTTAAGACTCCACACTTCTAACGGAGGGGACTTGGGTTTGATCCCTGTTCAGTAAACTAAGATCCCAGATCCCACATGCCTCATGCCTTGAGGAGCAGTCAGGGGGAAAAAAAGCCAGTGGAGAATACTCTGTTTGAGGCTCAAAAGAAAACATCACGTAAAACACCTGGAAGAGAGGCTGGCATGTAACAGTGACTTCAAATTAGTTGCCTTACATCTACAGACCTCAACAAGAACCACATAAAGGCTCTTGGCCAGCATCAGAAAACTACCTGGTTCCAATTTTCCAGACAGGGCTATGCAGCTGCATTCCTGTCCTTTCGGTTCCAGCGGGCCTGTCAACTCTTGATCAGCTTGATATTATCCCCTTGCCTGGTTTACTTAGCATAATCCTTTTACTAATTGCCTCCAACAATTAGTAAAATTGACCAGATGCTTTGCTAAGTGCTCAGGAAGAACGTTCCAGGATTCAGGAGGGTAAATAAACCGTGCGCCCAAATAACACAAAGCAAAAAAAAGAGGAAGCACAACAAGACTTCAGATAAATGAATAATCGAAGAATAATGGAAAATCAGAGCAAGTTACTACAGAAGCTTGCGGCTGAGACCGGGGTCACGGGGAGGTACAGGGGACACGGGAACATTAGGACAGGGACTGGAAAAATGAGAAGGTTCTGGAACCCAAGAGAACAATTTTGGAAATTCTCCAGCAGTCCCAGTGGTTAGAACTAGGTGCTTTCATTGCTAGGGCCTGGGTTCAATCCCTCGTTGGGGAACTAAGACCCTGCAAGCTGCATGGTGAGGCCAAAAAAAAAAAAGAGAGAACAATTTAAAGTGTGAGTGAGGTCGGCGGAACAGGGGCTTGTGCTGAGACGAGCAAGCAGCTGGATTTGGTTAGAACACAGTAGACAAAAGAACGTGCAAGGGGCTGAGACCAGAAAGGCAGGCTGCTGGGCTGGCGGGTCCTCAAACCAAGCAAAGAATGTGGGGCTGTGTCCAAACAGTTCATGAGGAAACTAAAGGTTTCTGAGGCGGGATATGACGTGATCTGAGCTGCTGTGAGGAAGATCGAGCTGGGAGCGGCTGGGGGGCTAAACTGGTGGCCGGAAAGCAACCCGGAAGGCCCTCAACACTCTGGCTGAGCTGCAGTGAGGGTCTGATCCACTTCACCCCAGTTCTCATGATAGCCCTGTCACACGTGTCATCTTACGCATCGGTTTGGGAGGTTAGGTGACTTCTGTCTCAGGTCCTGTGTGTGGAAGAGCCAAGGCCTTCCCATGTGGAGGCGAAATTACGAGAGACATAGGAACTGATGAGCTGCAAAGATAAAAAAGAAGCAGAAAAACAGACTGAAATTCCAAGCCGAGGTGACAAAATCTAGTCATCATCAGAAATAAGGACTATGACAAAGTTGGTGTTAGGTGGGGAAAGCACTTGCATATATGTGCACGGGTCAGTCGTGTCCAATGCCCATGACCCCATGGATGGTAGCCCGCCAGGCTCCTCTGTCCGTGGGATTCCCCAGGCAAGAATACTGGAGCGGGCTGCCATTTCCTCCTCCAGGGGATCTTCCCGGCCCTGGGACTGAACCCACGTCTCCTGCATTGGCAGGCGGATTCTTTACCACAGAGCCACACCTGGGCAGCCCACAGTACTTGCAGGCTGTCGGGATTATTGGGATTATCCTGTGTTGGCTCAGCCACGTGTCCTCGAAGCCTTTTTACTCCCTCTATGGCCCTCGGGCAGACCTCTGGGTGTGTCTGCCTGACCCACTTTTGATGGCCTGACTTGCAGTCCTGAGAGCTGTTGCCTTCTCTCCTGATCAGCCTCTGAACAAGTCACCTCCTTCCCGATGTCCTAGCTGTGGCTCCCGCTTACGTGTGTTCTTGCTCCTGAGCGGGTCCCAGGTCCTACGTGGGCTGTGCTCGGCTGCTGCAGTCACCGTCACCCTCTCGCCCTGTCTCCTCTGGCTCTTCTCCCTTCTCAAACACACTCCTGGGGCCAAGGTTCCCTTCCAGCTGCCCTTGCTCTTCCAGAATCCAGAGAAAGGAGACAGATATACTAAGATCATTATACATCACCAAAGACTCACCACTGCGCCCTTTGAATCCCAGAGCGAAACCTTCATAACAGAAGGTCTGTGTGTTGCCGCACGTTTACTGGGTTATTCTATGAAACCTCAGGTGTTGGACGCAGTAGGCTGACAGGGTGACCCATGAGGACCTAGGTCTGTGTGAAGGGGAGACGGGGGTGTGCATGCAGAACTAGCCACGGCAGATATTAAACGTGCTCGGATGGAAAAGGTCAAATACAAGTCAAAGCCCCCAAGAGCACTGGGAAAGAAGCACTTCCCAAAAAAGAGAACACAGCAATCACCCAGTCATCCATTCTGATGGATGGTGCTTTCCCCACCTAACATCAACTTTGTCATAGTCCTTATTTCTGATGATGACTAGATTTTGTCACCCCGGCTTGGAATTTCAGTCTGTTTTTCTGCTTCTTTTTTATCTTTGCAGCTCGTCAGTTCCTATGTCTCTAGAATGAAACGTCACAACCAAATGAGAACCAAGAAGACGGTTAGGACTTGCCAGGAGCCGATTATTTAATGGCCATAGCTAATCAAAATGTAAAAGAAAGAGAGGTAGTATTTACGTTCCTGTTCGGTTCAAGTTCACCAGCCTTTGAGCTTTCTTTGTCTGTTTTGGGAGGTCATGTACAAGCCGTTCCTGTTCTATTTACCAAGTGTTCCTGTGGTGTCACTTATTTTTCCCCTTGTTCTTGACGATTACTTCCACATGCAAATAAATTCAACGTCTGTCCAATTACTTAAGTGGTGTCAGGCCCTTGTACATTCTCTGGGGATCCAAAGTGCTCTTCACCCTTCAATCATACCAGACCCTAAATGAACAGTGAGACTTGCAACTTGAATCTAAACAACTAAAAAGGTAAAATGCAATTATCACTTTTTAAAAGACTCAATAAAAGAAACTTAAGAACACTCAAACCCACTGAATGATAATTACACAACAATCAGAACTCTGCACAGAAAGTTGCATCCAAAAACGACCACTGCAGACTTATTTATAGTAATGAAAATTTTAAACAGAATTAGAATAATTAAATAAGATTACAACCAAATAAGAGAATGCTACATAAGCATTAAAAGTCATATTAAAAAATATTAATGACAAGAAAATGTTCATACTATGTTAACTGATAACCACAGTGTAAAATTTATTCCAATTTATTATTTATGTTCACAGGCATAAATCACAGAGTAAAAACACCAAAACATACAATGTTATAAACCATGTGGTAGTTCTGCTGCTGCCTTTTACCTTTCATTATCACTGTACCTTTTTTTGTATTCTTCAGAGTATCTAATAAGACCATAGTTGCTTTTATGATCAGGAAAAAATATTTCAAGCTTCAAAAAGATTCTTAATATAAAACATATTCTAAAATATTAGTATTACACCTCACTCTCTAAAAAAAAACAACTACTAGTAAGATGGCCAATAACAAGCAAATCTGGCCAGGCATTCAAGCTAAAACTGGGAAATAGGGAGCTCCCTGGCAGTCCAGTGGTTAGGATTCTGGCCTTTCACTGCTGGAAGCCCAAGTTCAATCGTTGGTGGGGGAACTAACATCCCACAAGTCATGCAGCACAACCCCCCCCCCAAAAAAAAACCCACCTGGAAATAGGTATGTCAGAGGAGAAAAAAAGTGTCAGAGTGAAAAAACTAAGAACAATTAAGAGATCTGCCACTTTCAGTAATGGTGTCTGACTCTTGTGACTCCAAGGAATGGTGAACTATGTCATACAAACCAATTTTCTCACTGAGGACAACTAGAAAATTTGAACAAAAACACAAGTGAGAAGCTATTAGCTAGCAAGGCAGTGAGGAACTTATGGGCCAAGATTCAGAAGGCAGAAATACTCCTGAGGGCAATTTGTTGATTCCAGCAAAGAGGGAGGAGAACAAAGACCCTGAGGGCACCCTGACAGCTAAGCCAGAGAGGAGAGGGACGCTGGTGGGGCTGGAGGGCAGAAGCCCCCAGGGCTTCGCTGTCAGATGGGGAAGGGGCTGCAGGAAGATGCACTTCATTCCTGGGGACAGGGCAGGGACACCGCCCAGCTTTGCCTCATCGGCATCTGAGACTGGATGGAGGGGACCGCCAGTTGCCTGTAAGAATCTATCAAAACTCTTCAGTTCAGTTCAGTTCAGTCACTCAGTCGTGTCCGACTCTTTGCGACCCCATTAATCACAGCATGCCAGGCCTCCCTGTCCATCACCAACTCCCAGAGCTCACTCAGACTCACGTCCTCGAGTCAGTGATGCCATCCAGCCATCTCATCCTCTGTCGTCCCCTTCTCCTCCTGCCCCCAATCCCTCCCAGCATCAGAGTCTTTTCCAATGAGTCAACTCTTCGCATGAGGTGTCCAAAGTACTGGAGTTTCAGCTTTAGCATCATTCCTTCCAAAGAAATCCCAGGGCTGATCTCCTTCAGAATGGACTGGTTGGATCTCCTTGCAGTCCAAGGGACTGTCAAGAGTCTTCTCCAACACCACAGATCAAAAGCACCAATTCTTCGGCGCTCAGCCTTCTTCACAGTCCAACTCTCACATCCATACATGACCACAGGAAAAACCATAGCCTTGACTAGACGGACCTTAGTTGGCAAGGTGATGTCTCTGCTTTTGAATATGCTATCTAGGTTGATCATAACTTTTCTTCCAAGGAGTAAGTGTCTTAGTGGGGAAAAAATGCCATCCCACACTTCGAATAACTTCTTCAGTTTCTGAAATACAACATCCAAAATACAAGAAACAGGAGAAGACAGGAATGCTGACAATAAGGACCAGCGGAAACAACAGGCAGCAGAACAGACCACAGGGGCGGCTCTAGACACTGAAGTTCATGGGCTCCCCATAAAAAGTGTCTACACTTATAATATTCAGAGATTAAAAAAGAAAAAACAGAATGAGAATTTTGGCACAGTACTTGAATCACAAAAGGCGGTGGGGCGGGGGGGTGGTATGAGAGATTTTTTTTTTTTTTAAAGACTAGAAACTCTAGAATGAAAAATAACAGTAGCCAAATAAAGAACTCAATGAATGGGTTTAACCCTAAGAGGGTTACAAACAAACAAACAAAAAAATGAGCTGGATAAAACAGAAGAACATATTCAGACAGCTGGCTGTAATAAAAACAAAAGCAGCTAGAAGACAATGGAGTTACATCTCCAAAATGTTAGGGAGGAAAGGACCACCTTACAAGCTTAAAAACAACAATCTTTCAAGGGTGAACACAAAACTAAGATACCTTCAGACAAAACCAAAGGAACCTGTCATCAGCAGCTGAGTGGTAAAGAAAGCATTAAAGGGTATTCTTTGGACAAAAAAAGAATGATACCAGATGGAAGGCAGAAGATGGGCCAAAAAAGAATAAAACTGATACTTATGTTGGCAATTGTGAATACTGATAACAAATAATAACAATAATGACTACAAAATATAAACAATACATAATAATAGCATATAGATCAAGAGGGAATAACTGGAACTGAACTGACTGTAGGTCCTTGTACTGTCCAGGGAGACAACTGTACCAATTAATGTGAGAATCTTTAAAAGTCAAGGATATATGTTGTCACCTCTAGGGTAACCTTTTGAAGAAGTCACAGTTGGATGGTAGATACACCAAATGTTTAGTTGATAACCAAGATGTTTATATTCTGTGCACTTTTTCTATGTGTGCAATATTCACAGTAAAATGGCTAAAATTTTAAAAATATAAATTATAATCTGATAATACTGTTTTTGGACAGCTGCCTAATTTTTTTTATCAATGGCAGATGTGCCTTTCACTTGAGTGCAATTTCGATAGGAAAACTGAAATTAAGTTTGACTAAAAAAAAGTAATTGTGGCTCGTGGGCTTAGTTGCTCCGTGGCATGTGGAATCCTCCCAGACCAGGGATCAAATCCATGTCCCCTGCATTGGCAGGTGGATTCTTATCCACTGGACCATCAAAAAGTCCCAAGTTTGGACCTTTTAATTGAAATTTACTTAATTTTAGAATTCTGACACAAATGTGCTTTTTATTCAAGTAAGACCCTGTCTACATGGTCCTGTTCTGACAGTGAAATAAATTTCTGATACTTAACTATTTCAACTCAAACAACTGTGGTAAATACATGCTGGGGGAAATTTAATTCACCATAAAATCCTAGTAGTCCAGGATATAAACAAACATCAGCAACCAAATAAAATGTAGAATAAATGTTGTAACATTAACTCATCCAACTGAATTGTTCAAAAATTAGCTATTAGGCAACAAATATATGCCAAGCACTAGGCTAACATCAATACATATTAATCCCCCCTCAAGCTAGTCTGCTGTCTAGTAGGGAGGACAGTCAAATAAACTGGCTGTTCCATTTAGCGTAAAAAGGAATTTTGCTACGCTTGTGGCTGGGGAGAAGAGGGAGGCAACGGAAAGCCTTTGTAAGAAGAAGACCTTCTAAACACCAGAAAGCAGAAGACTCAGAGATCTCGAGAGACCAAGATTACAGCATAAATGAATAATTTTAGGGAATCAGGCCAAGTGACAGAGAACTAAATGTTAAGAAAAAGTTCAAGGAAACAGAAAGGTAAAAACGAGCAGCCCTTGGCAGTCCTTTGAGTTGGATTGTAAGTAAAGCCGGTGTTTTCGGTATGGAAGCTATAAATCCCTGGATTATACAGTGTGCGCGCAGGACAAAGTTTAAGCAGTCAAGTTGACACTGTATCTTTCCTTAGAGCTCCACTTCAGTAGGCAAATTTTAAAAGTGCATTACACAGATTCTGCCTCCCCCTACCTCCCAAATTCAATGCAGGCCTTCTGATTCACTTTGCAGCCTAGTGCCATCCTTTCTATATACCTTCTGCATGGGTGATGGGTTAAATCAAGAAACCACCACCACTACACCTTCTACCTATTACTGAAGCAGTTTTGCCTGCCCTAAGTGGTGTGATCAATGCTACAACCACTCCACAGACGAGGACTCTCAGGATTCTTGGGAAACCTGCAGGGAGTTGTGACCTTTTCAGCTGAGACTCAGTCATGGGTCCTTTGTCCAGTAACCCAGGATCCACCCAAGAAGCCACCACAACCGGTTCACAAGGCCTGGCGCCTCTGTTAACCAATCCACTGGCAGCAGGCTCGGAATTCTTTTCAAGGGAGTGTTCCAGAGAGGCGCTCTCATGTGAGCTGAGGCTGGCAAGCAGAGGCAGACAGACTTGCAACTCCCATTTCCCTGAATGGACTTGGACGGGTTCTGATCTTCATGCTCGGGCTGAGTCACCACTATATTCTCTCGGAATGATAAGGAAGATGTCTGGACAGTGGACAGAAGGCAAAGGATAGTCCTCAGGCAGGAGCCAGAAACAAGGCTGTCCAAAGAGCCACTGGGAGACCTGGGAAGCAGGTGTGGATAGGAAGAACAACTGTGTTCCCCTCGTGCCCTAAAGAACTTTCTGGATCTCTGAATATAAAGAGATAGGCTAAGCCAGAGCCTGTTTAGAAGGCCAGCATCTGGAAAAGAGGAGAAAATATAAAGTGCAAAAATGGCTAATTTTTTTAGGGCAGCAACCCTGGTGCTCTTTGTGTTCTGAGACGCTCTATATATTAGATCTGTTAGTCCCTATTTGCAACCATCCTATTCCAACAACTTGGATTATCATTAAAAAGAAAAAAAAAGAAACATGCTTTGAAAGACTATTTAAAGTGATTACTACTTCCTGCTTAGCTTCAATACATAAAATAATATTTATTCCCACAGCTATTTACCAAAGACAAAACTGAAACTCATAAAACAGAATGTCTTTACTAGTGAAAGGGAAGAGGCAATAACAGATAACCACTGGAATACAAATTCTGCATTCCATTCAAGAACAGTGCTGCTATTTGTACTTTAGAGTTAAACTTTTTCTTACAAAATAGCAACACATTTAAATCACCTAAAAAGAAATCCAAAACTTGAAATTAAAGACCAAAAAATACACTTCTAGTTTGCACACATACTTTGAAATTTAGAATAAAAAGCTGCTAATGTATAACTTGATAGCTAAGTTTTTAAAAAATTTTAATTGTCAAATTAAAATAAAATCTAAAGATACAGTCTAACTACTCATAGACAAAGAAATGCTTTGCAATCATAATGCTGAATTGTTAAATAATGCTTTTCTCCTTTCCGTACATAAAATGCATACCATAAATATTCATTGAATCTAGGTAATGAAGCATTCTTGAAGGTGATATTAATATTTGACATCGTTACTTTTAGTTAAAAGAAAATAGCATTAGGTTACTTCAAAAGTAAATAGTTTCTGAAGATCACCATTCTAAGCTATTCCTCAAAGTAAACTAATGCAAAGATTATCCAGTAAATTATTAACTGTCACTAATATAAATAAATATCTTTTAAGATTCAATTTCTGTTTACATACTTACTTTAGAACAGATTATCTAAGAAACTTCCTTTTAGTTTCTAAAGAGCTGTGAAAGAGAAAGAAAATAAGGCAAAGAAATATTCTCAGGTAAATAACAAGAATCAAAGAAAGCACCTACTGAAATCTTACTAACTTAAACTTTTAAAAATTTTTTACTGGAGTATAGCCGATTGTCAATGTTATGTTACTTTCTGCTATACAGCAAAGTGAGTCAGTTATATATATATATATATATATATATATCTCCACTCTTTTAAAAAACTTTTCCCATATAGGTCATTACAGATTACTGAATGGAGTTCCCTGTGCTATACAGTAGCTCCTTATTATCTATTTTATAAATAATAGTGTATATATGTCAATCCCAATCTCCCATTTATCTCTGCCCAACCCCAATCTTTTAAACATTTTCACAAAGGCGCTATGATCTTTCTGCTATTAAAACCTGTTTGAAGGAATAAAAACAGTCAAGTTTTGACTACACAAGCATGATTCTGAGAAAAGAAAATTAGCATCAGAAATGTATGAGTCCACAAACCACTGCTATCAAAAGTGTGGTCTGTATCACTGAGTCACTTTGCTGCACAGCAGAAATGAACACAACGCTGTAAATCAACTATACTTCAGTAAAAAAAGAGAGAGAGAAAAGTGTTGTCAGCAAAATGAAGTTTCAGCCTCATCCCACATGTGTTTCTAATGTAGAACCACAGGACCAACCTCAGACCTGATGAATCACAAGTAAAGGTCAAGGGACTTCTCCGGTGGTCCAGTGGTTAAGAATCTGCCTACCAGAGCAGGGGACACAGGCTCGACTCCTGGTCAGGGGACTAAGATCCCCACATACCATGGGACCACTAAGCCCATGCATGCTCCAACTACAGAGCCAGCACCACAACTCGAGGAAAGCCCTTGCTCTGCAGCAAAAGATCCTGCGTGCAGCAATGAAGATCCCACACGCCACAACTAAGACTCTACCTAGCAAACTATTTTTGTAAAAAGGAAGGAAAAAAAAAAAAGAAAATGTCAACAAGACTGACAGCTGACCTCTTAGCAGCAAAGCATAACTCTACAGAGACAGTGGATGGAGAGCTTCAACGTGTTTAAGAGACAGCAACTGTCAACCAAGGATTGCTTCCCCGATGGCTCAGAGGGTAAAGAATCAAGTCTGCAAAGCAGGAGACCCGGGAGACTGGGGTTTGATCCCTGGGTTGAGAAGATTCCCCTGGAGGAGGAAAGGGCAACCTCACTCCAGTATTCTTGCCTGAAAAATCCCATGGACAGAGGAGCCTGGGGGGCCACAGTCCCAAGGGTCACAAAGAGTTGGACACGACTGAACAGCCAAGCACAGACATAAGCACTGAGATATCTTTCAAGAACTTGAGCCAAATAAAGACGTTTTCAAAGAATAACAGTTTGCCATCAACACATCCTCCTCCCTGGGACCTCCCAGGCAGTCCAGTGGCTAAGACTCCGTACTCCCAATGCAGGGGGCTCGGATTCAATCCCTGGTCAGGGAACTAGGTCCCACATGCCTCAACCGAGAACTCACAGCCACAACCAAGACTTGGCACGGCAAAACAAACAAATAAATAAAACAGACCCTCACTAAAGATGTTTAAACACGTACATCAGACAGAAGGACAGTGATTGCGAACAGCTGGTCAAGAAAATGATGAGTCATGTACTTTCCACGTGCGGAGTTTAGAATGTCCATTTTTTGAATAAAAATTATAGTAATTGCAAAAAGAGAAAATGATGGACAGATGTGTAAATATGTGGCTAACTCTAAGCGAACACTGATTGTATAGGTCAGTGTCTTGGGGAAGCTTTAAAAAGAAAAGACACTAAAATAAAAGAAATGATGAGTTAAGGGACGGATACTGTTCAAAAGAAAGGCAAAGATATTATTAAGTCTAGACTTTTGTTAAGTACATATATTAAATTTCTTGAATGAACCACTACGGCCATAGAAATAAAAAAACAGCAGATAGGCAAAAACTGCTTACCACAATTATGTTCCAATATTTGTGATTACTAATTAATACACATTTATTACCGGCAATTTCCTCTTACTAGACCGTAGATTCCATGTTGGAAAGGACGGGGTCTATATTGTATTGCCAGCAGCTCACACAGTTCCTAACACATGAAATGAAGGGAAAAAAATAACCAGATACACATCAACACTTCTTCTAGGCTTATATTTTCTACAATTATTTTGAGATGGGAAGAAGGAAATGGCAACCCACTCCAGTACTCTTGTCTGGAAAACTCCATGGACAGAAGAGCCTGGTGGGCTACAGTTCAAGGGGTCACAAAGTCAGACACGACTGAGTGACTTCACTTTCACTTTCTTTGAGATGGGAAACCCTTATCCATAAATACAAGTTATGGCTTCCTGATCCACCAGCTAGCTGCATCTGATGTCTTACACAGATGACAACAGGTGCTTTCATACTGAAAATGCTATCATGTGCTCTCATTTTATCTTTAAATAAAGTTTTGACAAGCAATTAAAAACTCCACTGGTGCAGCAGACCTTAGGAAAGATATATTTGCACTTGAATACTACTCGGTTTTAATGGTGGTTGCAACCATTTTATGACTTACTTAAACTGCTTTGTGATACTTTTGAATTATTTATTGTTAGAATTATTAACTGGACTGTAGCCCACCAGACTCCTCTGTCCATGGAATTCTCCAGGCAAGAATACTGGAGCAGATGGCCATTTCCCTCTTCAGGGGAACTTCCTGATCCACTAATCGAACCCAGGTCTCCAACACTGCAGGCAGACTCTTGCCCATCTGAGCCACCAGGAAAGCCCATAAGGTACTGGTTTGTATATTGGAATTAAAGCCTCCGATCATTAGTACCAGTTGCCCAACAGGCAGCAGGATCGCAGCAATAAGACTATTGTTAGGTGTCATGTCAGATCAGCAGATGCCCCTGGAATCTGTTCTCCCCCTCCATCACAGTAACAGGGGTATCTGGATATGTAAATCCCCAGCTGAAGATACCATCTCCCTGCCTACCATGCAGCGAAGTCCTCTGCCTTGTTTTGGGCTACTGGGATAGGAGTGTTTCACAGAATCCACATCTTGGTGAGAGGGTAATAGGCAGGAAGGCCAGGGGTCTCCAAATGGAGGAAATAGGCTGCAAGTGTCAGACATTTTTATCTCTCTTAAGCGGCAGGAGGAAACAAACAAGCGATATTTTTTTTCTTCTCTATACAAATTTAAAAGGAGGTTTGTCTTAAAATACTGTGTTGCCATAATGACACCTGGTTTCACCTGAAGTTAACTATTCTCAAACCTTGAGTTAACCAATGCATTTTTCTTATGGAAATGTTTGTCTTAAGCTATGTTAATGTACTATGCATTTACCCCCACCCCGTCTTCAAGTCGGTTCCGCCTAGTGGCTCAGAACCTACTTGACAAACCAGTAAGTTATCCTCAGATATTGCTCCCCTAATCTGTATAAACGAAACTATTTGTATGGTGATCTGCCCTTCTACAACATTCAAGTCAATCGTTTTATGGCCCAGGATGAATCATCTGGTGCCAAGATTATCACAAAATGCATCTTATGGATGAGGGGCCTAACATACAGCTGAAGACTAGCACAGGGGGGTACTCTTTCTGCTCCCTTCTGATGCCTATGTCAGAAGCTTTCTCTATCTCCTTTATACTTTAATAAAACTTTATTACACAAAAGCTCTGAGCGATCAAGCCTCGTCTCTGGCCCCAGATTGAATTCTTCTCCTGAGGCCAAGAATCCCGGCGTCTTTTCATTCAGCAACAACCTTTCATCGGTGCAAAACTCACACTAACCACTTTGTTACGTTCAATTCAGTTGCTCAGTCATGTCTGACTCTTTGCGACCCCATGGACTGCAGCACGCCAGGCTTCCCTGTCCATGACCAACTCCCGGAGTACACTCAAACTCATGTCCATTGAGTCGGTGATGCCATCCAACCATCTCATCCTCTGTCACCCCCTTCTCCTCCTACCTTCCATCTTTCCCAGCATCAGGGTCTTTTCAAATGAGTCAGTTGTTCGCATCAGGTGGCCAAAGTATTGGAGTTTCAGCTTCACCATCAGTCATTCCAATAAATATTCAGGACTTTTTACATTACGTTAAAATGTATCTATAGTGGGACCCAGAGAAAGTGATATTAACAAACACTTTATTTCTTGGTCGGCTTGCCTTTAAAATGTTCAGGATGAACATCCATCATGGGACACGGGTTCTATCTCTGGTCCGGGGAAGAGCCCACAGGCTGAGGGACAACTAAGCTTATGAGCCACAGCTACTGAGCCAATGCACTGCAGCTACTGAAGGCAGCGCCCCCTAGAGCCTGGGCTCCACAACTACAGAAGCCATTGCAGCGAGAAGCCCACGGACCACAACTAGAGAAAGCTACGTGCGGCAGCGAAGACCCAGTGCAGCCATAAACAGTAAATTAAAATAATTTTTGAAGCTTTTTTAAAAAGGTAGTAAATACCACTGAAATCTTCAGCAGACAATATTTCATAAAACTTCCCTTGATCCTTTTCATTTGTGGGTGGGGAGGTCTGTATTTTTTTTAAAGGGACTCACTAGACATCTCTTAAAAACCCAGTATCCATTTCTGTCCCAAATCTGCTCAGATTCCTGAATTCAGATGGAGAGAAGCAGGATGGCTAAGACAGACTTGTATCATTAACTAACCAATGAGAGTTCCCATTCATATAACTTGCATCATTAGCAAATGAGAAACTTCTGGTTGGAAGACCTGGCAGAGCAGCATCTCCCATCTGGAAGGCCATCCGCACCCTGCCTCATCACTGGGGCCATCTAAAATAGCTGGCCCTTTCCATCTTCCTTAAAAACTGCTTTCACCCTCTCACCTCTGTTAATAATTCTTCAGTGCCTCTCACTATCTACAGAATAAAATCCATACTCCTTACTTTGGAATTTCAGTCTTTTACAATCTAATACAGTCAGGAAAACACTAGGTAATAAGACTTACCGACGTATTACGAGTTAGTCCCTATTTTCCCCTGGACTTATGGACCAAGGTATAGAATCTGACAGCTGGAAATAAACTATTCATCTAAAAGGAGCATATCATCACCTATCGAGCCTGACCCCAGGGATGCTTTGAGGTCTAAACAGGAACAAATGTGAAAGTCCACTGAAAACCATGTATCAATCACTCTACAAATGCAAGATGTCGGCTTTACTGTCCAGTGTTACTATCCAGACAGAAATCAATAGTTATTGCACCAGGACTTCTAAGGATACAAAAAGAACCCACCAGGCTTGGGTACACAAGCAAGCTGTGACTTTCAAAGTGAACTAGTTGCTTATTTGACAGGCCAGGTCATAAAGCCAATGAGACCAGCTACTCTGAGCTCTTTCATCCTTTATTATCTGATATATGGCCAACTCTCCAAAGAATAGCATCTGGCACAAAGAGACATTCAGTATGTGTTTGCTGAAGACTAACCTAAAATACACTTAGAAAATGATAAAAAGGCTGGTATGCACAAAGGGGGACCCATTCTAGGTGTCAATGACAGAGTCTTCCAACTATCAGCACCACTTTTTAAAATATACTAAAAAAATCATCAGATAAAATGCAGGAAATTACAAAGGAAAAAGTATGCTTGAGGGTGTCAGGAGCAATGCAAGTCCTGATGGCAAAATATATTCCATAAGAAATGTAGGCTTTACTTTAAAAAGAATGAAATAATGCCATTTGCAGCAACACGGATGGCCCTAGAGACTGTCACATTGGGTGAAGCTAAGACAGAAAAGGAGAAATATCATATGACATCCCTTATATGTGGAATCTAAAAAAAAGGTTTTGTAACTTACTTACAAAACAGAAACTCACAGACTTAGAGAAGAACTTATGGTTGCTCGGGGGAAGGACCAGGGGAAGGAACAGTTAGGGAGTTTGGGACGGACATGCACACACTGCTATATTTAAAATGGATAACCAACAAGGACTTACTGTAGAGCACAGGGAACTCTGCTGGATGTCATGTGTCAGCTCGAATGGCAGGGGAGTTTGGGGGAGAATGGATACATGTATATGTACAGCTGAGTCCCTTTGCTGTCCACCTGAACTGTCACAACATTTTTTGCTTATCAGCTATACTCTGATACAAAATAAAGTGTTTTTTTTTTTTTTAATGTGGCCTTTAGCATAAGGAATACAGCAGGGATTTTTTTTTTTTTTCTCCAAACATTTTTTCTTTCTCCTCCCAGGAACAGCCTCCGGATGTCTCAACCCTCTGCTCTCACAATATTTTAAATTAATCCCACTCCACCCCCCAACTCACAGCCCTCCAACCAACAGTTCAAGAGAAGCATATCCCAGACCTAAATTCATCAGTATATTCTAGTCACATAACCATGGCCTGTTTGGTTCAGGATTGTACAGATAAATTTATCAAATCTGAATGAATCTCAGGACTCACAGCTTAAGTACTGGCTGGCATATACGGCAGCCATTTGTATCCTAAAGGAAGGTAACCTGCAAGGGGAGGGGTTGGGAGACGGGAGGGAAAGGGATGCGGTGAAATCCACTGCATTGCTTAACTGTGTAGGCCAACTTCAGCGGATGAGAAACACAAGGGTCATGAAACACACATCTCCCGGAGAAGATAGTGAGCCCACATTTTTTAGGAGTAGGATGACAAGCTCCTGTTTGTGTTTGAGAAAAATACCCCTGGAAATTGCATATGCAATAGACTGAAAAAAAATGGATCACTGATGGCAAGGCTAGAAGCAGAGAGACCAGTTATGATTCTATTATAATAGTTAAGTGAGAGTTAATGAGAGCCTAAATGAGAGAAGTGGTAGCAAGAGTAAGAACAGGACAGAATAAGGCACTCAGGAGGTTGAGGGGGAAAGAAATCAATATAACGTGGAGATGGGATAAAGGAATGAGATCCAGATGGCAAGGGGGACAGAGGCAGCTATCCGAGGAATCTGAGACAGGGGTCGAAGAAGACTAGTGGGGCAAATCTGAGTATGGGCAAATTTGGGGAAGTTAACGGATTCGGGCTTAGAATATTAAGTCGTGTGGAAGAGAGGAAATCCTAGAAGCCCACATAGCAAGTATTCTGCGTCAAGTATTCCTTTCAAATCGTGATCCCTCCGGAAACCAAGACAAATCCGTCCTCATTCGGTGAGGATAGATATGCACCTTACTTGTTTTTCTAAAAAACCTTTGTAGCTATTAAAGGTTATGGGAGAAACCAACTTTCTTCTTAGGTTTAATGATTAAACTGCCTTTCAAAGTAAACGCAAGCCTCCACCTCACATCGTAGTACACAAAACACAAAAGCTCTACCAAAAAACTTAGAACTAAACCAGATGTAAACATAAAAGCTAAAGCCATAAAGCTTCCGAAGAAAATAGAGTTGTCTTTACAATCTCAGGGTAGGCAAAGCAAGTACTAACACAGAAAATACTAACCATAAAAGAAAAAAGGCGAATTGAACTTAACCGAAATTAAAAACTCCAGTTCATTATTAAGAAAATCAGTGGACAAGCCACACTGAGAGAAAATATTCACAAAGAATATATTTAACAAAGGACTGTATTATTATCCAAAATATAGAGTTCTCACAAATCTGAAGGATTAAAAAAAAAAAAAAAGGTAAAACTCAGTTTTTTAAAAATTGTGCAGTCAACGCAAAGAAGGATATATAGTTGGCCAAGAAGCATAGATAAACTGTTTCAGGTCATCAGCCACATAGGGGAATTCAAACCCAAGTCACCAACAGCCACCACTACGCGCCCAGTGAACTTTATACCCTGTTGACTGCAGTGAAAAAACGGCAATTTGGAAAATACCTGGCAGTTTCTTATCAAGTTAAAACACACGACGACCAGGAACCACACTGCAAGGTATTTATTCAAGAGAAATAAAACCAGATGTCCACAGTCTTTTTTTTTTGCAAAACTGTTCAGAGCAGATTTATTCATAATGGCCCCAAACTGGAAAAACCCAAATGTCCATCATCTGGCAAATGGATAAACAGATTGTGGTATATTCTTACAACAAAGTAATACTCAGCAATAATAAGGCACAAATATTGACACACTCCAAGCCCATGAATGAATGTAAAATTCATTATGCTAAGTTAAAGAAACCCAATACAAAAAAAACACCTACAGTATAATTCCATTTATATGAATAGGCAAAACACCTATGGGGTGGGGTGTCTATGGAGGGGATATTCTGAGAAGAGGCACGAGGGAACTTTCTGGGAATGTTCTTTAAGGGTGTGGGTTACAAAGGTGCAAACATTGGTCTTGTCAGTGAACTGTACACTTAATATCTGTGATTTTTCACCATATGTAAAGTATGCCTCAATTTTTAAAGGGAAAAAAAATAAAAGAAAGTAAATGAAAAGTGATTGCTAACACAAATACCTGAAATCAATATGCTTTTTTTAAAAACTGGACTGAAGGAAACCTTTATCATTTCAAGGCAAAAACAAAACACACAACTTTTAAAAGGTAAAACTGGCAACAGCACAGACCAATACATCACTCAGACCACAAGCTGCAAATCACTTAAGCTCTTCGCCTTGGTTTTTCCTCTATAAAATGGGAATAAAAAAAATCTACCAGGAATATGTAAAAATTAAGCTTATGCAAAGTATTGTAGAGAAAAATGTTGCCTGCCACTCCAGTTCTACCAGGATCAGGCCACAGCAGTCACCCAGGGCTCTGGGACTGAGGGCAATTCAGGCTAGAGACAGACAGATCCCCAAGATAATGAGATCCATACCTGAGAAATTTCAACTTTCCCAGATTCTTGCATCTTCCCATACTTAGAAAATGATACATAAAATCATGAACCTGATTTGCCTGTTCCGTGATTAACACTCATCTTAGGACTTCAACTACAGGTTTTCTCACAGCAAAAAATTCATATATCCTGGCTCCTCCCTCACATCTTCACAACAGTTTCTCAGAGCTGTCTGAGAGGTTGTTCCCCTGGGCTATTTTATATAGAGTAAAGACACTGAATAAACTCAACTCACAGCCCTCCCATAGCTCACTGGTTTTTTTCATCAAGGGGGAATTCCCTGGAGACCCAGTGATGAGGACTCCTCGATTTCACTGTGGAGAGCAGAGTTTGACCCCTTCTCTGGGAAGCCTCGGGGTGTAAGCCAAAAAAAGGATTGCTATCAATAGTATAGTGGGCTTCCCCAGCGGCTCAGTGGTAAAAGAATCCGCCGGCAATGCAGGAGACGCAGGTTCCATCACTGGGTCGGAGAGATCCCCTGGAGAAGGGAATGGCAACCCACTCCAATAATCCTGCCTGGAGAATTCCATGGACAGCGGGGCCCGGTAGGCTATGGTCTATGGGTTCGAAAAGAGTTGGGCGCAACTGAAGAGACTGACTGAGCGCAAATAGTACCTGGCACACAGGAGCTTAGGAGATGGTCGTGGCAGAAAACAATTAGAAAACGCATAAAGAAGGTTCCCTTTACCTTTCTAGTGGACTCTTTTTTGAGTATTTATCGATACTCTTACCCTTTTTTTCTCCTGAAAACTCTACCTTTTTTGATCGTGACCTCATTCCATCCAGATGACTGGTGGAAAGAAAAAGAGATGCCTTGTTCTTTAGCTCCTTCATCTTAAAAAAGTACGTGTAAATCAATGTTTTGGATAACCAAATTATATATGTAAAAGGATGAGGGAAACTCACTAGTTTAAAAAAAGTTTAAATTGTTTTGAGAAAAGCCAAAGACTTATAAGGATGACCAATAGCATATACCGTCTGTGGGGTGTATGGGGGTCTGTGTGGGATCGCACAGAGTCGGAGACGACTGAAGCTACTTAACAGCAGCAGCAGCAGCAGCGTACACTGTGTGTACGCTAAGTCGTTTCAGTCGTTTCCAACAATCGGCGACCCTGGTGGGCTGTAGCCGACCAGGCTCCTCTGCCCAGGGCATTTCCCAGGCAAGAATTACTGGAGTGATTTGCCCCTTCCGCCGCCAGGGGATCTTTCCCATCCAGGGACCGAACCTGTTTCTCTTGTCTCCTGCAATGGAAGGCGGGTCCTTTACCACTAGCGCCACCTGGGAAGCCCCAAAGTATTCATATCTGCTTAAAAGCTTTCTAATTATTTTTCAAAAAGCCATCTTTCCAAATGCTAAACCTGCATACCAATAACTCCTTTCCCCAAAGAGCACGCTCAAGCTGTGGACAAAGCCTGCAGAGTCGTCTCCTTTTATCACACCAATGTGTCCTACTGGATTACCGCCAACAACGGGGCTCAAGTAGATTTATCTCTCCCCTACATCACTTAGTCCATTTGCGTAATGCAGTGCCCTAGATTTTACAAATTACATTCATAGATGTACTTGCACCCTGCAGATTTCAACATCTTCAAGGAGGACACAAGACATGTGGATAAAATTGTCTGTCTTGATTATCAAGCACTATTTCAAGACCACCCACTATTCTTTCGCTGTAACTTTAAATTTCCGTTTCTCGTGGGTTTTTTTTTTTTTTTGCTTTCAGTAAAACCAGGGTAGAGCCAATACCCAGATGTTCTCTCTGCATTCAAGCAGCACAAAGAACCCACAATACACTAAAGATCTGTTTGAAAGGTTTTAAGGCCAAATATTTCTATTGTGTGGCCTGTGATAGGCACTGACTAAAGGAAACTTGAAACTATAAATAGCACAGAGAACACCATATTGGGGGAGAGGGGCGTTTTGCTTGCAACGGCACCACAGAGGAGTTCACAATTCGACTTAGGTCCGTGTTACATCCAAACACTGAACTATGAACCGACCAGAACACTCTGATGACTAAGAAGATCAGAATGTACCACTACTAAAAGTTCTATATGCCATCTTACTACCACGTCTAAGGAGTTTCTTCCTGGTGCAGAGGCATTCAGCGCCCAAAGGCTCGGGCTTAACTCTCCATCATGATCGAACAGAAACCACGATGCAGCGGAACCCGACTCCGGTGCTGGTGCAGTCTTGGCGTGGGGGGTGGGGGGCGGGGGTGGGGACAATCAACCTGGAGCTGGTACAGGGCACGACTCCATCAGGTTGCCTCGCTAGCGTCTGATAATCACTGCTCCCCAGATAAGCAAAAAGCTCCAACCTAGAAACAAACTAACAGACCAGATGGGCCTTCGGGGTCGGCTAAGAAGCTGGGGATCACCTGCAAATCGGGGGTTTTGGGGGGAGGTACGTGGGTGTAAAATGGCTGTCCAGGGCCGACTGAAACGCAGTGAATCACAAGGCAAGCCCCTCCTAGGGTAAGGGCTTTACAACAAGCGTGGTGGTAGAGCACCCCCACCCCCAGCCATTCCCACTCGGGATGCGAAGGCACGCAGAAGACGAGCCAGCAAATCCGCGGGCACCTGCGGGCGGGGAGAGCGGGCATGCGGGGGAGGGTGCAGGGGGCGGGCAGCAAGAGGTGCCGGCTCACCGCCTAGACGGCTCTTCCGACCCGTCGAAAGCACAAAGCCCAAAGAACGCAGAGAAGAAAGGAAAGGCGGGCACGTGCTCCGCAGGCAAGGATCGGGGTGCCGGGAGTTCGCTGACCACCAAAGCGCGCTTTCGCCGGAAACCGCGCAGCTCCGGGAGGCCCAGCGGGCTCCCGGCGGAGGGCTTTGGGGCGCCCTCTTTCTCAGAGCGACTCCAGCCCACGCGCACCGCCCCCCGAAACCATCCCCACCCAAACACTGGGCCCTAACCTCGGCCCCCGCCACAGGTTGGCTGAGCCGGGGGGTGGGGTAGGGTGGGGGGGCGCATCGTGGAGCCGCCCGCCCAGAGAATTAAGTTTCTAATAATATAACTTTAGGAGGATTAACGCCGGCTTCGCCCAACCCGGAGGGCCGCAGCCGGTACCCACGAGGGGGTGTGAAAAGTGAAGCGGGGTCCCGGGGCGCCCGCGCTCCTCCCGGGCAGGTGCGCGCCCCTTACCCCCACCCCGAGGCGGGGGGGTTCGCCCAGGCGGGTCGCACTCACCAGGTACCAGACGCCGAGCAGGATGGTGCCGGTGCGGACATGGCAGCAGAGGCAGCAGCTGTTGGAGTAGAACCGCGTCCAGGGGGCCACCATCTTCATCGCTCGGGCCGCGGGTGCAGTGGCGCGACTCTGCGCCCAAGTTCGCAAGAGCTTCGGCCGTCGGTCCTGCGCACCGTGCGGCTGTCGCCGGCCCCCCTCTCCCCGGCTACCCTCGCTCCCTCTTCCTGGCCCCCGTCCGCCGCCCACCGGCCCCGGGGCCCGCGCCTCTCCGCGCGAAGAGCTAGCAGCTGGAACCTCGGCCGGACCCTGAGCTCCGAGGGCTGCGGGGAAAGGGGGCGGGGAGAGGGGCGGGGGCGGGGCGGGGCGCCCGCGAACCACGTGACGGGCGCCGGGACCCTGTGACGTCACCGCGGGCTCCAGCGGGCTGCCGGCGCCGCCTGCCCCGGGGGACAGAAATCGATCAACCCTCACTCCTGGCAGTCCCCGAGTCGACACCCGGTGGAGTTCCGGGCCTCCCGTCTTTCGTTTGGTCATTCGTGTAACTCCACCACCGGTTCGAGATTCTTTTACAGTCTAGTTGGTGGTGGGTTTTTTTTTTCCTTCTTCCACTTGTATCTCGCAGATATTCTGTAGGTTCGGTGCCATTCCCGTTGTTATCTTGCAGGTTGGCTGGGGGAGGGAAACGGTAAGGGTTATTCCGGCCAACTGCAGTCCTGACCCGCTGCTGAAGCCGCCCAGAGCAGTCTGTCTCTGCTTCCCAGCTCACTGTGGTAGTAATCTTTTCCCAGAAAATAGAATGTGTACTATACTTGCTGTGCTTCAGGTAGCGTTTTTAAATCGTGACTGCAGCTCTAAAGAAAGAGTCATTAAGCCAAGTACTGCCACAAGGTCTCTGTGTAAGAAGATAAGGTAAGGAGTCCTGGGGAAAAAAAAGAGAAACAGGCATGGCTTTCTTTTAATAAGAGAAGCCTTTTTTGGCCTAAGCCATTTTGTGATCTAAGACTGACCTCAGTGCTTGTCCTTGAACAGGCCTCAGCAAGCAAGAAAGACACAAGAAAAAACTGTTAAGGGGCAAGAGAAGTAACAATAGCAAAGATAACAAATCAGGTGTGAAGACTCCCTAGTGTGTTTCAGTGGTAACCATTAACCTTTCTCGCACTTTCTTGAATTGTTTTGCAGAATTTAAACCCCTTCCAGTGTGCAACCATCCTCTAAGGCAGGAGTCTCCAACACCCCCCACCCCTCATTAGGAACAGGACCATACAGCAGGAGGTGAGCAGTTGTCTTCCAGGAAACTGGTCCTTGGTGCCAAAAATGTTGGGGACCACTGCTCTAAGGGATGATGTTGTCGATCTTTGCTGACCCTCATGACTTCAATCAACTCAAGTTTGGACTCTGTGATCACCCATGCCCCTTCATGAATACGCATGTAACCTTAACTTAAATCATATCCCCTTTTGCTATTTAGAGAGACACTGTTTTGGGGAATATCTCCCAGTGTTCTCCTTACTTGCTGCAAGTAATAAATCCTTTCTTCTCAAAATCCTTGTTTTGGTTCTGTCTTTTGGCTCTATACCCACCAAGAGGTGAACCCAGTTTTTTTGGGTAGCACCTGTGAGACCCAACACAGAGAGTTAAGAGATACTCCTAGGATTCCAGTTTGTGGTTATTTCCTCCCATCTAATGTTTGGTCTGGAAGTGATCTCAGAGAGAGAGTGATCCTGAAGAGAGATCTTAGTTTCCTCTCCAGGAACTAAATTTGGGAAGCCTGAATGAAAACCAGGAAACCTAGCCACCAGGCTACCAGGGGCTAGCGGCTAGAACCAACGTGGCCCTAGCTCCTTCCCACATTCGAAAGCAAGAAAGTTTCAAAGAGGCAAAAACTATAAAAACAGGTACAAAGTTTATTATTACAGACCCAGCACAATGTATGGGAGAACACATAGTAGAAAAGCAGTTTATTTATTAAGTCAGAAGCAGAGCAGAGATACACACCAGAGAGAAAGGCTATGGCATCCTTTCTAAGGAGAAGGAGCACGGTAAGTCCAAAGCTAGAGAGAAATATACACTCAAAGAGGAGTGTGGCCATCCTGAATGACGAGGACCAAACTACGTCAGAAACTAGGCAGAGAAACACACTTGGAGAGGAATGCAGGCATCCTGAGTGAGGAGGGGCCCAGTAAAGAGGTGATTTAAATCACTTATATAGGTCAGTCCTTCTAGGTCTTTGTTTTGTTGCTGTTTAGTCACTAACTCAGTCCAACTCTTTGGTAACCCCAGGGACTGTACCCTGCCCGGCTCCTCTGTCCATGGGATTTCCCAGGCAAGAATAGTAGAGTGGGTTGCCATTTCCTTCTCCCGAGGATCTTCCCCAGCCAGAGACTGAACCTTCATCTCTTCTGTTTCCTGCACTGGCAGGTGGATTCTTTACCACTGAACCACCTGGGAAGCCGGGGGTCATTGTTTACCTTTGGTCAATTATCTTGTTTCTTTTTTCACATCTGACCACTCCTTGGACCATCCCCAAGATGCATTCACAACGTTTTGCTAAGATGGATCCGACCATAGAGACCTATGGGCACATGTCCACACTTATTCCCTCCCGTTTTGACCCTCCAGAAGACTTCCTGCACTTGTGCAGACAGGGAAGTCTTCCTTGACCTCAGGATTGGGCACCTTATCTCTTTACTTTAGCAGAGCTCAGGTTTTGCCTCTAGCTTTGTTCTCGGAGAAGGAAATGGCAACCCACTCCAGTATTCTTATCTGGAAAATCACAAGGACAGAAGAGTCTGGCAGGCTATGGGGTCCACGGGGTTGCAAAGAGTCGGACTTGACTGAGTGATTAACAGTTGTTTGTGGAGTGTCTGGGTGAGAAAAAACTTGAATTTTACTCCACTTGACAAACACCAGGTGTCCAACCCATCTATCTCTTACCTCAGAAGAATCCTTCCTTGTCCTACGTTAGCTGCTGATCACTGTGTAAGGCAAGCATCTCAGACAAGTTAAGATTATTATACAGCATGTGTCAACCTCCTCCTCTTCCTTAGAAAGGATGCCATTTCATTTTGGATTTGGAAAAAGAGAAAGACTACTTGGATCTATATTTCTTGAAGACAGATTATATAGAAAGGAAGACGAATATGAGATAAAGCTGCTTAAGTGCAAGAATAGTTTTATGAGGCTGTAAAGTTGTCACATTCTTATGTGTAGCGTAAACCTGGATCTCAAGGAACTCTGGAGTCATCCCCAAGATGTCAACCACAAGCCCCAATAAGAAATAATAATGAACACCAAAGCTGAGGAGGACTCTGCAAGGCCCTCTGGATACAAAAACCCCTCCACGGCTCCCATTTCTTATTTATAGAAAAAGGTTTTAGTCTCCTAAGCCTTCCCTGAGCTTCAAAGAGGAGGTAGGAGTGCTTGCCGACTAGAGAAGCGAGGGAATGCAGAAACAAAGAAAAAGCAGCTCAGCAAGAAAAGTTGTAACAGTCCAGTGTTCAAACAGAATCCGGCCTGCCCCTCAAGTGAGATGTACAACAATCTGACACGTACCTTTCAGTCGTTATGCAGAAACTAAGACACACCTCCCTATCCCAGGTGGACAATGATGAAGTAGACCCCAGATGATTAATATTCCTGAAACATCGCCCTCTAACCTCACCACCAACCAAACAAAAGGTCATACCCCCTGCGGTTCTCACCCCAAATGTCACCTTTAAAAATGCTTCCATGAGACCAACGTGTACACACTGGTGTATATAAAATAGATAATCAACAAGGACCTACCGTATAACACCAAGAACTCTGCTCAATGATATAGGGCAGACCGAATGGGAGGGGTGTTTGGAGGGAGAATGGATATATATATATATATATGGCTGGGTCCTTCTGATGTGCACCTGAAACTATCACAACATTGTTAATTGGCTATATTCCAATAAAAAATAAAAAGTTAAAAATAAAACATATATGGTTATAGTAGTATTCTTGGCAAGGCAGCAATAAGTGGTGGCATGAAGTGAGATCTTAATCACCTAACAAGAAGTCGAACCTGGGTAGCTTCAGTGGAAACCAGGAATCTTAGCCATCAGATCCAGGGGTGGGGGGAACGGGGATAGAGGCTAGAAGCTATTTTTCCCTGGATATTTGCCCCCAAGTGAAAACTGAATTTCTCACAGAGGCAAAAACTGTAGAGGCAGCTTGTTTGTTGTTCAGTCACTCTGTTGTGTCAGACAATTTGTGACCCCATGGACTGCAGCACGCCAGGCTTCCCTGTCCTGCACTGTCTCCCAGAGTTTGCTCAAACTCACGTCCATCGAGTCAGTGATGCCATCCAACCATCTCGTCCTCTGTCGTCCCCTTCTCCTCCTGCGCTTAATCTTTCCCAGCATCAGGGTCTTTTCCAGTGAGTCGGCTCTTCACATCAGGAGGCACACAGTATTGGAGCTTCAGCAGCAGTCCTTCCAGTGAATATTCAGGACTGATCTCCTTTATGATTGACTTGTTTGATCTCCTTGCTGGCCAGGGGACTCTCAAGAGGCTTCTCCAGCACCACAATGCAAGAGCATCCATTCTTCTGCACTCAGCCTTCTTTATGGTCCAACTCTCGAATCTGTACATGACTACTGGAAAAACCATAGTTTTGACTATATGAACCTTTGTCAGCAAAGTGATGTCTCTGCTTTTTAATATGCTATTTAGCTCTGTCATAGCTTTTCTTCCAAGGAGCAAGTGTCTTTTAATTTCATGGTGGCAGTCACTGTCCGCAGTGATGTTGGAGTCCAAGAAAATAAAATCTGTCACTGCTTCTACTTTTTTCCCTTCTGTTTACCATGAAATGATGGGGCCGGATGCCATGATCTTCATTTTTTGAATGTTGAGTTTAAAGTTCACTTTTTCACTCTCTTCTTTCACCTTCATTAAAAGGCTCTTTAGTTCTTTGCTTTCTGCCATTAGTGTGGTATCATCTGTATATCTAAGGTTGTTGGTAATTCTCCAATCTTGATTCCAGCTTGTGATTCATCCAGCCAGGCATTTCTCATGATGTACTCTGCATATAAGTTAAATAAGCAGAGTGACAATATGCAGCCTTGACGTACTCCTTTTCCTATTTGGAACCAGTCTGTTGGTCCATGTCCAGTTCTAACTGTTGCTTCCTGACCTGTGAAGAATCTAGGCTACTCCATTTTGTTAACAGAAAAACTCCATTTTGTAAGGTTCCAGGAAAAGAGCCTTTGGAAATCCCCTGACCTCACCCCACCACCCACAAGCCAATAGGACCCCAGACCAGAATCTCCTGACTTAACGTTCAGGAACTTGTGGTCTACCTAGGACATAGGGACCAATCAAAAACCAACACACACACACACACACAAACAAACAAACAAAAAAACCAACACACAACCCTTCAAAAGAAAGTGACCAGTCAGACATCCCCCTGCCTAGAAATTCTTTTTTTTCATAAACACTCCCTATATAAGCAATGTAACCCAAAACCGGGGGCTCCTCCCTATAGCTGCTGCTTCGGTAATGGTGGGAGCCCCAACTCAAGCGTGATAATAAAAACTCTCTTGCTTTTGCACAGGATATCGGCTCCCTGGTGGTCATTGGGAGATTTCTCGACTTGGGCATAACACCTGCATACAGCTTTCTCAGGAAGCAGGTCAGGTAGTCTGGTATTCCAATCTCTTTAAGAATTCTCCACAGTTTGTTGTGATCCACACAAAGTCTTTAGCATAATCAATGAAACAGAAGTAGATGTTTTTGGAGAATTCCCTTGCTTTTTCTTTTGTTTTTAAAGCTTTCTCTTTTTTTGGCTGAACTGGATCTTAGTTTTGGCATGTGGGATCTTAGCTGTGTCATGCGGGATCTAGTTCCCTTGCCAGGGATCGAACCCAGGCCCCCCGAATTGGGAGCAAAGAGTCTTAGCCACTGGACCACCAGGGAAGTCCCTCTCCTGCTTTTTTGATGATCCAATGAATGTCGGCAGTTATGTTACTGGACCGAATTTTGGGTCAGCTCACTTGCTGCACAGTAAAGCCTATATACTGATAGTGGGTTGTGGTGAGAGTACTTTAACAGGATTTATTGCAGGCAGCAAGGAAAGAGTGTAGGCAGCTCATGTTCAAAAGGCCTAAACTCCCCTGTGGCTTTCAGGGAAGGGTTATTTATTTATTTTTAGTTATGCTGACTTAAAAAATACAACCTAAAAGTTGAGAGTTATATTTCATCAATGGGAATTTTTAGGACTTCAAGCCTGGGAAACACCATCTCAAGCAACCTTGAACAACTTGCTGCTAGGAGGCAAAGGGGACGAGCCAGGTTACATAATAATTTTGCAACAAAGGGCAGGTAGTCTGAACGTCAAAAATTTTTTGTAAATTAAAATTAGATATCCCAAGTTAAGGTACATTTCTGTATGTATGGGAAGATGGGAGAGTCTGAGCTCACTGAAACTATTCTTTTGATATGTACCTCAGCTATCTGAGGCCAATTTCTTGTATATTTTCAGATCCTGAGTTCCTCTGGGCTCACTGTAGGGAGTAGCTGTAGTCTGATGGCTATTAGATGGCAGGTATTCATCCTGAGTTCCTTCAGGGCTCACCAGCTCACTTTGGAGGGCTGCAATTGCTGATGATTGTGACATCCCTGTTTACTGATATAGCAGTAATTAACGCTTTCAAATTGTGGTGCTGGACAAGACTCTTGAGAGTCCCTTGGACAGCAAAGGAGATTAAACCAGTCAGTCATAAAGGAAATCAACCCTGAATATTCACTGGAAGGACTGATGCTGAAGCTCCAATCTCTGGCGAGCTGATGTGACAAGCAGACTCATTGGAAAAGACCCTGAGGCTGGGAAAGATTGAGGGCAGGAGGAGAAGGGGGCCACAGAGGATGAGTTGTTTGGATGGCATCATCAACTCCACGGACATGAGTTTGAGCAAATTCTGGGAGATTGTGAAGGAGAGGGGAGCTTGGCATGTGAAGGGCAGGGGAGCAAGTGTCCATGGGGTCACCAAGAGTCAGACATGACATAGCTATAGAACAACAACAAGAACTTAATTGTGGGAGTTAATCAGGGGTACCAAACAAGAAATTTCAGCGTGGGCTTTGTTTTTCACCTCAAATTCCTGTTTTCTTTCACATGAGAGAGAATTTTCTCTCTGCAATCTTCCATTAATATTTAATGATGCTCAAAACCACTTTTAACCAGTGCTAGGACAAGCATTAGCGCTTTGAGAAGAAATGGAAATAAAGAATAAGAATGGGGAGTGCTGCATTCCAAATTCAGACTCCCAGCACATTCTCACAGTTATCTCCTGCTCTGCCCTCCCCACCAGAATTTCACGTTCATTAAGCAAGTGACTCATTGATTCAAAGGAATTTTGTACTTCTGAGAGCTTAACTTCAAATATTCGAAATTTACAGACACTAGCCAAATTGCTTTTGATAAGAAGAGAGACAGAGTAGAGGACTCTTAGCTGGAGAAAGGAGCCAGGAAGAGAGAAACAATACATCTGCAAGTGACGTTTATTAAATAAAATTTAATGTCAAGGAATTCTCTGGTCCCATGGTTAGGACTCTGCACTTTCACCATCAAGTTCAAATTTTCTCTCTCTTGTAGGGGGCCTAAAATCCTGCAAGCCGAGCTGCACCATCAAAAATTAAAAACAACAGCAGGACACTTAAGCTTTTCCGGTAAGCAGCCTGAAGTGACCTCTAAAAATTGATCCAGAAACCCCACAAAGTCATGCAAATCTTCGCGTTGACTTTAAGAACATTTGTGAAACCCGCCCCCGAACCTGGCCATTAAGGGTTTGCACATCTTCTGAAGGATATCCCTTTAAAGAAGCAGTGTGTCCATTCCGTTGTTATGGTGGAGCTGGTAGGCGTGCACAGGCCAAAGAGTGGTACTGGTCGCAGGCTCGTGGTCCAGAAAAGAGTGCTGAGATTTTTCCTGCCCTTGCTCAAAAATGCAGAGGGTCATGTTGAACTTCATGATGAGATGTAGATTCTCTGGTCATTGAGCACATCGAGGTGAACAAAGTCCCGAAGATGGGGCACAAGTTTACAGAGCTCATGGTCAGATCAACCCATCCATGAGCTCTCCCTGGCACATTGAGGCGATCCTTACTGAGAAAGATCACATTGTTCCTAAACCAGAAAGAGGACCTGGCTGCACAGAAGGAAAAGGTATCCCAGAAGAAACCGAAGAATCAAAAGCGTATGAAATGCAGCAAAAAATAAATGCAAATAAAATTAAACACACAAACAAATGCTGTCAGTGCCTTCGGAACTGTATTTATTTGGATGCAAGAGAATATGTGGATTGGCCACAAAAAGAGGAACAGTGGTTTCTCCAGGTAATTAGTCACAGCTCGGTCACTTGTTTTTCAAATAGTAGCATATGTAGCTGGAACACTGATTGCAGTCGTACAGTGCTGTTTAGACAAGTCACCTTAATTTCATCCCTAGTGTAACCAAAAGTGCTCTGCTCAGAAGCCAATAAAGAGGCAAGGTGAGTGGAAAGGAAAGTTTGCTTTATTTCAGATGCCAGCAGTGGGGGTGGCACAGTGGATGTGAGGGGGGATTGGTTATGCAGAGGGCTAATCAGCATTATCTAGTTGTTTTAAGTACAGTCAGGCTTCCATCCCAGGGTTGGTTTGTTCCCATTTCTTTGAGGCCAGTTTTCGGAATTGTGACACCTGATGTCATGGCTGCAGCCTGGTCATCATGTAGTTAACTTCGTCCACCTAGTGGGGGTTTCAGTATCTATAAGACAGCTCACCGGATATGGCTCAGAAGATTATCTATAGCCCTTGAGGAGGAACCAAAAGGTCCTTGACTTTGCTTAGCGACTAAACTATTATTGTTTTGTCTAGTTTGATGGTGTTCCTGGGTTTCTGCATTTCCTCACTTCTCTGATTAAACTTATTTTTTGACTAAAGTTTTGCCACAGACAAATGGCAGTCTGAGAACATGGAGGAGGGGGCTGGGGAGCCACAGGACCCTGCTCCGTTTTACCAGGAGCCTCAGCTTGCTTCTTTTCTGCTAGCGTGAAGGACAACAGCCGCAACGGCCTTGGTCAGGTTGCCCTGCAATTCACCTGTCATCCCTCCTCTCCATCCTTCACTGACCCCATGGTGACTTCACCGTTTGCTCAGTCATGTCCAACTCTGCGGCCCCAAGGACTGTAGCCTGCCACGCTCCTCTGTCCATGGAATTCTCCAGGCCAGCATACTGGAGTGGGTTGCCTTTTCTTCTTCCAGGGAATCTTCCCCACCCAGGGATCGAACCCGGAAATCCTGCGTCTCCTGCCCTGGCAGGCAGACTTGTTACCACTGTGCCGCCTTGCCTTCATTTCCATATTTTAAGCCCTTCTTGCCTCTTGGACATCAGAACTTGCAGCCTTTTCGTCACAGGGCCTTTCCCTCGTCGTCTTCTCCAGTTTTTCTCTCCCTAGATCCTCCCCTGCCCCCTTCTTCCAAGTTCAGGTATTTTCCAATGAGTAGGGGGAAATTTTCTTTCTGTCAGATAATGCCACTCTCTTTCTTTTGTCAAATTTCTTCTTTTATAGAACAAATTACGTTTCAATCTATCTGTTTGAGATCCAAATTACCCAGTGTTACTCTGAGTGGTGACTGTGCGTAAGACATAAAGGTGACAAACGTTAGAACATTCTGCTCCTGCTCCCAAAGTTTATTGTGTAGCCTGGTGTACAAGTCACTGTGATGCTGTTCAGAATGTGTGCCAAGTATCCTTACAGGCACAAACAAAATGCACTGGGAAAGCAGAGGGATTAATTACATTAAAACTGTAGGGAATTAGCATTTCAGTTGGGCCTTGTAAAGGGTGAATAGAATGCACACCAGAAAAGGTGAAGGAAGAGACATTAAAAAAAATAATAACTTTGTTGAAGTTTACTTGATTTACAATGTTGTGTTAATTTTTGCTGTACAACAAAGGGTGTCTGTTCTACATACATCTATATTTTTTTCATACTGTTATTACTATTTTGGCTGTGTTGTGTAGCTTATGGGATCTTAGTTCTCCAACCAAAGATTGAACCCAGACCCACGGCAGTGGACTTGCTGAGTCCGAATCCTTGGATCTCCAGGGATTCCCTCTTTTTCTTCTTCTTTTCCATTATGATTCATCACAGGATACTGAATATAATTCCCTGTGCTATGCATTAGGACCTTGTTTATCCATTCTCTGTAATAGTTTGCAAGACACACTTGATCTGGGAGTTGTATAGAGCCAGACAGTCCTCTGGGGGAGGGAAGGTCTCACTTGAACTACCTCCATGACCTCAGCAAGCAGCTGTCCCAGGAGCGACCTCAGGAGCCCTCTCAAAGCTGAGAAATTCAGGGCTTCCCTGGTGATTCAGTGGTGAAGAATCCACCTGCCAATACAGGAGACCAGGAGACGCGAGTCTGATCCCTGGTGTGGGAAGGTCCCACATCTTACAGCAACTAAGCCCATGGACCCCAACTACTGAGCCTGTGTTCTGTCTAGAGCCTAGGAGTTACAACTTACTGAGCTCATATGCAGCAGCCAGTGAAGCCCGAGCACCCTAGAGCCCTTGCTTTGCAACAAGAGAAGCCACTGCAATAAGAAGCCCTCACGCTGCAACGGGAGAGTAGCCGCTGCTCACCGCAACGCATACAACAATGAAGACCCAGTGGAGACAAAAATAAATAAATAAAATTTAAAAATTAAAAAGCCAAGAAATTCCAAGAGCTACTACCTAACTCCTAGAAATGTAAAAGGGGGCTCAATGCCTTCCCTAGACGCGTTGGAAATGGGGGCCACATGCCTATGCCAGAGGGCGCTGTGGAATGTCTATAAGGAGCTCATCATTTAATGAGGGAGACAGTGAAATAGAAAACATAATAGCAAGATAAGTGCTTAGATATCTTTAGCACAGGGTGCTATGAGAACCTCAGATCTCAGCTTTGGAAAGGTCAGAGAGGACTTCACAGAGGTGATGACAGCTAAATTCCAAATCATAGGATAAGTTGAGGTTGGCCAAGGAGAGAGACAGAGGACAACTTGGGCAGGATGGGAGCAGGATACCCAAGAGTGTAGGGGCTGGTGAGCCCCAAGGTTAGAAACAGAAAGTAGTACAAAAGCTGGGACTTAACATTTGGAAGGAAAAGGGGCAGATGAGAGAGTGATGGGGCTAAGGAAGTTCTTTGGGTGTCAGTGTAGCTAGGGGATGTAATAGAAGAGGAAAAGCTTCTCATGCCATGCCCCTCGGATTATTTTTCCTGAGGGAACTTCTGAACCACTGAGGTTTTCGTAAATATTAAACGCATGTGACTTGAAAAATTGATGCCATGAGCCTAAGGGACATACAAATGAGATAAGCAGGACCTACTACCTGACTTGTGGGTCGGGGGCAGACTGAAACTGTGAGGTCTCTGGTTTAAAGGTTGTTAGGAATTTGAAGATGACAACAGTGGAACATTAACATGGGCCCTTTGAAGTGGGGGGACCCTGTAGTACTGCCCAGGTCATGGGCCCGTGAAGCTGCCCCTAGGGACAGGTCCCGTATTTCTCTCAGAAATTAAAAACAAAACTAAACAACAGTTAAAAAAAAAAAAGTGAGAGCTGTCTCTCGTTCTGTCAAATAACAAAGAATTGCTTCATGGAGGCTGTGATCAATGCCAATTTTATAGGAGTGTGTGGAAGCAAATAAGTCAGATGCCAAATGATTCATTAAAGAATCTGGATTTTGTCCCAGTCAGGGGTCGGGACTGTGAAGGTCAGAGCGTGGAACTGGCTCCAGCCCTGAACTGCAGCCAAGGCGGAAGTCAAAAAGCACGATTGATATGCTCTGAGATCCATGTAATGAATCATATATTTATTAAAGCACACATTTGGAGTTTGCTCAGGTTCTGGACTGGGGGGGGGGTTGTGAGAGAGACAGCCTAAGACCCAACCTCTGCCTCCAAGAACCTCATGGAGTAAAGAAAGAGACAAGAGGGGCAGAGGGAGTCATCAGTGGTAGATACTGTGGCTAACAACACAACAAGAACATTCGGATGAATAGTGGTGTCAGCACGGCATACTCTTAAGTTTATCAATGTTTAAAGATTTGGAATGCCACCAAATGCAGCTGTACCCATCAGAGTTCAGTCAGGAAAACAGAAGCCAATCTCGACATTTTACACAAAGGGAATGCACTGCAGGGAATTGGTTCCTATAATAACATACTTCACCAAGGCCATCTTGACCCACTTTTGAAGACATGGCTGCAAACGCTCAGTTCAAATTTGCAGGCAGTTTGTTAAGCCCGCACCCAAACTGCTTGCCTTATCAGGCTCTAACACGCCTGTGTTATATGCACTTACCCAAGGCCAGAGGCCCCAGATACCCAACACCCAGGGTGGCGCTTTCTTCCTTGGGTCGGCAGTTATTCAAAATACCCAGTCCCCAGGAAGCCCTCAAAACCTTGCAAACCTCGCCCCGCTTGCCATACCGAAGCGACAGTCCAACCTGCTGTTACCCTGTCCCCAGGTGGTCCTGTCTGGATGTCTTCTCGACTGTGGAGCCTTCAGTCACAGAGTTCTGCCTTCCTACTCTCTGAGTGTCATTGTGTTATATCCCAAAAGTGAAAGACAACTTAAATCTTACACCACAGTTGCACCCGGATGAGAAGGCAGACAGGGGACACTGAGGCAACCCAGATATTGGCAAAAATAGGAAGGGCACTCCCATCTCCACCCGGCTAGAGCGGTGACTGTGGTGGGACGCGCGGAGCTGCATGGGGGCGCAGATCTCTGTAGACAGGCTGCTGCTGGTGGAAACGCCTCCTGAAGCAGAGAGAGAGGAGGACGGCCTTGGCCTGTCCCCTCCTCCCCTCCTCCAGGCTTCTGCCAGAGCTTTCCATTGGCTGAACTCCCAGAAACCAGCTGACAAGGAGTCTGGGAGACATACTTTTCTGCTTACAAAAACAGCAGGTGGTACTCTGTCTTCACAGCAGCATTATTCACAAAAAACAGGGAAGCAACCAAGTGTCCAGATGAATGGATAAACACAACGTTAGATACATACAGATACAGATACATAATGGAATATTATTCAGCCTTAAAAAGTCAGGAAATCATGTCACATGCTATAGTACAGGCGGACCCTAAAAATCTTACACTGAGCAAAACAGGCCAATCACAAAAAAACAAATTCTGTCTGCTTCCACCGACTCGAGGAATCCAATGTTGTCAAATTCATAGAAACAGAACATAGAACGGTGGTTGAGGGGAGGAGGATAAGCAGGGGATGTTTTTCATGGGTACAAGTTCATGGTTTGCAAGATGAGAAAGTTCTGTTTCATAATAATGTGACTATACTTAACATTGCTAAACTATACATTTAAAAATGGTTAAGACAGGACTTGCCTGGTGGTCCAGAGATTAAGAATCCGGCTGCCAATGCGGGGAACAGAGGTTCGATCCGTGGTCTGAGAAGATCCCTCATGCTGTGGGGCAGTTAAGCCTGTGAACCACAGCAACTGAAGCCCACGGGGCCTAGGGCCCAAGCTCCACGAGAGAAGCCACTGTCAGGAGGAGCCCACGCACCGCAGATAAGAGTAGCCCCTGCTCGTCACAGCTAGAGAAGGCCCACGCGCATCAACAAAGACCTAGTGCAGCCAAAAATAAACAAATAAATAAAATTTTTAAAAATGGTGAAGATAGGGACTTCCCCGTGGTCCAGAGGTTAAGAATCTGCCTTCCAAGCAGGGGACATGGGTTCAATCCCTGGTTGGGGAGCTAAGAGCCCACAGGCGACAGAGCAACTAAGCCCACTGGCCCCAGAGTCTGCATGCCGCAATTAAGACCAGACGCAGCCAAATAAATAAATAGAAATTAAAGAAAAAAAAAAAGGTTAAGATAGTAGATTTTGTTATGTGATTTTTCCCATAATAGAGGTTTTTTTTTTTTTTTTAAGGAATGATATTCTGATACCTACTACAGCAAGGAGGTACCTGGAAAAATGTTAGGCTAAGTGAAATAAACCAGTCTTAAAAGGACAAATATGGTGTGATTCCACTTCAATGAGGTATCAAGAGTAGGCACATTCTTAGAGATGGAGAGTAGAATAGAGCTTACCAGAGGTTAGAAGGAGGTGGAGAGCTTGTGTTTCACAGGTACAGAATGTCTTTTTGGGATGACAAAAAATTCTGCAAACAGTCATAACAGTTATGCAACACTGTGAATATATTTAATCCCACTGAATTGTACCAGAAAAAGGGTTAAAAAGCTAAATCTTATGTATGTTTTACTACACACACAAAAGAGCAGCAGAGGGGAACCGAATTAACTGAGAACAATGAGACATCTAACTCTGAATTGTTATCAAGTAATTTATCTTCTTTCATGATCTAGAGAAGCAGGATCTGGCAATGCCTTAGGTCCTAAAGTAGGAAGATCAGTTAATCTCCCTTTATTCAGTTTATAGAATTCTATAATAAAAGGGCATGAATTCAAGACATAATTTGCCAACAATTGCATCCTTGGAAGAATCACTTAATCTTTCTGATTTTTACAAAATGTGAATGATAATCCTACCTTTATGGTTGTTGAGAGGTTATTACAGAATAAAGCATGTTCCATGCCTGGCACACGGTAAGCATAGTAAATGGTAGATTTAGACAAAACTAACATTATGTAGCAGCTGCTGGTGTTTTACATGTATTAGGAAAGTTCACAACAAACTATGAGTTAAGTATTAAAAGCCCCATTTTTTCAGATGAGAAAATTGAGGTTCCAAAGCTTTAAGCCACGTGTCCTGTGTCTTGCTGCCAGCATTTGGATCCAGGGTGGCCTCACTGCAGAACTTGAGTACATTCAGCTCTCCATGCTGCCCCTTAGATCCTATCCCCAGGGATTCACAACCAGAGGAACAGAGCACATGTGTAAAGCACTAAATAAAACCACCAGCCAACACAGGCAATTGCTCCTGAAAATATACATATGAAACTAGCATGTTCAAAAGCTGATGCAGTCATTTCTCTTACCGGAGAGCTAAGAATCTTTCTAATTACAACATGAGCTTTGATGATATTGTTCCAGCTCTTTACAAGTTTCTTAATTAGTTTCCTTCACAAATGAGAAGAGCCAACTAGCCCACATTGACCAGGGACCCTCTGATTGAGAGATTCACAGCTCTGGCATACCCAAGGATTCCTCTCCAGTGTTTGAAGTTATGAGACCTGTGTTCCTTATGACTCATATCAGCACTTTAATTTTCCATTTTCCATCCATGGTTATAAATTAATAAGGGCTAAAATGCAATGAAATATTTAAATGCTTGTACAAAGAGTTCCTTAAGAGGGCAACACTGCTAAAATTGGCAGCATCAGCAGGTGAGATCACAGGAAGGTTGTCAACTGAGAGATGAAAGTTCAGATTCATTAGAAGAAATGTTTGCTAAGGGATGGTCGATTGTGTTACTGACCTGTACACTCAACAGTCTGGATCCCTTGCCATGGCGCCCCTCCCACCAGGAAAATTAGATACCCCTGCCCTCTAAACTCAGGAGTCCCCATGTGACTTGCTTTGGCCAATAAAATATGGTTAGAAGTCAAGTGGGTGGGAGTTTTCAGACTTAGATGATGGCTACCAGGTTATTCCTCCTTTACCCGGAAACAGGGGCTTCCCTGGTGGCTCAATGGTAGAGAATCCACCTGCCAAGTCAGGAGACACGGGTTTGATCCCTGAGTCGGGAAGATCCCCCTGGAAAAGGAAATGGCAACCCACTTCAGTATTCTTGCCTAAGAAATCCCATGGACAGAGGACACTGGTGGGCTACAGTCCACAGGATCGTAAAAAGAGTTGGACACAACTGAGCAACCAAACAATAACCAGGAAACAGGCAATGTGACAGGTTAAGACTGCTCCGTTAGCAGTCCCAGGGTGAAGAGACACGGATTACAGCCACAGCCAATCCACCGTAGACACACAATGTGGGCAAGAAATGACTTGTGCGGTTGTTTGTTAGCACAGTGACCTCGCCCATTGTGATAATAAAGGTTATCAGTGTGCCACGGATGAAAATGTGGGTGTTGCACGAGTGAATTGAGAGCCCAGAAGTGGCACCTTCCAGCAAAGTCACCAGGCAATTGGCTGAAAGTTAACAGGAGATTGAGGCAAACTGAAAGGCTTCCTAGAGGAGTTGGGCCCTAATATGAGCTGCAAAAGAAAAGGAGAACCCAGGCCTCTTCTTACTCCTATTTTAATTGACTGGCTATCGATTTTCAAATACCAATAATCGAAAGGCCAACAACAAAAAAAAGGGATAAGAGAAGTTAAGTTTTTATACTTAAGAAGAAAACGATTAGAGGAAAGTGAGAACTATTCACAATCATATAATGAACAATTTTTGTATCTCAGACTTCATTACATTCTAAGATTTTGCTATCTGTGCCTCTTGTTTTTCCTAAAGAAATATGATATTATGGATACAGATTGAAACTTCTTGTACACCCTCCCTGATCCTATTTCCCTCCTTTACAAAATATCCAACTCAGTAAGTTAGTTACTTTAAAAAGCTAGAGACCATCAAAATGAAGATCCCACTTTGAAAAAAATAAATTTTTTTGATGGCAAAATTGAGAAGCATACTTAAAAAAAATACAATTTATTATATCTGATAATATCAGATAATCATTAAAAATGCCCTTGTCAGAGAGGGAACTGAGGAAAAAATAAGATAATATTTCATGACTATATCACCATTTTTATCCAGTTATCCTGGCTTTCAAGGATTTAACAGGATCATGACATTTCAGAGTGAAAAAGTTTGGGACTGACTCGGCCCAATCTCTTCATGTTTGGGTTGAGAAACTGAGAGGTGAAGCAACTTGCCCAGAGTCACACAGATATCTGTGTCCATGCCAGAATTTTGTCTGCACATAACATTACCTTCCAAGAGTAGTAAGGAAGAGAGACTGGGAGGGCTGGCTGTCAGCGCACAGTATACAGAGCAGCTTTAGGAGGGCCCTGGTGGTTCAGGCAGTAAAGAACTTGCCTGCAATGTGGGAGACCTAGGTTGGATCCCTGGATTGGGATGATCTCCTGGAGAAGGGAATGGCAACCCACTCCAGTATTCTTGCCTAGGAAACCTCATGAACAGAGGGGCCTGGTGGTCTACAACCCTTAGGATCACAAGGAGTTGGACATGACTGAGAGACTAATATTTTGACTTTGAGGAGCAATCCTGACGTGTCAGAGGCAGTGGAGTGAAAAAAGGGAGTGGGCAGTCATGAGGAAAGAGCTGGTCTTGGGAGCTTCCCTGGTGGTCCATTGTCTAAGACTCCAAGTTCCCAGTGCAGGGGGCTCAGGTTCGATCCCTGGTCAGGGAACTAAATCCTACATGCCACAACTAAGAGTTCACATGTGGCAACTAAAAAAGGGTCCCATGTGCTGCAATTAAGACCCAGCACAGCCAAATAAATACGTAAAAGATGAAGAAAAACTGGTCTTCCCGAAGGGCCTGGAGACTGTGGGAAGTCAGGAGAGGCCCGATGACTGTGCCCAGGCCTATGGCCAGTGGTGCTTGTCCGAAGACAGTGTTACCCACTGGGGTCACCTTGACAACCAGGAGCTTCACGGGAAGGCTGAGTGGTCTTATTAAACAGAGCAGGACTGTGTGGTCCTTGCCCCCACCCCCCACCATGTCCTCTGCCGGTGGAAAACTTTAGTCAAAGAATAAGTTTAATCAGAGACGTGAGAAATGATGAAACAAAGAAAAACAGTCAAAGGAGACTAAATAATAATAACGTAGTCATTCAGCACAGTCAAGGACCTTTAGTTCTTTCTCAAGGGCTCTAGATAATATTCTGAGCCATATCCTGTGAGCTGTGTTATAGATACTAAAACACCCGATGGAAAAGTTAACTACATGATGACCGGACTATGGCCAAGATATGAGCTGCCACAATTCTGAGAAAGGGCCTCAAAGAAGTAGGAATAAATGACCCTGGAACTGAAGATTAACTGTACCTAAAACAACCAAGATGACGCTGGTCAGACCACTGATGGCCAATTTGAAGATGATGTCAGAGACGACTGTGCTATTTCTGCATGTAGCCCCTCCCTGCAATTCTATCGCCCCCTGCCTGTCAGGGGTGGGGGTGGAGGGGGAGTTGGCCTTCGAATAGATACCTGCCACCCTACCCCTCAAGTTGCCAGCATCTGAAAGAAAGCAAACTTTCCTTTCTACCCACCTGGCCTCTTTATTGGCTTCTGAGGGGCGAGCAGCCGGCCTCCCCACCTTATCCCCCACCCTACCCGCCGACACATACACACACATACACTCTTTCAGAAACATCAGAACTTGGAAAGACTTGCAGTGAAAACGAGTTCCTAGGGCCTCAGGATTCTGGGGGCCCAGGAAGGCTGTGGGATAGGAAGCGCCTTGCTTTGCTTCTCCTCCCTGTCTTTCTGACCAAATCATTCCTGGGCACTGGCAGTGGGGATGTGGGTTGTTTTTTTTTTTTTTTTCTACTTATCATCTATTTATCTTGCTAGGAATTTTATCACACACCATTTTGGCTTTATGGATGTGTTTTATTTTTGTTTTTATAGTCTAAGGAAGATGATCAGGTCTTCACTTTTTTTACATTGATTTGTTTCTATTTTGCTGTGATTTGTATAATACTTAGAAACAAAGACTGCATTTACATTTCAGTTTCTTGAAATGAGGGATTTAGATTAAGCACATACCAGGGAAAGTTTCACAAGGACATCTTTATTTAGTGAGTCAGCCGTTTTAGATTACATACAGCAAGCAACTCTTCCTCACCTATGCCAAGTCCCTTGCTATGCAGAGGGTTTAACACATTCTCGAGATGTGCTTGAGAAAAGGCTGAGGGTGCTTTGTTTGTGGAAATGTTTGGCAGGCTGTCTTACTTTCCCCATGGGGAAAAAATTACACCTTAAAAAATGAACTGCATTAATATCCTTGAGTCCATGCAGATGTAAATAAATGACTGAATAAGTAAATAAATGAGGGAGAAGAGATAAGTCCCCTGGTACAGAAAATTCCAAATAATTTATGTGCCTGCTTCACTCACAAGGAGACTGAACATACGTGTCGGCTGCACAGTGACTGCCTTCCAAAGAGCACAGTATAGAAAGTGACCTGGAGAAACCTGACCTACACTATCCCAGCCAGATGATCAAGGTCAAGGTCAAGAGTGATAAGTCTTGTCGATGGTCTGTACCTACCCTTGATATGATATTTTGAGAAGGAACACTTTACCTCTGTGGTAACCCATAACCCTGGTCTGATAAGGAGAAAATCATCAACAAATCCCAACTGAGAGACTTTCTACAAAATATGTCACCAGTACTCTTCAGAACTGTCAAGGTCATCAAAAACAAGGAAAAGGAGAAACTGTCACAACTAAGAGAAGCCTAAGGAGGTTACATGAAATACAATGCAGTACCTGGATGAGATCTTGGAAGAGGAAAACTAAGGAAACATCTGAATAAAATGTGTACTTTCACTAATGATAATGTACCAGTGTTGGTTCATTAATTGTGACAAATATACCAGATGAATGTAAGATGTTAGTAGCGGGCAACAGTGTAGAATATCCAGAAGCCCTGTGTATTATAGTCATAGTTTTTCTGCATATCTAAATTGTTCTAAAAAGCAAAGTTCATTTTGAAAAAAGGCAACCAAAGAGGGAACTCCCTGGCAATCCAGTGGTTAGGACTCTCACAGACAAGAGCATGGGTTTGATCCCTGGTTGGGGAACTAAGATCCTGCAAGTTGCGAAGTGTGACTAAAAATTTAAAAAAACAAGTGAACCGTGCTGTAATGAGGAGAGAGGAAATTATTTTAAAACAATATTAGACAGATTTGTTACTGCTTAGACAATCATTAAAACAAAACTTTTTGAAGGACTCTTACTTTGATGTCACCTATTCCAATTACTTTAACATCACCCTCTTTACAGAGAGAAAAGGATGTTTTGTGAGTTAATGAAAATATGATAAATACACATTTTAACGAATCAAATGAGTCCATGGTACTCCTCAAAGTGTCTTTTGTTTATCATGCTGCAAATGCCCCCTTTGAATCCCTGGTAAATTTATATACTTTTTTTTATTAATTGACCAAAGGATTTAAAGAAAAGAAATATACCATTTTTGACTTCAAATATCTTTCTCACTTAAATTCAGCTTTTTTCTGCCTTTTCATTAAGTCTTTATTATCCTAATAAAAATGCTCACTGTGAGACAATTTTTATTTTACAGTTCACTTAACTTTATAGTTTTCTTGGAATTGTTTTTCTTAACATTTTCCTTGCCACTTCCCTCTTTTTTTAAAAAAAAAATGTAACATCAATACATTCTTCCTTGTGATCTCTCAAGATTTGATACTTCATGTACAAGACTGGAGGTTATCCTTAAATATTTCAGAAACTGAGAATTTCAGCAAATATTTGTTTTACAGTGTTTGAGAAGAAAAACACCTCCACTTTCAAATACCTAGTATTAGTCCACGTTGTTATTTGGGTGAGTAATTGAGAACATTTCCTGTTTCTTTTAGGTTTGGGGACAGTGGTGAGAAGAACAGGAGGAGAGCTCCCTAATGTTCTGCACCGACCTCAGGAGATGAACTCGCGAAACATGGGAGAAGCCCTCAACTCTAGCATCAAAAATGCCAATATGGCGCTTAGCTTGGGCTGAGATTGGGCACCTAGGACTTCCTCCTCATGAACAGTGTGGGGGCCCTTTGGAGGACTTTCCAAAGTCCATTTCCACAGCATTTATTGGCAACCACTCAGCACCGTATCCCTGGGACCTAAGGGGATTAAGACACAGGCGCTCCCCCTTCCTTGAGTGTGGAAACCAGTCAGGGCACGTCGGGGAAAGCCGTACCCAACTCCGAAAGTCGCCAGGCTCTGACTCACGGCCGTAGCCCTCTCCAGGCTCCTGCCCTTGCTTCTGCTGGGACCTCCTCGCTCACTCAAGTCCCGGCCCACCGACCCGAAAGAAGGAGGAGCTTCTCAGTGTTGAGAGCTGGCCTGTTGCTTCAGGCTTCTCACATCCCTCCGTTGCCACATTCCTCCTATTGCTCCAGTGACGCCCTCAGGTCACCAAGTGGCTCAGATGAGCCTCACTTGCAGGGGCCCCACAGCAGGGCCATCGCTTCCAAATCCCATTTGTCCAGAGGGAACAGAGCAGGGCTGGACTCTGTCTGGAGTCAGGGGGGCTCTTCCCTCCTAACTGGGCTGCCTTGTGGCCCTAGCCCCCAGCAGGAGAGTTTCCTTGACTGGAGGATGGCAGGTATCTATCTGAGAAGAATGGCTCCCTCTTCCTCTAGAAGAAAACCACTAAGATTCCACTAAAACCCCAGAGATCTCCAGAAGCAAGGCATCGGTATGTAGATGTGTCTCCTCTCAGGTGGGACTGAGACGGCCCCTAAGATGGCTGGTTGGGTCTCTGCGGGTGGCCAGTCTGCTCAGTGGCCCACGTGGGAGGGAGGGAAGTGACACCTAGAGGGTGGGCTGGGGGAGCTGTGGAAGGACAGAGGCTCAGGGAAGCGCCTCAGTCATCAACCAGAAGGAACAAGCGTCCAGGGGGATGACTGAGAGCCTGAGGGGAGAGGGAGGGTCTGAGGGTCTGTGGGCAGCTGGGGGTGGGGAGATGTGGGTGAGAGATCGCTCATGTAGAAGCAGCTTTGAAGGCTGTCACAGAGGTGTGGGGCGGAAGGGCCCAAGAAGGATCAAGGGACTGAGAGGCAGGGACTTGGCCGAGTGGTCCCCAGGGATGGGAGTTCACCTACTGTGATGGCAAATGGGCTAGAAGGAGACACTGAGCCAGGGGCCGGAGCCTTCAGTTTTGCTTGGGGAGAGACCTGGTGCTTGGTAGACGCAGGATGCCCTGTACCTGGGTGGGCATGCTCTGCCCACCTGGGGCTGAAACCCAGCCCGCTGTCCACTGGAAGAGCCAGGCGCCCTGGCATGGGGTTGTGTTCAGCCTGACGGAAGGCACCCTAGTGCAGCCCTGGGGACATGACCGTGGTGAGGCCAGGTCAAGGGCTTAGTGGATGGCATGGACCTCAAGGAATAGGGGGCTTTTTTACAAGAAGGCAGAGGGTAAATAGTGTGGAGTGGCATAAGGAGGGAGGAGAATGAGGCCACCAGCTTTCTGGCCCTATGACATGAGATTCTTCTGGTTAGTAATGATAATGATAATAATGGCCAGTATATCCAGAACTTACTGTATTCCAGGTACAGTGCTAGCTACTTTCTGTACATATACCTCAGTTAATCCTCACAACAACCTGTTGTGATTAGCTCAATTTCTCACTGAAGAAACCAAGGCACAGAGACTGGGTTACTTGCTCCAGCTCAAAGTGAAAATCAGAGTGAAGTCAGTCAGTTGTGTCCGACTCTTTCTGACCCTATGGACTGTAACCCTGTAGCTTGCCAGGCTCCTCTGTCCATGGGATTTTCCAGGCAAGAATACTGGAGTGGGTTGCCATTTTCTTCTCCAGGGGATCTTCCCAACCCAGAGATCACACATCTTCCACATTTCAGGCAGACTCTTTTCCCTGAGCCAGGAGGGAATCCCAGGAATTAACCCCCAACTGTCTTTTTTTTTTTTTTTTTATAATTTAAGAAGTCGATTTATTTAGAGAAAATAGACATTTCATAGACAGAACGTGGTCTCAGACGGTGTGAGTGGCCAAGGGAGAGACACGCTCAACAGCCACAGAGGTGAGAGTCCAGCCTCCACTGTCTTGATCCCAGACTTCACTCCCCTACCCATGAAACTAACACATAAGGACTGTTTTCCTCCCAAAATCACTCACAAAGCTAGTTTTATATTCTCCAGATTGACAAATGTTCATCCTAATTTAAATCTACTCTAGTTTGACGATGAAAATAGGAATCCAAAAGTAGATTTTACTTCTTTCAAGACAGAGAAGACCTCAGTTGAATGTGTTTTTCTCATCCTCCAGCTTTGCGCGCCCAGCCCTTTGCTTCTTCCCTGCCTCCTTATACAAGCCCTTTGCAGAGCTCAGACTGCAGCCTACTCTACCTTCCATATCTTGCCTTCATTACACAATTAGCACCCAACTCTACAGGACTTCCCAGGTGGCCCAGTGTTAAAGAAACTTCCTGCCAATGTGGGAAACACAAGAGACACAGGTTCCATCTTTGGATAGGGAAGAAATGGCAACCCACTCCAGTATTGTTGTCTGGAAAATTCCATGGATGGAGGAGCTTGGCAGGCTACTGTCCATAGGGTTGCAAAGAATCACACACACACACATACACACATACACACACACAGAGCCTGTAGTTTTGTCTAATTGGTTTTCCTGATGTAGAAGTTTGTCACTGAGGGCTTCCTTGGGGGTCTAGTGGTTAAGAATCTGACTGCCAATGCAGGGGACACAGCTTTCATTCCTGGTTTGGGAAGATACCAAATAGAATCTTCCATGTAGAAGATTCTGCTTAGTTGTTCCAGGGCAACTAAGTCTGTGCGCCACAACTCCTGAGTCCTTCCTCTAAAGCCCGTGCTCCACAGTAAGAGAAGCCACTGCAATGAGAAGCCTGTGTGCCACACTAGACAGCAGTCTCCGCTAGCTGCAGCTAGAAAAAGCCTGAGTGCAGCAACAAAGACTGAGAGCAGCCAAAAATAAGTAAATTAAAAACAAGAGAAGTTTGTCATTGGGCTCTTTGCTCTAATTGTTTAAACACGAGTGGTATCAGTTCAGTTCAGTCATTCAGTCATGTCTGACTCTTTGCAACCCCATGGACTGCAGCGCGCCAGGCCTCCCTGTCCATCACCAACTCCTAGAGGCTACTCAGACTCATGTCCATTGAGCCGGTGATGCCAGCCAGCCGCCTTCAGTCATTACAGGCAGGTAAATGGAGAAGTAAAGTGGGGTGGGTCATGTAGGAGGGAGAGTGGGAGAGCGGAGGAAGCTGAAATTCCGGCCGTAGCACTTGGTTCTGAAACTTCAGACATTCAACAGTTACTGAGCATGTAGCATGTGTTCTCTTGGATGAGATAGAGTGGAATTCACCACACCCAGTCCTTTCCCTCTGCACAGATGTATAGACCGTATTATCCAGGTTTCCTCCTAGTAAAATCATAGCTAAGCGAGGTTTATGCCTGAGTTTGGGCCATGAAATGTGGGTGGAAGTGATGTATAGTTTTCCCTAGGTCTTGCCCATTAAACACCCGCCATAGAAGCCTCCACTTTCTCTCTTCTCTGACCACCCCCCCCCATAATTTTGTTAGAAATGTCTGCCAGTGGAGCACAGTAGATTTTAGATTAATATTTGGTGATTCATGCATTTCACTCTGTGATTTCAAATGCTAACACTTGGAAGAGCTCTGTTGATTAGGTGTTGCTGAGACAATTAACACTGAAGTATCAGGGGCTTCCCTTGGTGGCTCAGTGCTAAGAATCCACCTGCCAATGAAGGAGGCATGGGTTCGATCCCACCTTGCAGAGGAGCAGCTAGAGCCTGGGAACCGCAACTACTGAGCCCACGCGTCGTAACTACTGAAGCTCGCACACCCTAGAGCCTGTGCCCCACAGCAAGAGAAACCGCTGTAATGAGAAGCCTGAGCACAACTAGAGAGAGGCCGTGTTCCCTGCAACTAGAATAAAGCCTGCACAGCAATGAAGACCCAGCACAGCCAAAATAAATAAATAGTAAATAAATAACATTATTTATTCCATTTCTGTAAACACAATTCCAAAATAGTTTATCTTAAAGTCTTATCCTATCTTATTTCAAACATTTCTTCTGCACTCTGAGTAATATACTTCGTTACTTGACAGCACAGCATTGTTGCCCTATAAAACATTTTGCTCTCAGAGCAAAACCTTCTTGATTCTGTGACCTTATGCCATTTTTCCCCTTATGCTATAATTCTCAGGTCAATTATTGCAATTCCTTTTCTTTGGGATTTCAGGGAATGCATAAAGCTTGTGATACAAATAGTAATTAACCACTGTTATCTTGATATGACTTTCCTCAAGAAGTCCAGACATGTCAAGGGGAGGGTTACAAAATGAGATGAGAGCTGGAGAGACAACAGCTGAAGTCATACAGAATTCCTAAGTGTTTGGAAGCCTGGGTATCCACGTTGATCTTATTTATAAGATGTTCCCTTATTGTGGTGTGAGACCAGGAGGTCAGAATTCCACTGCTTCATTCAGCTCTCAGTGTCCTGGCTGTGAACAGGTCGAATGAGGATAACCATCAAATGATGATAACTATAACAAGAAGGCAAGAGTAAGATACTCAGAATAAGATTGCTTGCGTCTAGAGCAAAATGTTATTCTTTGAGAAAAGGAATTGCTTTACACCTTGACCGTTGTGGTTTGTTCACCTCTTGGAGTTTGGTGGCCTTGTAGAAACCGTACTCAGGCTTCTGCTCACAAAGGGTTCTCTAGTGTGTGTGTGTTTCTTTAATTGAAGTATAGATGATTTACAATGTTATATTAATTTCAGGTGTACAACAAAGTGATTTAGTTATTTTCTATTAGAGGTTATTGCAAGATATCGAATATGGTCACCTGTGTTTTACAGGAGGACTTTTTAAAATCCATTTTATATATAGTACTGTGTATCTATTATTCCTAAGCTAATTTATTCCCCACCTCCCCTTTAGTAACCGTAAGTTTGTTTTCTTTCTTTTTTTTTTTTAAGTTTGTTTTCTATACGAGTCTGTTTGGTAAACAAATTCATTTGTTTCATTTTTTAGATTCCACATGTAAATGATATCATATGGTATTTGTCATTCTCTGTCTGACTTACTTCACTTAGTATGATTATCTCTAAATCCATCCAGGCTGCTGCACACGGCATTATTTTGTGCTTTTTGATGGCTGAGTGCGGTGTGATTTCTGAGTGCAGGAGTTCTAACTAAGAGCAGACAGGTGGTGTTCGTCTTATTCTGCAGTAACCTGAAGCCTTCCCCTCATGCTCATCCCTACCATCATAGTTCTCTCCTGGGGTCATGCAGCAGCCTTGGGGTGACCAGCTGTCCCTGTTGACCCCATTTAGGGGTGGAAAGGGAGGTTCCTGGAATGCCAAACTCCCAATGTTAAAACTGGGAAAATTCATGGGACTTCCCCAGTGGCCCATGGGTTAAGAATCTGCCTCCCAATGCAGAGGACGCAGGTTCGATCTGGTGGGGCAACTAAGATCCCATATGCCACGGACCTACTGAGCACCACAACTACAGAGAACCCCACAGGCTGCAGTGAAGAGTCTGCGTGCCCACAACTATGATGTGATGAAGCCAAAAATGAAATAATTAAAAAATAAAAATAAAATTGGGAAAGTCCTGGGCAAACAGGGATGACTTGGTTCCCCCAAGCAGCCTCCTAGCTGGTTTCCTTGCATTCTGCTAGTTTCCCCCTTGACCTGCTTTCCACAAAACAACTAGAAAGATCAGCAAATCTGGCCCTGTCACTTCCATGCTGGAAACCTTTGATGGCCTCCTACAATCATTAAAGCTAAGCCCCTTAACCAGCCATCCGAGGTCCTAATGGTTCTGCCCCTGCTGTCTCCCTGGCTTCCTTGCTCATCATTACCCTCACCCCAGCCCCGCTCTCCTGGCTCCAGTGAGCTGCACTGTGGGCTCAGCCACACACTGGCTTCTGTAGCCCCTGCATGAGGCCCACCTCTTCTCCCCAGGCCTTGTTCACTCACGCTGGACCCCTAACTGAACCCTTTTACCCACCTCCTTGATTTGTCTGCCAATGTCTTGCTTTTGAGGTTACCTCCTCAGTCCAGTCTTCTCTGATTTACCCTATGTGAGTTAAGTGCCTTTATCCTTAGGATTTTTGGCTACTCATTGCAGAGGCCTGTCTACTGTGGCTTAACAGGTGTCAACTAAAAAACATAGTCACAACCTGAAAAAAACTAAGATCATGGCATCCGGTCCCATCACTTCATGGCAAATAGATAGGGAAACAACGGAAACAGTGACAGACTTTATTTTGGGGGGCTCCAAAGTCATTGCAGATGGTGACCGTAGCCATGAAATTAAAAGACGCTTGCTCCTTGGAAGAAAAGCTATGACCAATCTTGGCAATAGCATATTAAAAAGCAGAGACATTACTTTGCTGACAAAGGTCCGTCTAGTCAAAGCTATGGTTTTTCCAGTAGTCATGCATGGATGGGAGAGTTGGACTATAAAGAAAGCTGAACGCTGAAAAATTGAAGTTTTTGAACAGTGGTGTTGGAGAAGACTCTTGAGAGTTACTTGGACTGCGAGGAGATCAAACCAGTCAATCTGAAAAGGAAACCAGGCCTGAATATTCATTGGGAGGACTGATGCTGAACCTGAAATTCCAATACTTTGGCCACCTGACATGAAGAACTGACTCATTGGAAAAGACCCTGATGCTGGGAAAGATTGAAGGCAGGAGGAGAAGGGGACGACAGAGGATGAGATGGGTGGATGGCATCATCAACACAATGGACAGGAGTTTGAGTAAACTCTGGGAGTTGGCCAAGGACAGGGAAGCCTGGTGTGCTGCAGTCCATGGGGTTGCAAAGAGGTGGACATGACTGAGTGACTGAACTGAACTGAACTGAAAGTAGAGTTATTTTATTTAGTGGGAACATTTAGGACTCCGAGCCTAGGAGACAGCTCTCAATAGCTCTAAGAAACTGCTCCAAGGAGGTTGGCGGGGAGTGGGGGAGGGGAGGCCAGATTCAGGCTATGTACAAGTTTGCAACAAAGGGAACAGGCAGTCTAAACAGAAAAGATCAGATATGGAGTTAATGAATTTAGCATTCTAGGTATGGGAAGATGCAAGACTCTGGGCTCACTAAATTAATTTCCTTTCATATGCACCTCAGCTATCTGGGGCCAATCCTGTTTCATTGTTCACCTTGCTTCTTGCATTCCTCCAGCTCCTCTGCGGTCGCTGTTGGGGGTGGCAGCATCCACTGGATGGGAACTCTTATTCACATCAGAAATCACTGATGCCTGTGACATTTCTTGTTGATTAACATGGCAGGAGATATTTTCATTTCACAGTCCCTCCCCATGGTAATAAATTTGACCATATTTGGGAGACAGTTCATGGCCTTTTTTTTTTTTTTTGGTCCCATGGCTCCTGAGACTCATCCCAGATCAGGTGAAGGTCTTTATTGATAAATTGCTCCAGGTCTTAATTTCTGGATTAGGCCCATTGATAAATAATAAAAGATTATCTGGATCCTCTATCTTCTAACCTAATAGGATCTGGGAGATATTTCCCTTGTTGCCTCTTCCCATAACTAGAACCATACTATTACGATTATTCTACATTACAAATATGATCTATTTCTTTAAGATGTTTCAGTTCAGTTCAGTTCAGTCGCTCAGTCGTGTCCGACTCTTTGCGACCCCATGAATCGCAGCACGCCAGGCCTCCCTGTCCATCACCATCTCCCAGAGTTCACTCAGATTCATGTCCATCGAGTCAGTGATGCCATCCAGCCATCTCATCCTCTGTCGTCCCCTTCTCCTCCTGCCCCCATTTCCTCCCAGCATCAAAGTCTTTTCCAATGAGTCAACTCTTCGCATGAGGTGGCCAAAGTACTGGAGTTTCAGCTTTAGCATCATTCCTTCCAAAGAAATCCCAGGGCTGATCTCCTTCAGAATGGACTGGTTGGATCTCCTTGCAGTCCAAGGGACTCTCAAGAGTCTTCTCCAACACCACAGTTCAAAAGCATCAATTCTTCAGCGCTCAGCCTTCTTCACAGTCCAACTCTCACATCCATACATGACTACTGGAAAAACCATAGCCTTGACTAGACGGACCTTAGTCGGCAAAGTAATGTTTCAGTTCACTTCAGTTCAGTTCAGTTCAGTCGCTCAGTTGTGTCCGACTCTTTGTGACCCCATGAATCACAGCACGCCAGGCCTCCCTGTCCATCCTCAACTCCTGGAGTTCACTCAGACTCAAGTTCATCGAGTCAGTGATGCCATTCAGCCATCTCATCCTCTGTCATCCCCTTCTCCTCCTGCCCCCAATCCCTCCCAGCATCAGAGTCTTTTCCAATGAGTCAACTCTTCGCATGAGGTGGCCAAAGTACTGGAGTTTCAGGTTTAGCATCACTCCTTCCAAAGAAATCCCAGGGTTGATCTCCTTATCATTAATTTGGCTGGAAGCCTGGTTATACATTATGTAACACAAAAGACAACATTATTATAAAATAAACAGATTGTAAGTGATACAGCTAATAACATGATTAAAGTTACAAATAGGGATTTAAGCCATGAGCTTTCAGAACCAAACCATTTTCCTAAAATATTACCCATTAGAGGATTCATCTGGTATATAACAATATTCAAAATATTGTATTATAGCACAGGTACCCCCTTGAGATGCTCTAAGGATATCACGGGCCATACAATATTGTAAGATGGCTTTTCTCATCATCGAGACCTTAGAATTTAGTAGACTAATAGCCTGGTTGCTGAAGGAGTCCTTGGGCCTAGAAAAGAAAACAACAGTCTCAAAGGCCTTTGCTGAATCATATAAATTTGGGGAAAACAAAACCGAGCTTTAAATCCCGCCCTAATGCTCCAGGCCAGTTGTATCTACCTGGGACTCATCACCCCCTGCCCAGAAACCTCCCACCCTCTACATCTGCCCAGGACTTATCACCCCTGCCCAGGGGAATTATCACCCCCTACCCCAAACCTCCCACCCCGTATTCAAACAAACCATCTCAACTAAAGATTACCCAAAACGTTCCACCGACTACCCCACAAACCTCCCTTTAAATATGAAGCCTCCCTGATCCCGCTCGCGCTCAGCTTGGTCGTCAGGCCGACCGCCGCCGCTCCTTGCCTGAATAAAGGTAACCTGCCTCCGCTGAGGTTGTCTCTCATTTTCTGCCTCGGCCGGAACTATACCGTTCATCCTTGGTGCCGAAACTGGGAGAGGGCGAGGCACTTGTCTCTCTCCCTCTCACTGTTTTCCCTTTTCGCGGAATCTGGGAGCGTGGACACCTGCCGAGCTCCCTTTCTGCCAGGGCTCATAAGTTCCCCTTGGGGACGCCGAGTGCCTTCTGAGCGGTCCAAGCCTTGGCCTAGGGCTTTCATTGGTGCCTTACCTACCCCCAGGCCTCGGCTCTACCCTCTCTCTCTCTCTCTGATGACCTCTGGTACAGGGAACTTGCCATTCTCCCGCTCTGCATGCAACGCTCCACTCAGGGCGGCCCCCGGATTAAGGGAAGATCCGGACGGTGTGGTAGAGGCGCCCTAGAGCCCAATCCTCTCCGGTCCCAGGGACCCCAGCCTAAGGCCACTCTGTAAGCGACGGTGGGGGTCGTTCCACCTCGACACAGAGCTCTCTTCTCATAACTCCTATTGTGACTACAGGTGACGACTCGAACTCCCAATAGGAGCCTCTGCTTGCCTTTCAATTATGGGGTCTGGCCAGTCTGTCCCAAAAGATTCTCCCCTGTCCTGTGTTCTTAAAAATCTCAAACTGCTCTTACTCACTGAACTCAAAGCTAACCGCTTAAAACAACTCTGTATACAGATCTGGACTCAATACCGATTGGACAATCAAGACCGCTGTCCTGAATTCGGCACATTTGACTTTACCATGCTTCAAAATCTCACCGACTTCCTTAAGTGGAATGGCAAGTGGTCGGAGGTCCCATGTGCCCAAGCCTTTTGGGCCCTTCAAAGCAGGCCCTGCTCCTTTGAAGGCATGCAATGCCTGCTCCACCCACAAGGTCCTTCTGTGGCACCTTGCCTACCAAGCAAAAGGGCTCTTTATCTTCAACTAATCACCGATGGTAACCTGAGCCCCCTCCCTGCCATCCACACTGCTAACCCTCTCCATCCCCCTCATCCAACTCACCTACTCCAAAACCTCTCCTGACTCCCCCTCAAGCCCCAGCTCCCCATCCCCCCTCTGCTCCCCCCGCCACATGGTCACATCCCCAACACAGGTTTCCCCTGAGAGAGGTGGTAGGACCAGAGGGCCCCCACCCGAGTCCCATGTGCCATTTTCATTGTCAGACATGAACCAGATAGAAGAAAGGTTGGGATCACTTTCTGAAAATCATACCAGATACAGAAAAGAATTCCTGAGACTCTCTCAGGCCTATAACCTCACATGGAGTGATGTATATTATATCCTAAATGCCACTCTCACCCCAGATGGAAAAGATCGTATCTGGCAAGCCGCAAAAGCCCATGTGGATCCCTTACATAACCAAGACCGGGATAGCCCCAGTTGCTGATGCGGTGGTACCTCAATTAGATCCCCACTGGACGTCCCAGCCCGATGACCCAGTATCAGGAGACTCAATCATGTGATTACCTGCCTTCTAGAAGGAATGCAGAAAAATACTCATATCCATGTCAGTTATGATAAAGTCAGGGAAATCACTCAAGGGGCGGACGAAAATCTAGCCTTATTCTTGGCGTACCTCACAGAGGCAGTCCAGAAGTATACCAACCTAGATATCACCACCTCTGCTGGGTTACTCTGCCTTCATGTTCAATTCATCAGCCAGTCCGCCCTTGACATCAGACACAAGCTTCGACAACTAGAGAAGGGCCCTGAGACCCCCCAAAGAGACCTTCTAGAAGTAGCCTTCAAGGTGTTCATAATAGAGAGGAGGAGGCTAAGAGAGAAAAAGACCGTGAGAGAAAAGCTAAATGTGCCTTTTTGGCGGCAGCAATTAAGGGAAGAGATCACATCCCAGACCGGGGCTTAAGACCACCACCCCCAGACCCTGCTTCTGATGTAACCAGTCAGGACACTGGGCAAAGGCATGCCTGAACCCACAGCCCCCCACAAAAGCATGCCCAACCTGTGGTCAATAGGGACACTGGAAGATGGACTGTCCCCAGGGACACCCTGGCACCCTCGGGGAGGTCCCCACATCCCAGACCTGGAGAGTGGAATGTCCACAGGGACAGCCTGGTGCCCCTGGGGAGATCCTCACTTCTCCCCAGGACTCCAGCCCAACCCTACGAGAGTTGTTCCAATGACGGGGCCCAGGTTCCAGGCCCTGGCCCGTGTCCTGGACACAAGTTCAGAACTTAGGGTAGATGGGGTAGTGGCCGGGGAAAAGATGTCCTTTATAGTAGACACGTATGGATGTGAGAGCTGGACTGTGAAGAAAGCTGAGCACCGAAGAATTGATGCTTTTGAACTGTGGTGTTGGAGAAGACTCTTGAGAGTCCCCTGGACTGTAAAGAGATCCAACCAGTCCATCCTAAAGGAGATCAGTCCTGGGTGTTCATTGGAGGGAGTGATGTTGAAGCTGAAGCTCCAATACTTTACGACACAATGGACATGGGTGGACTCCGGGAGTTGGTGATGGACAGGGAGGCCTGGTGTGCTGCAATGCAGTTCATGGGGTTGCAAAGAGTCAGAAATGACTGAGCGACTGAACTGAACTGATAGTAGACACTGGAGCCACTTACTCTCTCTTAACTTCCTACTCTGGCCCAACTCAAGACTCAGAACTCACAATCAAGGGGGTCTCTGGAGTTCCCTTAAGGCCAAAAATCAGCCCTCCATTACTCTGTCAATTTGGAAAATCGACCCTCATATACTCATTCCTCATAATGCCTCAGTGCCCGATGACACTCCTAAGGGAGAGATTTGTTATCCAAATTGGGGGTCTTTATTACCATACCCCCCCACCTCGATACAGGCTCTATATTCTGCATACAGATGGCACCTGGACCACCCTATCCCTCACCCCTGACCTTCCCTTGGATCTACCCACCTTAGACCCCCAAGTCTGGGACACTGACCACCCATCCAGAGCCAAGCATCATCCCCAGTCCACATCACCCTAAAAGACGCCTTGACTATAATCACCCAACAACAGTACTCTCTCACCCCGGAGGCCCACGAGGGACTTAAGCCTATCATAGACCGTCCTCTCCAAGCCTCTATCCTAATTCCTACCCATTCACCACACAACACCCCTATTCTGGCAGTAAGCAAGAGACCAAACTCTTGGAGCCTGGTTCCAGGATCTGCGAAAATCAATGAGGCCATCACGCTGACATTCCCAGTAGTCCTTAACACTTACACCCTTCTGTCTACCATACCCCCGACTGCAACCCACTTCACGGTATTAGATCTCAAAGACGCCTTTTTCACCATCCCCTTCCACACCCCTCTCCCAACCCCTTTCCACCTTCACCTGGTAAGACTCCGAGACTCATGTTTCCCAACAACTAACATGGACAGTTCTCCCCCAAGGGTTCAGAGACAGCCCCCACTTTTTTGGACAGGCTTTACAAAAGGACCTGCAGACACTCGGCCTAGCCCTGAGTCCTCTCCTCCAACACGTAGATGACCTCCTCCTTTGTAGCCCAACCCGAAAACTGCCTCCAACATACTGCCAAACTCCCCGGGGCCCTGGGATCCTGGGGTTGTGTCCTGATCCACGGCCCAAGTAGTACAGACAAATATCACCTACCTGGGGCTCTCCATATCCCACCAACAGAGAACTATTCCCCCAGATAGAATCCAGGCCTTGATTAACTGTCCACTTCCAAAAACGAAAAGGGAGCTCCTGTCTATCCTGGCCTCCTAAACTTTTTCCGTATCTGGATCCCTAACTTCTCCCTCATTGCAAAGCTGCTCTATGAGGCAACTAAAGGATGTCTGGATGAGCCCCTCTTTAACCCCTCCTCGCTGGCCAATCCTCTTCGCCAGCTCACCCAGAGCCTCCTCCAAGTGCCAACTCTCCACCTGCCAGATCATACCAGACCATTCTTTCTCTTTGCACATTCCAACCAAGGACAGGCTCTGGGACTTTTATGCCAGCGGGCCGGAGACACGTGGGCTCCCATAGCCTATCTATCAAAATAGCTTGACATGGTGACCAAGGGTGGCCTCCCTGCATACAGGCCATGGCTGCTATTGCAGCCCTTGAACCTGAAACAAATAAACACTTTAGGCATGCCCCTTTAACAGTCTGTTCTCCACACATCTCCCAAGACTTACTATCACATCGGGCTTTCCTGTCCCTTCCCCCTTCCAAGGTACAGGTCCTACATGCCTTTCTCCTTGATCCTCAGCTCTCCTTCTCCCCCTGCTCTCCCCTCAACCCCGCCAGTTTATTACCCACGTCCTCTACAACAGACCCCCTCCTACATAGCTACAGCCTAACAGTAGATCTTACCCAAAACCCCTTCCAACATTTAACAGATCAGCCCATCCTAGACCCAGACACCACATACTGGTTCATTGAGGCAGCTCTAAAAAATCCCCACCCCTCACAGCAGGATATGCCATCATCCAGGGGGACCTTCATCACAATCACAGGACCCAGACAATTGAAGCTTCATCTCTGCCACCTCACGGCACCTCCCAACAGGCAGTGTTGTAGCCACGCCTTCTGGGAAACAAACTCACTCAGAAGGACAATGCAGATAGTGGAGTGCAGTTTATTACACCAGTGGGCCCAAGGCAGAGTGTCCTCTTAGCCAAGGACCCCGACCAGTTTTTGTGAAAACCTTATATGCTCTAAGTGTACATGCTCAAACCCACCTCCCCAAATTCTCTGAAACAAGTCTGAACAAAGGAAAAGAAAGATACAATCAAAGTTCACCCGTGATTGTATGCCTTAAGCCTAGGTAGTTAACAGTGGACAATTATCAATAAGCCTGTGGTCATACCCCAATAAATGTAATAGAATTTATCCTTCTATTTGGTTATACAGATAATTAGGGTGTTCTTTTAGGCGACAGAGAGTCTAGGATGAGCACTGGGGCTCTTCCATCCTGCGGGCCTGGTTTTCCAGTTGGTATGTCGTTTCCATAGATACTGGGCATATAGCTCAAAGTCCACAGTCCAGCCCAAGATGGAGTCCTGCTTTTAAGATGGAGCCTGTTCTGTTTCCTCCTTCAAGGTTACTGATATTTCTCCTGGCAATCTTGATTCCTGTTTGTGCTTCATCCAGCCCAGCGTTTCTCATCATCTACTCTGCATATAGCTTACATGCAGAGTACATTTAAGAGGTAAGTAAACTTAAATCTTTCCCTTCTGCCTGCAATGCGGGAGACCCTGGTTCAATCCCCGAGTCGAGAAGGTCCCCTGGAGAAGGAAATGGCAATCTACTCCAGTATTCTTGCCTGGAGAATCCTATGGACAGAGGAACCTGGTAAGTTATAGTCCATGGGGTCTCAGAGTCGGACATGACTGAGTGACTTCACATTTTCTTTAAACTTAAATCTATTAACAAAGGCAGTTCAACATCTGAAGAAAGTGTGTCCTCTTAATGGAGAGAAAAACCAAATTCAAGTTTTGTACCAGCTTACTTTAAAATTCATTACCTCATTCGAAGAGTTGACTCATTGGAAAAAAACCCTGATGCTGGGAGGGATTGGGGGCAGGAGGAGAAGGGGACAACAGAGGATGAGATGGCTGGATGGCATCACTGACTCGATGGACATGAGTTTGGGTAAACTCCGGGAGTTGGTGATGGACAGGGAGGCCTGGCATGCTGTGATTCATGGGGTTGCAAAGAGTTGGACATGACTGAGCGACTGAACTGAACTGAACTGAAAGGTAAACCTAATTAAATTTACTTTAGACTTAGTCCGTCCTAACCATGTACAATGGAGAAGGCAATGGCACCCCACTCCAGTACTCTTGCCTGGAAAATTCCATGGACGGAGGAGCCTGGTAGGCTGCAGTCCATGGGGTCACTGAGGGTTGGACACAACTGAGCAACTTCACTTTGACTTTTCACTTTCATGCATTGGAGAAGGAAATGGCAACCCACTCCAGTGTTCTTGCCTGGAGAATCCCAGGGATGGGGAAGCCTGGTGGGCTGCGGTCTATGGGGTTGCACAGAGTTGGACACGACTGAAGTGACTTAGCAGCAACCATGCACAAAACTCTTTTTTCAGGGTCCACTTTCCACAAACCTCATCACTTTCTGTACCCATCTTGAAACAGCCACTGTAAGTCAGAGCTCCTTTCTTTTCCCTTCATAAAATGGAATTCCATTTCTCATAACTTCTTTACTGAAAACACACATCTTACTTTCCCTAAGCAACCAAGAACTGATCTTTATATTAGCATTCAATAGAATGGTGAGATAAATACCAGTGATAATTTCTAAAAACATTTGCTTTTTTATAAAGAACATCTCAGGTGATACCAAACATTTTCAATAATATTCTCAAATACTTTTATTTTTTTTTAGTAATCAACGTCAGTATCTTTTAAATAAATAAGCTTCTATCACTTAAATTGACAGAGCTTTAGAATTTTAAGTTATCAAACATCTGGAAAATCATATTAATTAGACATTTCTAAAATATGATTAGGGGCGGTCCTAAGATGGCGGAGGCATAGGACGGGGAGATCACTTTCTCCCTCACAAATTCATCAAAGGAACATTTCAACATTGAGCAAATTCCACAAAACAACTTCTGAATGCAGGCAGAGGACATCAGGCACCCAGAAAAACAGATCATTGACTTCAAAAACAGCTGAGAGGCAGAATGTCAGCACTGATGACACCACCCCTGAGGGGCTGGGGGCAGAGGAATTTGGGGCAGAGAAAGGAGAGGAGTGAGACAGGAATCACACGCTTTAGCAAATCCCAGGAGAACAAGGAGGCCCGGCAGCTGTCAGCCAGAAGGCTTCCTTGCCCAGGGCTCTGAGAAGCAGTCGGGTTTGCCGGAGTCAGCGATCGGGGGTCCCCAGAGACAGGAGAAGGGCCTCGGGGAACTGATGGACACAGATGCACCCAGGGACCAGGAAAAACCCAGGTCAGTAGGCTGAGGGGTGGGAGTGGGAGGGAGAAGGTGGTAAGACGAAACTGTTGACATAGTAAGACTTCCCCCCAAATAGCTCTCCTGTCAAGTACAATTTTGCTTATAAACCTTTAGCAGCTTTTTGGTTCCTTCATAATAATGGTCTTAAGTTGGCAAAAATAAAATAAAATAAAATAAAATAAAATATGATTAAAGTTTTATCCCAAAGTTTTTATCACTTTTACATTTATCTTGAAGTTTCATCATGTCCAGAGATTCTCTTGCAAAAGATTAGTAAGGTCTTATTTATTAAACCTAAGTACAATAAAGTATTATACTTAATTCTGTGACTCTTAATGACATATATATTAATTTGTATCAACAAAATTAAACATTGATATCAGGTATCAATGGTGTTGGAGAAGACTCTTGAAAGTCCCTTGGACTGCAGGGAGATCCAACCAGTCCATCCTAAAGGAAATCAGTCCTGAATATTCATTGGAAGGACTGATGTTGAAGCTGAAACTCCAATACTTTGGCCACCTGATGTGAAGAACTGACTCATTGGAAAAGACCCTGATGCTGGGAAAGATTGAAGGCAGGAGAAGGGGACAACAGAGGATGAGATGGTTGATGGCATCACCGACTCAATGGACATGAGTTTAAGTAAACTCCGGGAGTTGGTGATGGACAGGGAGGCCTGGCGCGCTGCAGTCCATAGCGTCACAAAGAGTTGGACACGACTGAGCGACTGAACTGAACAATTTAATATTGAATATTTCCCAGTTCACGCGAACCTGAAAGTCGTCTTGGCCAGTTTTCTTTAAATGTAATTGCTTTTTATTAAAATTAAATAGAGCTCTTTGTAACTCCAATGCTAAAAATACCTTTTAGAATTAGAGATATCTCATATGTATAATGTGTACACGGACATAAACAAGCTAGAGATCTCATGTCTTTATTAAAAGCTTAGATATGAACTAGGTATTACAATATTAATATAAACTTACTAGCTGACAAACAGTTGGAATACCTTAAAGTTGCTTGCTCAGATGATTAAGGCTTACTATCTGTCTATAAAGTTTGGCCGTGGGAACCTTCTAAGTAGTTGATTTCAAACTGCCACTTTATTTTTTCTTGGTTTTTCAGGTCTTGCCTTAATTGGGCTTAGTCTAGGTCCTTGTGGTCTGTATTCACATTCTGATTTAGACATTTGCAAGACAAAGGCAGTTGTTTCATTTTTCAAAGAATGGTTTTATCACCTAAAGTAACTAAAACCAGCGGCAAGATTTTTGTCAAACTGAACTGCATTTACAAAGTTCTGTTTTCTAACTTTAGAGTTTTAATTTGTCACATCTTTAAAGGTTTGTACGTGGCATTTAACACGTACAAATTTTCTGCTTTTATAAATTAAACCAAGGCAAAAATCATAATTTTTTGTATTTATTAACTCTTACATGTTAAGTTTCCATTTTACTTATTTTGTATGAATCAGGTGACTGTTGGTTTCCTGGGTACGTTAATGTTTCCTTAGTGGCAATCTGTATGCCTTGTTTATCCCAGTGAAAGTGAAAGTCGCTCAGTTGTGTCTGACTCTTTGTTTCCCCATGGACTGAATTCTCCAGGCCAGAATACTGGAATAGATAGCCTTTCCCTTCTCCAGGGGATCTTCCCAAACCAGGGATCGAACCCAGGTCTCCCGCATTGCTGGCAGATTTTTTACCAGGTAAGCCACCAGGGGGTGTTTATCCCAAAATGTAAGTAAACAAGAACTGTCACGACCTTACATAAAGCCCATTTAAATATATCAATTTATATACCTTAATCTAGATTCCAGCAAATTTTGTATCTTTTGCTTTCATAACAATCCAATCAACAAGCTTTGGTCTTAGGGGAGAGTTTAGAAGGCCTTTGCTTTTTGTTCCTTGTCTATTTAACCTACTTTTATATAAAAGGCTCTGGGATCCCCAGAGTTGGATAGAGACGAGGAAGTCAGGCCCTTAGCCCAACTGGCCCCAGATAACTTGTCAGCAACAAATTGGCACTCACCAAGAGCATCGACAGTGACAACAAGGTTCTGCCTTGCGCCTATGGAGATCCTTGCGCTGTTGACCTTCAACAACCCCGAGGGAGTTCAGGCTGGAGCGAGGCACTCTGTGCTGCAGGCAATCTGGTGGAAAGTAATAGCTAGACCTTTTTTGTTTTTTTCCCAATTTTTTTGTTAATATTCTTAATTGCTCTTTTTAGCATCTGTAAGGCCCATTGAGAAGGCTTCAGTGAAGCTTCCTAAACCAGTTTTTCCCATTCAAATAAGCTCTTAGGTTAATTTGACTTTTGCTTTATGCTATGCTAAGTCACTTCAGTCGTGTGACTCTCCACGACCCCCCAGACTCCTCTGTCCCATGGGATCCTTCAGGCAAGAAAACTGGAGTGGGTTGCCATTTCCTTCTCCTTTGCTTTATAAAACAATTGTTCATAATGCATAGCTATTATTTTAATGAGGTAAAAAATTTTTTTCTTTTTAAAAAAGGAGTTACCACAATGAATTTTAAAAAATTATTTGGATGGTTATTTAGAATGGAATAGGTAAAACAGACACTTATGTGATTAAAACAAGATTTGATATTACTATACTACCTAAAGTGGGCTTCCCTCATAGCGCAGTCGGTAAAGAATCTGCTTGCAATGCAAATTCTAACTGCGTACCCATTAAAGAGTCTCTTCACTATTTAGGGTAAGATTTATTTTCTCTTTATTTATTTATTTTAGTTTGGTACTTGCAAGTATGAGCTCCGTTCCTTATGTCTTTCTACAATGTAGCCACCTGGCTATCTTTCAACTGAGCCCCAGGTCAGTTCAGTTCAGTCACTCAGTCATGTGCGACTCTTTGCGACCCCATAAACCGCAGCACACCAGGTCCATCACCAACTCCCAGAGTTCGCTCAAACTCATGTCCATTGAGTCAGTGATGCCATCCAACCATCTCGTCCTCTGTCGTCCCCTTCTCCTCCTGCCTTTAATCTTTCCCAGAATCAGGGTCTTTTCCAAGGAGCCAATTCTTCGCATCAGGTGGCCGGAATATTGGAGTTCCAGCTTCAGCATCTGTCTTTCCAATGAATATTCAAGACTCATTTCCTTTAGGATGGATTGGTTGGATCTCCTTGCAGTCCAAGGGACTCTCAAGAGTCTTCTCCAACACCACAGTTCAAAAGCATCAATTCTTCTGCCCTCAGCCTAATTTATGGTCCAACTTTCCCATCCATACCTGACTACTGAAAAAAACATAACTTTGACTAGATGAACCTTTGTTGGCAAAGTAGTGTCTCTGCTTTTTAATACACTGTCCAGGTTTGTCATAGCTTTTCTTCCAAGAAGCAAGTGTCTTTTAATTTCATGGCTGCAGTCACCATCTGCAGTGATTTTGGAGCCCAAGAAAATAAAGTCTGTCACTGTTTCCATTGTCTCCCCATCTATTTGCAATAAAGTGATGGGACCAGATGCCACGATCTTAGTTTTGTTCTCTCAGCCAAGATGGATGCCAGCGAGGAGGAGTCTGGGAGGTTGGTATGACATATGGACTGGCATTGTTGTGGAGTCCAGAGTCACAAAACACAGCTGGGGGGACACTCAAGACAGTGGAGCACAGTTTATTATTCCAGCAGGTCCACGGGGAGTCAGTTCCCAACAAGGACCCTGATGCTTCTGAGAGGCTGAGTTTTATACCCCCCACTAGATGACTGGTTACATGTTAGCAACCTCTTTATTGTATATGATTGAGTTTTACAACAAGTAGGTGCTCAGTTCAGTTCAGTTCACTTCACTTCAGTCGCTCACTCGTGTCTGACTCTTCGCGACCCCATGAATCGCAGCACGCCAGGCCTCCCTGTCCATCACCAACTTCCAGAGTTCACTCAGACTCACCTCCATCGAGTCGGTGATGCCATCCAGCCATCTCATCCTCTGTCATCCCCTTCTCCTCCTGCCCCCAATTCCTCCCAGCATCAGAGTCTTTTCCAATGAGTCAACTCTTCGCATGAGGTGGCCAAAGTACTGGAGTTTCAGCTTCAGCATCATTCCTTCCAAAGAAACCCCAGGGCTGATCTCCTTCAGAATGGACTGGTTGGATCTCCTTGCAGTCCAAGGGACTCTCAAGAGTCTTCAACACCACAGTTCAAAAGCATCAATTCTTTGGTGCTCAGCTTTCTTCACAGTCCAACTCTCACATCCATACATGACCACAGGAAAAACCATAGCCTTGACTAGATGGACCTTTGTTGACAAAGTAATGCTCTGCTTTTGAATATGCTATCTAGGTTGATCATAACTTTCCTTCCAAGGAGGAAGCGTCTTTTAATTTCATGGCTGCAGTCACCATCTGCAGTGATTTTGGAGCCCCCCAAAATAAAGTCTGCCACTGTTTCCACTGTTTCCCCATCTATTTCCCATGAAGTGATGGGACCAGATGCCGTGATCTTCGTTTTCTGAATGTTGAGCTTTAAGCCAACTTTTCCACTCTCCTCTGCTAGGAGAACAAACAATTAAGGTTAAAAGGTGGGGAATAATGATTAAACATCAAGGGGGTATGTCTCCATGGTTAATCTAACAGGGGCAGCCTGACCTCAACTATAATCGCCATTTGTCATCTGTAGGGAGGGAAGTCTCCAGGAGACCTGGTTTTCCCTAGCAACGGTTTCCTCACTCTTGGGCAGGGTTCAGGCCCAGTTCACTTCCCGTCTTTAAGACAGATGACAGGCTTCAAGATGGAGTCTCTCCTGCTTTCCTCACACTGGCCCCAACAGCATCTCCTTTTAACCTCCCCCAGTTCTTCCAGTTGGTGGTGGCTTGTTAGTTCCATGCTCCTTACCAGGACCTCCTGTCATAAAATAATTGGTCCACATGGTTACTATGGTGCCTGGCCAGGGCAGGTAGATTCAGTCAGTGTCTCTCTTAACAAAATCACGGAGTAAGTCAAATCCCTTCAAGTAGGCGTCCTTGGCCTCAGTAGCACTGCAGGGCACAAAGTAGTTTGCTCCCCACAACCATCTCCTGAGGAGGCGAGGAAGGTGCGGCACTGTCCCCAATAAGTGAGGGTTCCCTCATGGTGAGGTGTGCTCCCTGGCCCTTTACGGTCCTCCTTTGCTGGCTTTTCTCCACTTGTCCCTCTGTTACCTGCTTACTTGCGTGTTGCCTCCTTACGGGCAAGTTGTAAAGCGAGGGATTGATTTGAGAGAGTTCCTTGTTGACTGAGGTATCCCTATGCCTAACACAGTGCCTAGAACACTGAGGTGCTTAGCACTGCAAAAGGCAAGTGTAGCAGTTGACTGTTGAGTTAGAAACAGAGGTGACTCCTGTCTGCATCATCAGCTTAGGCATACCTTCTGTATAATATGGGCAACACTTTTGACATGGATCCCTTTATTTATCTAGTCATTGAAAAAAAATTCGACCACCTAAATCAGGCTGATTACTAGTTCTAGATGCCAGAGATACAGCAGTGAGCTAAACAGACGTGGCTGTTTATTCTGTACTATGTTTAGAATAAATTCCTGGCAGCAGATCTAAGCATTGCTGGGCTCACCTTCCTCTTTCCTTCAGACTTTAATTCTATGCTTTTTACAGTAAGTATTCAATAAATCTCAATCGAGCCACTGATTGAAACAAGAAGGACAAAGTGGGAGATTTTAAATGTCCTCATTATCATCCCAATTTCCTCTTTAAAATGTTACTCGGTTATTCTTTCTTTTTAAGTTTTATAGCCCTAAAGAAATGAGGAATTGGATGGATAATAAGGGCTGGATTATAAATTCTAATTCTCTTTCTTGGAATGTATCTTTGTAACACTCTGTACTGTTTTCCTTTGGTCTTTGGATATTGTAGAAATTTATACAGAACAGGATTTTAGAGTGAGTGGAGCCCCACAACATCCCACAGTATTTTCTCTCCTGGCTCCACGGCCTCAAGTCTAAGGTCTAGCATGCATGAAACCCCCAGCCACCATCACCTCTCTGTACAGATTCTCCAAAGACATTTTTCCTAAGCCTGATGTCTGAGAAAATAAATAAATTTACCTCCCACTAGTTATTGAAGTAAAAGTAACATTTTTCTATTTTTAAACATTTATTTTTAATTGGAGGATAATTGCTTTACAGTATTGTGTTGATTTCTGCCATATATCAACATGAATCAGCCATAGATATCCATATGTCCCCTCCCTCTTGAACCTCCATATGACCTAACGATCCTTCTACTGGGCATATACCTGGAGAAAACCATAACTGAAAAAGACACACGTATCCCAATGTTCACTGCAGCGTTATTTACAATAGCTAGTTCCTTGGAGAAGGCAATGGCACCCTACTCCAGTACTCTTGCCTGGAAAATCCCATGGACGGAGGAACCTGGTAGGCTGCAGTCCATGGGGTCGCTAAGAGTCAGACACGATTGAGAGACTTCACTTTCACTTTTCATTTTCCTGCATTGGAGAAGGAAATGGCAACCCACTGCAGTGCTCTTGCCCGGAGAATCCCAGGGGCAGGGGAGCCTGGTGGGCTGCCGTCTGTGGAGTCGCACAGAGACGGACACGACTGAAGTGACTTAGCATGCATGCATGCATACCCACTCCAGTATTCTTGCCTGGAGAGTTCCATGGTCTGTGTACTCTATAGTCCATGGGGTCACAGAGTCGGACATGACTAAATGAATAAAAAAAAAAAAACAAAACAAAACAATAGCTAGTTCTTGCCTGGAGAATCCCAGGGACGGGGGAGCCTGGTGAGCTGCCGTCTCTGGGGTCACAGAGAGTTGGACACGACTGAAGCGACTTAGCAACAGCAGCAGCAGCAGGACATGAAGGCAACCCAGATGTCCTAGATGAATGGATAAAGAAGTTGTGCTGCATATATACAATGGAATATTACTCAGCCATAAAAAAGAATGTATTTTTAAATTTTTAGTCATATATATATATATATAAAATGTTTTTCTTTTTCTGTTCACTTGCCTTTCTTATGGTAATGGTGACAAAAGTGAATTAAAGCATGTGTCCTAACTTGGGAGTCTCTTAGCCAATGTATTACTGGTCTAGTGGCGTCAGTGTAAATGGGGTATAAACATGAAACTGAGTCTCTAAAACAAGCTACCGCCATTTAAAAAATATACATTATTTACCTATTTTTGGCGGTGCTGGGTCTTTGTTGCTATGTGAGCTCTCCTAGTTGCAGTGTGTGGGGGTTACTCTAGTTGCAGCGGGCGGCCTTCTCACCGCGGTGGCTTCTCTGGTGGTGGAGCATACTCTAGAGTGTGTGGGCTCAGTAGTTGTGGCACATGGGCTTAGTTGCTCCCCTGCATGTGGAATCTTCCTTGACTAGGGATCAAAGCCGTGTCCCCTGCATTGGCAGACAGATTCTTAACCACTGGGCCAGCGGGGAAGTCGGATACCATCATTTTTATTAACGAGTGTCAGAGCAGTAGGGTCTAAACACAAAATGATTTCTTTTGTTCCATTCACGCCTTCCTTCATCCATTTTCTGTTGAATCTTTCTTTCCTGTTCCGTAGAAACATTTCTAGAAGATTTCATCACTCTCCAGTCACTTCTGGTAACAATAGTCCAGTCCTGTTTACAGCTCCTGTTAGACTTTACCCTTTATTCCCCCACTTCCTCTCCCTGCCTCCAAGCACTCACCAGGTTTATGGCTCAGGGATGTGGAGGCAGATGGAACTGCTCTGTGCTTTTTCGTCTTTTCTTTCCCAACTGCAGTGGAGGAAGGAGCTTGTGCTCTATCTTGGGGTTTCCCTCCTCTTCTCTACTCGAGTTTCTCCAAAGTGTTAGGGTAGCTAGATGGTAGAGACAGGTTCTGAGCTTTTTTTTTTTTTTTTTTCTGATTGCTTAATCCTCTCCTAGGGGTCATGATGGTTCATTTTAAGCATCACCTTGGTTAGGTCATGATACCAGTTATTTGGTCAAACACCAGATGTTGCTGTGAAGGCAACTTTTAGATGTGATTAACATTGAAATCACCGCACTTTGGGACTGCCCTGGTGGTCCAGTGGTTAAAACTTCGTGCTTCCAATACAGGGGGCTAAGGTCTATGAAGACTGCAGCATTGACTTCTGCACGATTGTCAGCCTGCCCTGCCAGTTTCAGACTTGCCACTTTCCACAATTGCATGAGCCAATTCTTTAAAATAAATCTTTTTCTCAGAAATGAGGTGTGGAGCCATGAAGAGATATGGAGGATCTTCTGTTTATTATTAATTGAAAGAAGACAATTGGAAAAGGCTACCTACTGTATGATTCTAACTCTATGATGTCTGGAAAAAGCAAAACTACCAGGACAGTAAAAAAAGATCAGTCAGTAGTTGCCAGAGTTTGCAGCTGAGGGGTGACTAGGCAGAGCACAGAGGATTTTTAGGGCAGTGAGAATACTCTGTATGAGGCCATATTGGTTTGCCATGTCTCCAAGCCCAAATAATGTATAATATCAGAGTGAACCCCAAGGGAAGCTATGGACTTTGGGTAATAAAGAGGCATCCCTTGTCCTCCCCCAGCACACGTGTCGCTCTGGCGGGAGATGCTGATAATGGAGGAGTCTGTATGTGCTTGTGGAGTGGGGAACGTGAAACTTGCTCAGTCGTGTCTGACTCTCTGCAACCCCATGGACTACAACGTCCATGGGATTCGTCAGGCCAGAATACTGGAATGGGTAGTCATTCCCTTCTCCAGGGGATCTTCCCAACCCAGGGATCAAACCCAGGCCTCCCGCATTAAAGGCAGATTCTTTACCAACTGAGCCACCAGGAAGCCCGTGGAGCGGGGAGGCAAGAGTGTATGGGGAATCTCTGGATTTTCTGTTCACTTTTGCTGTAAACCTAAACCCATCTCTAAAAATGTAGTCTTAATTTTTTACAAAAATTATATATATATATATATATTCACATACATGTATGATGCTCCTTAAGGCTGTCAACTGATTGGATATGACCCACCCTCACTATTACACACACACACACACACACTCTTTGCTGGATCTGTTTCTCTGGAGAGCTCTGATGAGCAGTCTTCTCTGCCATCACTGACTTGTCTGTGCCAACGACGTCCATGTGCAGCACAGTGAGTCAAATCTTCAGAAGAATTTCTCTGGGAACCCCTCTTCATTTGGTCGGAGTGGTGGTGAGGGACCCGCTCCGTCTACCCCGCAGAAACAGCAGGGGAAGCCCGCTCTGAAACAATAGCGTTCTCCTCTTGCGACTCTTCCTAACTCCCCTCCCTCGTCTTCTTGGGTGCGGATGGGGACTGACACCGTGAAAGGGTGGAGACCAGGATGGTGCCGTGGTGACGGCAGTTCTCTTCGGAACACATGGTACTTAATGCTCCTTGGTCCTCAGCTGTAGGCCTCAGTAGTCACTTCTTCAGTAAAAGTCAACTCAACATCAATCACAGTAAGTTTCCGAGATGAGAGAGGCATTCCTTAAAAAAAAAAAAGAATTTCAAGTTTAAACATATTTGTGAGCTACTCAGTGAAATAGAATTATACACGTAAAATAAAAATTTTGTTTGACTGCCCTGGGTTGCAGCATCTGAACTCTTGGTTGCGGCATGTAGGACCTAGTTTCCCCACCAGGGATCAAACCCAGATCCCCCTGTATTGCAAACACAGAGTCTGAGCCACTGGTCCACCAGGGAAGTCCAAAACACTTGGTTAAACGTAGGGTTTTTCTGAAACTTGAATATGCTGATGAAAGACAGATTTCTAAGGGAGGAGACAGTATACAGGAATTCCTCAACTTTGACTCTGAAACAAAATTTGAACTCCCAGACAGTGTCCACACAACAGTGACTTGGGAAATACTGATTTAGCAAGATGACTGAGATGCTGGTTCTCTTCCTTGAACCTTTGTAACTGTACAACGTCTCTGGAATTTGGGACTGTTACTTTAAGTTTCTTCTGGGCTTCCTGGGGGGCACAGTGGTAAAGAATCTGCCTGTCAATGCAGGAGATACTGGTTCGATTCCTGGGTCGTGAAGATCCCCTGAAGAAGGAAATGGCAACCTGCTCTAGTATTCGTGCTTGGAGAATTCCATGGACAGAGGAGCCTGGCAGGTTACAGTCCATGGGGTCTCAAAAAGCTGGACACAACTGAGTGATTCAGCACACACTCTAAGTTCCTTAAGTTAGCTTTTGTGAGCCTCTGAGATAACAAATGGGGCTTCCATGTGGCACTAACGGTAAAGATGTAGGAGACACAAGAGACGCGTGTTCAGTCCCCTGGGTTGGGAAGATCCCCTGGAGGAGGACATTGTAACCGACTCCAGGATTCTTGCCTGGAGAATCCCACGAACAGAGGATCCTGGTGGGCTATAGTCCATTGGGTCACAGAGAGTCAGACAAGACTGAGGTGACTTAGCACACATTCACGAGATAAGAAACATAGAGCACCTACTACAGAAAAGATGTTCCATATATGACAGCTACGATTGGGTACAAGATTCCATGCACATGGAATCAATTCATAATCCATCCTACCATCAGCACGTTTATTTTACTGATGGTGCTTTGTTGGGGTAATCATCAAATGTGTGATGTGTTGTTAAGTTAAAATTCTAAATTGTGTTTCACAAACCTTTCTGTTAAAATCACTCTTAATTTTTCCATGTTTCAAAATTGGTACGTGGAGGAAATCTGGTGCATATTTCCTAATTCCAAAAAGATCTGTACAGTTTTTCTACCAGTCAAGTCAATTTTAAAGAGATTGGTGAAGGCACACAGAGTGGGTTAAAGGGTAGAAAATTCCATTTCCTTTTGCAAACATGCAGTGAGTAAACACAATTTCCTACAACAAACAAACAAGGAAATCCCACACCTGAGGAACCCTGAGATAAAAGGAACCGAGATCTAGTTAGATCGCTTCCATCCTCTGCCCAGCCCCTCTCTCACGTGGAGAGAGGGAGCAGTGAAGGGGGATTGTTTCCTTCTTGTGGGGAAGGCGGGAAAAGAACTGCCAGTGAGGCTGATCCAAAACCTACGCAGACCAAGGTTTGCCAGACACAGCTCCTTCATCCTTCCTTTTATGCCTTGTGAGAAAGTCTAGACTGGCTGAAAAAATAGTATTTTTCATTATTTTACAAAAACACTTTATGTTTCATGCGATTTGTTCATTCGCTAGGTTATCTCTAACCCTTTGCGACTCCACGGACTGCAGCATGCCAGGCTTGCCTGTCCTCCACTGTCTCCCACAATTTGTTCAAACTCATGTCCATTGAGTGGATGATGCCATCCAACCATCTCATCCTCTGTTGTCCCCTTCTCCTCCTCCTGCCTTCAATCTTTTCCAGCATCAGGGTCTTTTCCAATGAGTCAGTCCTTCGCATCAGGTGGCCAAAGCATTGGAGTTTCAGCTTCAGCATCAGTCCTTCCAATGAATATTCAGAACTGATTTCCTTTAGGACTGACTAGTTTGATCTCCTTGCTGCCCAAGGGACTCTCAAAACTCAATACCACAATTCAAAAGAATTAATTTTTTGGTGCTCAGGCTTCTTTATGTTCCAACTCTCACATCTGTACGTGACTACTGGAAAAACCCTAGTTTTGACTATATGAACCTTTGTCAGCAAAGTGATGTCTCTGCTTTTTAATACACTAGCTTTCTTCCAAGGAGCAAGTGTCTTTTAATTTCATGGTGCAGTCTACAATCCACAGTGATTTTGGAGCCCCCCAAAATAAAATCTGCCACTGTTTCCATTTTCCCTCATCTATTTGCCATGAAGTAATGTGGCCAGATGCCATGATCTTAGTTTTTTGAATGTGATTTATGTGATGAACATTTTGGACTCCATATCTACATTATGGCTGGATGTTTTCTGCCTTACACAGCATTGATGTCAAAAACTATATAATGTTTAATCATTAGAGTTCAAGTTCTCAGAGAGAAAGCATCTGGCAAATAAAATATTTAAATTTATGATGATAAAGGACAGAGTATGTATGCACTTTCCAAGAAGGGTTTTTACCCTGAACTGATTACTGTTTATATTGTTGACGACTGCAAGGTATCTGACTTGTAATATTCTCCAGCCCTTTGTCTGGTCAGCTGTAAATTGGCACTTGCCAATCAGGTTTCCCTTGTGGCTCAGCTGGTAAAGAATCCGCCTGCAATGCAGGAGACCTGGGTTCGATTCCTGGGTTGGGAAGATCCCCTGGAGAAGGGAAAGGCTACCCACTCCAGTATTCTGGCCTGGAAAATCCCATGGACCAAGAAGCCTGGTAGGCTACAGGCCATGGGGTCCCAAAGAGATGGACACGACTGAGCGACTTCACTTTCACTTTTCTGTGGAGACTGAACTCTGTGCTGCTGCAGGTGTTGACCTTCAACACCCTCTGAGGGAGTTCAGGGTGGAGTGAGGCCCTCTGTGCTCCAAGGAAGCTGTGGGACAGGTCTTTAGATAGTAGGATACTTTCAGGAACAGATTTCGTAAGACCAATCCTTGCATCTTTTCATATCTAGAAAGAAAGAAAGTGAAGTCACTCAGTCGTGTCTGACTCTTTGCGACCCCATGGACTGTGTAGTCTACCACGCTCCTCCGTCCATGGGATTTTCCAGGCAAGAGTACTGGAATGGGTTGCCATTTCCTTCTCCAGAGGATCTTCCCAACCCAGGGATCTTACCCGGGTCTCCCACATTGTAGGCAGTTGCTTTACCATCTAAGCCACCAGGGAAGTCAAATACCACCACTCCAGTACTCTTGCCTGGAGAATCCCATGGACGGAGGAGCCTGATGAGCTACAGTCCATGGGGTCGCAGAGAGTCGGACGTGACTGAGCGAATTCACTTTCACTTTCATACCTGGGAAAGCACTAAATCCCTTCATGATAACATCAGATCCTTGTGACTAGCAGAAAACCTTTTGTAAAATGAGTGCTTCAATCAGGCAGTTCAGTCGCTCCGTCATTTCTGACTCTTGTGACCCCATGGACTGCAGCACACCAGGCTTCCTTGTTCATCACCATCTCCCGGAGCTTGCTCAAACTCATGTCCATCGAGTCGGTGATGCCATCCAACCATCTCATCCTCTGTTGTCCCCCTCTTCTCCTGCCTTCAATCTTTCCCAGCATCAGGGTCTTTTCAAATGAATCAGTTCTTCACCTAAGGGGGCCAAAGTATTGGAAATTCAGCTTCAGCATCAGTCCTTCCAATGAACATTCAGGACTGATTTCCTTTACGATGGACTGGTTTGATCTCCTTGCAGTCCAAGGGACCCTCAAGAGTCTTCTCCAACACCACAGTTCAAAAGCATCAATTCTTCAGTGCTCAGGTGCAGAAGAGATGACTATTCAGAACTTTCTATTCAGTTCAGTTATTTCTGTGATTGATAACAAACCAAATCAACCATCCCCAAATGCATTTTCTGGCCTATTAAGCAGCAGCAGTATCTATTTCGGAGACCAGAATTTACCTGGGTCTAAAACAAATTTATTTTACTAAAGTACATATTCAAAAGCAGAGACATTACTTTGCCAACAAAGATCCGTCTAGTCAAGGCTATGATTTTTCCAGTAGTCATGTATGGATGTGAGAGTTGGACCATAAAGAAAGCTGAGCGCTGAAGAATTGATGCTTTTGAACTGTGGTGTTGGAGAAGACTCTTGAGAGTCCCCTGGACTGCAAGGAGATCCAACCAATCCATTCTGAAGGAGATCAGCCTTGGGATTTCTTTGGAAGGAATGATGCTAAAGCTGAAACTCCAGTACTTTGGCCACCTCATGCAAAGAGTTGACTCATTGGAAAAGACTCTGATGCTGGGAAGGATTGGGGGCAGGAGGAGAAGGGGACGACAGAGGATGAGATGGCTGGATGGCATCACGGACTCGATGGACGTGAGTTTGAGTGAACTCTGGGAGATGGTGATGGACAGGGAGGCCTGGTGTGCTGTGATTCATGGGGTAGCAAAGAGTAGGACACGACTGAGTGACTGAACTGAACCTGATGTTTAACAGAATTTGAACTTATTTTCAAAATAGCTCTTATTTTAAAAGCTTTGTTTTTGGGGAATGTTATATGTCCACTCTGGAAAATAGTTCAGCAGTTTCTAACAAAATTAAACAAGCAATCATCAGACAAAACAATAATTTCACTCCTGAGCATTTATCATAGATGGACAGAAACTTGTGTCCACACTAAAATATGTATGCTAATGTTCACCACAGCTTTGTTCATAATAGTGCAAATCTAGAAACAGTCCAAATGTCCTCAACGGATGGATGGTTAAATAAACTGTGTACATACATGCCGTGTGATGCTGTACAACAACAGGAGGAAACTATTGATACAATAGTTTGGGTGGATCAGAAGGGAATCATGCTAAGTGAACAAGCCAATCTCAAAGGTATATGCAGTATGATTCCATTTATATTACCTTCTTGAGATGACAAAATCATAGAGATAAGGATCAGAGTATGTGTTGTCATGGGTTAGGGACTGGGGTGGGGCTGGAGAAAGTGTGTGTGATGGTAGAAGGGAAAACTTGTGAGATGAGGCTGTTGTGTAGCTTAATCGGTGCTGATTACATGAATCTCCGGGGGTTCCCTGATAGCTCAGTTGGTAAAGAATCCCCCTGCAGGGCAGGAGACCTCGGTTCTATTCCTGGGTCAGGAAGATCTGCTGGAGAGGGATAGGCTACCCACTCCACTATTCTTGGACCTCCCTAGTGGCTCAGCTGGTAAAGAATCCGCCTGCAATGTGGGAGACCTGGGTTCGATTCTTGGGTTGGGAAGATCCCCTGGAGAAGGTCAAGTCTACCTACTCCAATATTCTGGCCTGGAGAATTCCATGGACAGAGGAGCCTGGCAGGCCACAGTCCATGGGGTCACAAACAGTCAGACAGGACTGAGTGACTTTCACTTTCACACGAATCTCTGAGTGGTTAAATTGCATAATGTTAAATACATACATAGAAGGACATCTAAAACTGAGGAAATCTGAACAAAGCGGTGGATGATACCAATGTCAATTTCCTGTTTGCCACATTGCACTAGAGTTTTGCAAGATATTGCCTTTGAGGGAAACTGGGGAAGGGATCTATTTTATTTCTTACAACTGCACATGAATCTACCATTATCTAAAAAAAAAAAAGCTTGACTGAATTAAATGCTTTGCTTGTAAAATTGAAAATATTGCAGAGCAAGCAATTCTTTCCATTCAAAACACTATTACATAGCACAAGACGTTTCCATCAGTTCCTACTGAGGAATGGTATACATGGCAAAATGGAACTGTAGGCCTAAGGAAAGTTATGAATCACTTTTGTTACTGAGGAAGCAGTTTGGTGTCAGTAACTTCTGTAAGTCAATACGAGGGTAAGAGCAGCACGTAAAGTGAAAGTAACCTAGATAAATTCTCAATAAATTCTAAAAAGGAGCATTTAATCTCCGTCCATATTCCTTAAGCTCACAACTGGGCTCTATACTGCTGCAGGTCCAGACTACAGATTTGCACATAAGCAATTTCTATGTTGAGATGTTAATGATTCTTCTTGTCACACTTCAAACTCATCTAGCGAATGGCTCTCCAATTCCTAACTGTATTCATGGCACCATGGGGGCCCAGAAACGTGCTGTACAGAAAAGGTTTCAGAAAACGTAGGAGGCTGCAGAGGAAGACAGGGCACCAGTGACACGGAGTGTAATGGATCCAAGTACAGATGCAGGCCAGGGCCATGCAGAAAGGAGGAGGCAGTCTGTGTGTGGGGGTGTGTGCGTGTGTCTGTATTTGTGTGTAAAAGTTATGATTGAATAAGGACTGAGGAGATCAGGAGAGGATTCCAAGAGGTTTAAACTGATCTTGAAGTGATTGCCTGTGTGGCTCTTTAGAATGAAATACAATATAATAAATCGAATTATAAATTTCATCCTTCCAGTTTCACTTGCCATATTTTAAGGGCTTTCAATGAATCATATGGCTAGAGGCTTCCATATTGGCAGTACAAATATAGGACATTTCTTTCATTGAGAAGTTTCTATAGCGCTGTGCTTGGTTGGATTTCAACTATTGGTAGCTGGGGAAGGGTATTCTATTTTTTATTTACTTACACATTTATTAAAATGTATATAGGTGTGTGTGCGTGTATGTTACTGTGCTTAGTTGTGGCACCTGGGATCTTTGGCGTGTGGGATCTGTAGTTGCAGCCTGCAAACCATTAGTTGCATGTGGAATTTAACTCCCTGACCAGGGATCGAACTCAAGGCCCCCTGCATTGAAAGTGTGAAATCTTAGTTACTGGGCCACCAGGGAAGTCCCAAGGGAAGGGTATTCTAGGTGGAGCAGGTAAAGAAGAGTCAGGAAGGGGTATGTGCAGGGAAGCAGTGGGCGTGAAGTTAAAAGGTAGCTTGGAATCATATTTGTGGAGCGTCTGAAGGAATGGAAAGTTCAGGAGTGTGAAGGATAGCACCTACCATTTTTTGATCACCCAGTGATCATGAGATATTAGGAGACAGAGATTTTCTTTATCCTTTTTTGCAGCCACCTAGAATGCCATCCTTGCTAGAATGCCATCTCTGCATGTAATGTAAGTTATTCAACCAACACCTCCTGATGGGTGTCTGGACTGTTGCCAGTCTCCCAGTTTAAAGCAGTGCCTAATGTCTAAGGCATTTTATATTTTAGGCAATGTCCTCTTGACACTCCACTGGTAGCTTCTGGGAGCCCAGCCTAGAACCATTTTTCTAGTTCTTTCTTCTTGGAAAAATGTCAGTCAGGGTGAAACAGGGCAGAAAGGGATAGGACACACTCTTAAAAAGAATGGCAGAGCTATAGGACATGACAAAAACCAGTTAGAACTAAGCAGGTTCAAGATGACAGAAGAGTTGACTTTCAGTGGACCTTGAGCCCCGTTATATGTTCATTGTAATGTGTTAGCATATGCTAAACAGCACATCCATGGGTAGCATGAGAGTTCTGAGGCTGACCATAAGAGGTCAAAAAGTGGACAGTGGCTCAACTCCTGGAAATCCCTGTGCCTTCCCCCAAATAGTTGAAATAACCCTCCCACTCATTAACCTAAGAAATTTTCCAGCCCCTGTAAATTTACCACAGTCAGTTCAGTCATTCAGTCGTGTCCAACTCTTTGCAACCCCGTGGACTGCAGCACACCAGGCCTCTCTGTCCATCACCAACTCCCGGAATTTACTCAAACTCATGTCCATTGAGTTGGTGATACCATCCAACCATCTCATCCTCTTTTGTCCCCTTCTCCTCCCACCTTCAATCTTTCCCAGCATCAGGGTCTTTTCAAATAAATCAGTTCTTCGCATCAGGTGGCCAAAGTATTGGAGTGTCAGCTTCAACATCAGTCCTTCCAATGAACATTCAGGACTGATTTCTTTTAGGATGGACTGGTTGGATCTCCTTGCAGCGCAAGGGACTCTGAAGAGTCTTCTCCAAGACCGCAGTTTAAGAGTATGAATTCTTTGGCTCTCAACTTTATTTATGGTCCAACTCTCACTTCCACATATGACTACTGGAAAAACCATAGCTTTGACTAGATGGATCTTTGTTGGCAAAAAATATGTCTCTGCTTTTTAATATGCTGTCTAAGTTGGTCATAACTTTTCTTCCAAGGAGGAAGCGTCTTTTAATTTCATGGCAGCAGTCACTATCTGCAGTGATTTTGGAGCCCCAGAAAATAAAGTCTGTCACTGTTTCCACTGTTTCTCCATCTATTTGCCATGAATTGATGGGACCAGATGCCATGATCTTACTTTTCTGAATGTTGGGTTTTAAGCCAACTTCTTCACTCTCCTCTTTCATTTTCAAGAGGCTGTTTAGTACTTCTTAGCTTTCTGCCATAATGATGGTGTCATCTGCATACTGAGGTTATTGATATTTCTCCTGGCAATCTTGATTCCAGTTTGTGCTTCATCCAGTCCAGGATTTCTCATGATGTACTCTGTATATAATTTAAATAAGTAGGGTGACAATATACAGACTTGATGTACTCCTTTCCTGATTTGGAACCAGTCTGTTGTTCCATGTCCAGTTCTAACTGCTGCTTCTTGACCTGCATACAGATTTCTCAGGAGACAGGTCATGTGGTCTGGTATTCCCATCTCTTTCAGAATTTTCCACAGTTTGTTGTGATTCACAGTCAAAGGCTTTGGCGTAGTCAATAAAGCACAAGTAGATGTTTTTCTGGAACTCTCTTGCTTTTTCAGTGATCCAGCGGATGTTGGCAATTTGATCTCTGGTTCCTCTGCTGCTGCTGCTAAGTCACTTCAGTCATGTCTGACTCTGTGTGACCCCATAGACGGCAGCCCACCAGGCTCCCCCATCCCTGGGATTCTCCAGGCAAGAACACTGGAGTGGGTTGCCATTTCCTTCTCCAATGCATGAAAGTGAAAAGAGAAAGTGAAGTCGTTCAGTTATGTCCGCTGGTTCCTCTGTCTTTTCTAAATCCAGCTTGAACATCTGAAATTAACCACAGAAGTATCAATAACCTCAGATATGCAGATGACACCATCCTTATGGAAGAAGGCAAAGAGGAACTGAAGAGCCTCTTGATGAAAGTGAAAGAGGAGCATGAAAAAGCTGGCTTAAAACTCAACATTCAAAAAACTAAGATCATGGCATACAGTCTTCATGGGAAATAGATAGGGAAACAGTGACAGACTATTTTTGGGGGCTCCAAAATCACTACAGATGGTGACTGCAATGAAATGAAAAGATGTTTACTCCTTGGGGAGAAGAGCTATGACCAACCTAGACAGCATATTAAAAAGCAGAGACATTACTTTGCTGACAAAGGTCTGTCTAGTCAGAGCTATCGTTTTTCCAGTGGTCATGTATGTTGGACCATAAAAAACGCTGAGCACCGAAGAACTGGTGCTTTTGAACTGTGGTGTTGGAGAAGACTCTTGAGAGTCCCTTGGACCCAAGGAGATCCAACCAGTCCATCGTAAAGGAAATCAGTCCTGAATATTCATTGGAAGGACTGATGGTGAAACTGAAGCTCCAATATTTTGGCCACCTGATGCGAAGAACCGACTCACTGGAAAAGACCCTGATGCTGGGAAAGATTGAAGGCAGGAGGAGAAAGGGACGACAGAGGATAAGTTGGTTGAATGGCATCACCAACTTGATGGACATGAGTTTGAGCAAGCTCTGGGAGTTGGTGATGGACAGGGAAGCCTGGTGTGCTGCAGTCCATGGGGTTGCAAAGAGTCAGACAAGACTGAACTATAAACTAACCATAGTGTACTTTGGGAACCTCCCACCTTCTGAGATGGCCCACCCTGTCTGCGGGGTCTGGTTCTTTCTAAATAAATCCACTTCTTATCTGTCTCTTGCTGAATTCTTTCTGTGACGAGACATCAAGAACCTGAGTTTCATTAAGTCCTGAGACCGGGTGTTTGACCTCAGTTAAAAGTGGGTTCGAGCCCCATTCTGGGTTCTGGCCAGGTTCAAGTTCTGGCCTACATGTTCACGTCCCATCCGAGTTGCACGGTTTCAAGCCGATAGGGTGGGGGTTGAGAAGGCCCTGTGTTCTGGTAATAATCGCCATCTGTGGTGGTTTCAGATTCCTCCTTCAGATGTTAAACCTGCCCCGTGGGAGGCAATGGTAGGCACGGGGTGGGGGGCCAGAGGGCAGGGGGTTGGTCATGTCTCAGCAGCCAAGTTACTTGCTTGGGGTCAGAGAAGCTCTCAGTATCTCCTCAGCACTGTTGTTTTCTCCAAGCGCTGCGCTGCAATGTCTCGCTGCCACTGAGGGTCTTACAGAGACTTCCCGATGCTCTGAGTTTGTACTAAAGCCCTGCAAAGCAGTAGACTGCCGTGTTTTTGAGTTTCGAGTCCCTGTCAGGGTGCATCTTCAGCCATTCTCCCTGTGTCCTGCCTCAAAGGAAACACAACACGCCTCCTTTATGACAAGGGTCGGTGCCTTTGTCTTGGTCCCATCCTGCAAGTCTCAAACAACTTTTACACTTCATATCTTAAAAATCTTACTTATAAGTATCTTGAGTTTCTGGATTTGCTCATGAGATGCTATTTGTAATTTATTTAAAATGCCTCAGCATGGACAGTGTGATATAAATATGTGTGTTAGTTTGAGCCACTCCAGGGGAAGCTGGTTACTCTGATTACAGTGATAATCAGCTAGCATTGTATCAGAAAGATCCTGCTCCAGAGAAATTTACCAGAAATACTTCCATTTTCCATATCCTTGGTCAGCACTGAATTTGTCATTTGCCCTTCTACATTGCTTACTGAGGCTCTTGATTTGCCACGAGTGTTGTTATTTTTATAATAGAGTTTTCATCAATGGTTTTTCATTATACCTGACTTTTGAGTCAAACAAGCCTTTTTATTCATCCACATTATATTGGAATTCATCCATATTCTCTTTAGTATTTGGATAGTGGGGGCGGGGGCGATGTTTCATGCCACTCCATTTCTATAAGTTCAGTTCGGTTCAGTCGCTCAGTCGTGTCCGACTCTTTGCGACCCCATGGACTGCAGCACATCATGCCTCCCTGTCCATCACCAACTCCTGGAGTCCACCCAAACCCATGTCCATCGAGTCAGTGATGCCATCCAGCCATCTCATCCTCTGTCGTCCTCTTCTCCTGCCTTCAATCTTTCCCTGCATCAGGGTCTTTTCAAATGAGTCAGCTCTTCTCATCAGGTGGCCAAAGTATTGGAGTTTCAGTTTCAGCATCAGTCTTTCCAATGAATTTTCAGGACTGATCTCCTTTAGGATGGACTGGTTGGATCTCCTTGCAGTCCAAGGGACTCTCAAGAGTCTTTTCCAACACCACAGTTCAAAAGCATCAATTCTTTGGCGCTCAGCTTTCTTTATAGTCCAACTCTCAAATCCATACATGGCCACTGGAAAAACCATAGCCTTGACTAAATGGATCTTTGTTGACAAAGTAATGTCTCTGCTTTTTAATATGCTGTCTAGGTTGGTCATAACTTTCCTTCCAAGGAGCAAGCGTCTTTTAGTTTCAGGGCTGCAATCACCATCCACAGTGATTTCTATAAGGATGGAGACATTAGCCACTGCGGTTGCCCACAACCAGTGCACCCTGAGGGGAAAGCAGGAAGGTGAAAAACAGGAAGCATTCTGTGCTTTGCATATATTGGCTTCTCCATAGTTAAGATGCCCTAGGGAAAAATTTCAATAACCCCAGATTCTTGCATCTTCCAACCCATAGAAAAGCACTAAAATCTTTGAGATGCCTGTTCTTTGTAATCAGCAGTTAATCTTTACATTTTCAACTACATTCTTTTGCAACAAAGTTCCTATATATTGTAACTTCTCCTTTACTTCTTGGGAACAGTTCTTCAGAGCTACCTGAGTGGCTCTCTTCTGGGCCATAGTCCTCAGGAAGTTCCTAGAATAAAACTTAGCTCACAACTTTTACCTTGCGTGGATTTCCTCTCAGTCAAAGGTTTTGGCGATCATGAAGGAACCCAGAGTAGACGTCTCTCCTTTACCTGAACCCTACGAGGATCTGGAGCCTTAGTACTGATCTCAGGTCTCCTTGGTCTGCAGCAGCTTGAAGCAGGATTTCAGTTCCCAGCCAGAGACTTAAGTCAGGCTGGAGCAGTGAGCATGCTAAATCCTAGCCCCTAGACCACACGGGCCAGTGGATAATGACAAGGTCCTGGCTGGTCAGCTTTATGGAAATAAATTTCCACAAAGAGATGGAAAGAGACTTCCCTGGTGGCACAGTGGATAAGAATCCACCTGCCAAATGTGGGGGACACAGGTTTGATCTCTGGTCTGGGAAGACCCCAGACGCTGGGAGAACTACGACCAATGTGCCGTAGCTACCAGAGCCTGCACGCACAGTTACTGAGCCTGCACGCTGCCATCAGTGCCCGTGTGCCTGGACCCGTGCTCCACAACAAGCAAAGCCACCGCAGTGAGGCCACGCACTGCAGCGAAGAGTAGCCTTTGCTCACCCCAACTAGAGAAAGCTTGCTTGCAGCAGCGAAGGCCTAGTGTAACCAAAAAATAAATAAAATAAACAAAACATAATGCAGGGAGACAGGAAGGAGTAAAACAAGTAAAGGTTTATTAGGAGTATATGTGTGGACAGACACATGGGTGGACTCAGAGAGTCACACTCTTGTGGTAGTTTAAATCAGTTTTACGGGGCATTGCTTTTGGGTTCCCTCTTGGCCAACCATCTTGCTCTGCCTGGTTTTGATTCTGCCTTTGGTTTATCTCGGATCGTTCCCTGTGTGAGCACACATCCCTGTGTGCATGCACATCTCTTCTTAGCCAAGATGGATTTCCAGGGAAGAGGCCTATTGGTAGGTTGACATCACATATTATGGGGTAGCGCCTCCTCCCTTTCTGACCCTGAGGAGCCTTTCTGCACATGGGTAATTGGGAAGGTCTTCTTGACCTCAAGCGTGAATAATATGTGGTCTGTTTATCTCTTATCTGGGCAGAGCTCAGCTCCTCTCTGCCCTTGCCATTATTATTATCTTAAAGTCTCCACCAGAGGCAAAGTCCAGCAATTTGTCCTGTTCCTGTTGTTAATTCTATCTGGATGTGTAAACTATAAATGGCTGGCTATAAATGTCTAGCCTGGAGCCCATCTATCTCCTGTCTCACCACCTGCAAGGGTCACTTATGTCCTCCCACCTCCTTGCTGGGTCCAGACAAATTTGGGTGAGTCACTTTTGGGTCTTAGTTCTCCCAATTACAGGCAGACAGTCTTCAGTTCTATTCAGTGATGGATTGAAAAATACCTGATTCCTCACTTGAGAGACACTGAGGAGGGTTTATTTGGTTGAAAGATACCGGAGATACCTGAATTAAAGGACACCAGGGAAAAGTGCCCCCAGTGGAAAGACACTGGGATTTGCTTAGCTGAAAGACAGATGGGTCTGGACTGGGTGATTAGGTAGGAAGCCAGTCAAACATCTTTCCTGAAGAAGGGGCATCAGAAAGCCAACCTTCAACTAATCATAGCCAGGTATATAATTTATACTTGTGAATATTTAATAGGGTACTTCCCATGTGGCTCAGCTGATAAAGAATCCACCTGCAATGCAGGAGACCTGGGTTCGATCCCTAGGTTGGGAAGATCCCCTGGAGAAGGGAAAGGCTACCCACTCCAGTATTCTGGCCTGGAGAATTCCATGGACTGTATAGTCCATGGGGTCACAAAAAGTTGGACACAACTGGGTGACTTTCACACACACATAATCACACACACAATAGGGAACGAGGGAAATTGTACCCTATAAATGTCCACGATGGGGCTCTTTGACATTTCAAAACTGGTGTTTTAGTATCTCGTTAGGGAAAGCTGGTTGATAAAACAACTTTGCAAAACTCTGACCTTAAAGGAACAAAAATCCTTTTAGGAGGAATTTGCAGTTCTTTATCTGGGCCTTTAAAATGATTTTTTAATTACTCGATCACTTAATTTTGGCGGTGCTGGGTTTTCTTGCTGTTGCTGTGCAGTCTCTTCTCTAGTTGAGGCGCTTGGCCTTCTCCTGTTGCAGAGCCCGGGCTCTAAGGCCCTCAGGCTTCAGTAGCTGTGGCAGGAGGACTCAGCAGTTGCAGCTCCCAGGCTCTAGAGCACAGACTCAACAGTTGTAGTGTACAGGCTCAGTTGCTCCATGGCATGTGGGATCTTCCCAGACCAGGGATCAAACCCACGTCTCCTGCATTGGCGGGTGGACTCTTTACCACTAAGCCACCAGGGAAACCCTACAATATTTTTTAAATTAAAATTAAAAAAAAAAAATTCTAGCTCATTTACAATGTTGTGTTACTTTCAGGTATACTGCAAAGTGATTCAGTTATAAATGTATATATTCTTTTTCAGATTTTTCTCCATTATAGATTCTTAAGTGTTAGTCGCTCAGTTGTGCCCGACTCTTTGCGACCCCATGGACTGCAGCTCACCAGGCTCCTCGGTCCATGAGATTTTCTAGTCAATGATACTGGAGTGGATTGTCATTTCTTTCTCCAGGGGATCCCCCTGACCCTGGGATAGAACCCAGGTCTCCAATGGCACCCCACTCCAGTACTCTTGCCTGGAAAATCCCATGGATGGAGGAGCCTGGTGGGCTGCAGTCCACGGGGTCGCACAGAGTCGGACAAGACTGAAGCGACTTAGCAGCAGCAGCAGCAGCAGCAGCTCCAGCAGCTCCTGCACCGCAGGCAGATTCTTTACCGAGTGAGCTACAAGGGAAGCCCAATAGCGTCTTACAAGGTATCAAGTATGTCTTCTGTGCTAAATAGTAGGTCCTGGTTGTTTATCTGTTTTGTATATAGAAATGGATATCTGTTAATCTCAAACTAACTGACCCTCCCCCTCCCTCTGTGCCTCTGATGTAATTGTTCCGCCTGATCTTCTTAGGTGTTTTGTGTTTTGAGAGTATAGTCTTTGCCATCCGGAAGGGACACACACAGAGTATTTTTGGCAGCCCGTTGAGTAGACCAGGATTCTGAGCATTTTTTTTTTTTTTCCTGTCTGGCTCTGCAGCTTTCAGGAAAATCTGTTGTAAGGGGCCTTTGTCATTTCAAACTTCGCTATACCCACCTGTGCAATGAAAGGCTTTACTATTTGGGGCAGTAAACATTTTGAATCTGTTATAGAACATAGGTTCGTGTGCCTAACACATAACGAGGCCAAACAAACCAAAACGTCAGAGTTCGGAGCAGAGAAAGGTTTACTGTCGGGCCAAGCAAGGAAAGTGGATGGCTCGGGTTCAAAACCCCTGAAGTCCCCAGTGATTTTTTGAGGAAAGTTTTTGTAGGCAAAATGTGGGGTGAGAGCTGCAGGGTGTATCGTTTTCTTGATTGGCTGGTGGTGAGGTAACCGGCTCAGGAGTGATGACACCAGGAGAACCTTCCCTATTGCATGCGGCTTTGCCTGTGAAACAGCCTCGCTTGGGATTTTTCCCTTTTGGACTAACCTTGGCCATTTATTTAGCCTCCCTGACCCTCCCTGAGCTCCAAAGGGCAGATTGACAGTCTCATCCGGGAAGGGAGGAGAATCAGAGGGAGAGGAGGAGCCAGCCAGAAAGCACAGTGGGGCCTTGGGGCAGGGTCCAGGTTTCTCTCCAGACTGTACAAAACAATACCTTTAAGTTTTTCTACAGGAACTAAGGCCCCACCCAGAGGGAGGGTGGTAACTTCAGGCTGAGAGCAAGATTCCTGGAGGACCGCCCTGATACCTCAGGACTTGATGGGTCCAAGGGCACTATACTGAATAAAAGGCCAATCCCCAAAGGTGGCACGCTGAATGATTCCAATTATATGACATTCTCAGCATAACAAGCATTAGTGATTGTGAGGGATAGGGATGAGGGTGGGAGAGGGAGTGTTTGAGTATAAATAGTGTTGCATGGGGTCGCTAAGGGTCGGACACGACTGAGTGACTTCACTTTCCCTTTTCACTTTCACGCATTGGAGAAGGAAATGGCAACCCACTCCAGTGTTCTTGCCTGGAGAATCCCAGGGACCGGGGAGCCTGGTGGGCTGCCGTCTATGGGGTCGCACAGAGTCGGACACAACTGAAGCGACTTAGCAGCAGCAGCAGCAGCAGCGTTGCAGGAAGGGGGACCCCTCTCAGGGCCTGAAAGTGGGCTCTTGCCTAACACTTGGAAATGAACTGTCCGAGGAGACACACAGGCTGACAAAGCAAAAGACTTTATTGGGGAAGGGCACCTGGGCAGAGAGCAGGAAGGTGAGGGAACCCAGGGGGACTCATTAGCCACATGGCTTGCAGTCTCAGGTTTTATGGAGACGGGATGAGTTTCCAGGTTGTCTCTGGCCAATCATTCTGACTCAGGGTCCCTCCTGGTGGCGCACACGTTGCTCAGCCAAGATGGATGCCAGCGAGAAGGATTCTGGGAGGTGGTGTCTCCTTTTGACCTTTCCCGAACTCTTCTGGTTGGTGGTGGCTTATTAGTTCTGTGATCCTTACCAGGACCTCCTGTTGTAAAATAACTCTCACAAATGGTTACCATGGTGCCTGGCCAGGGAGGGCGGTTTCAGTGAGTGTGCTCCCCCTGACAATAGGAAGCACAAGAGTTCCTTTGTGGTCAGGAACAGTTCTGTATTTGGATTGTGGTGGTGATTACACGAATCCACATGCAATAAAATTGTATAAACTGCACAAATTACATATTGAAGGAAAAGCTGGTGAAATCTGAACAAAATCTGTTGATTGCACCAACAGAATCTATTTCCTGGTTTGCATATTGTACTGTTCTTGGTGAGTTTAAGGTTCTTGCCTTGTCTTGGAAAGAATTCGGAGACGAAGCAGGGAGGTTAAGAAAGTAAAGCGAGAATTTATTAAAGCAAGAATAGTCTTATCAGAGGGAATGCAGGCAGAGAGGTGAGGAACTGCTGCCCTGGGTTTCTTTGGAAAACCGGTGATGAGGAGCATACGAATGAAGGGGTGGAATATTCACTGGGGAACAAGAGGTTTGGGGGCTATATTCCCTGATTTTCATCCCGGCTCCATCTTCCCAAGGGGAGTGATGTGGAAAGCTCAGCCTCTGTGTACACTGGCGCCAAGTCAAATCTTAGAGGCAGAGTTTGGGGTGAAGTAGGAAAGGATAGCTCTATTACGTTGCCAGGCAAAGGCGGACACCGTAGACTCCTGCCTCAAAAAATGATGTGTCCCAACCCAGGGGAATTTGGTGACAGGTTTTATCACAATGGTTCAAGGGAGCAGGATTGCACTCCCTTCATCTCAAGTGGTTGGTCTCCTAATATTTTTTTTGAGGTGGTGGTGGGGGTGGGTTGCTGCGCTCAACACCATACACAGAGAAAGGAGCCTGGTGGGCTACACTCCTTGAGGTTACAAGAGTCAGACACAACTTAGTGAGTAAATAGCAACAAGAAGCAGCATACAGAACTTCCCAAAGACCAAACCCATGCCCCCTTGTACTGGAAGGGCAGAGTCCTACCCAACCACTGGCTCACCAGGGAAGTCCCTGTCTCCTAAACTTGATGAACTTGTGTGCGTTAGTTGCTCAGTCATGGCTGACTCTTTGCAATCCCATGGGCTGTAGCCCGCCAGGCTCCTCTGTCCATGGGACTCTCCAGGCCAGAATTCTGGAGTGGGTTGCCATTCCCTTCTCCAGGGGATCTTCCCAACCTAGGGATCGGACCCAGGTCTCCCGCATTGCAGGCAGATTCTTGACCATCTAAACCACCAGAGAAGCCTTGCTGAGCTTCTCTGGGACCTTTAGTTTTGCTTCTGGTGGTTTCTTGGCTGCCCCTCCCATGATGAGCAACTGTTGGAATCTGCCCTTTGGAATTCAGGGAAGGTCATGGGGGCTGGAGTCTTGCCTACCAGAAATGGGGTGGGGGGAAAGCGCCTCCGTGCCTGAGAACCCCACAGGGCCGCATCGGTTTCAGGAGGATGGATTTTTGCCTTTATTTAGCTTAAAGCAAAAGTGTCATGGAATCAGTGCAAGATGGATACTTCTTATCTGCAAGGCTAATTTTATTGTAATGAGAGCATAATGAGCAAAGGGTTACCTTGGGCTGCAGGAGATTCCGCTTTTCCCCACCTTTCTTTGTCTGCTTCAGGGAACCTTATCACCCAAAATGTGTGATTTCCTGTCAGTCTGGAGGTTCCTGCTTTTCTTTGTTTGCCCAAGCCCTCCTACTGTTTACAGAGATTCTTGATTTCCTGCCACCTGGTCCCTGTTTGCATTTCTCTGCTCCACAGTTCTTTTTTTTTTTTTCTAGTTCCATATTTTTGTAAGAGATTGCAACTGGGGGAACTGGGTGAGGGGACACAGGACCGCCCTGGACTATTTTTGCAACTTCCTGTGAGTCTGTAATTATTTCAAAATCAAGCATTTTGAAGGTTTAAAAAAAATTGTGTGCAGTTGAATATGTGTATCTTCTCTTTCATAGCTTTAGGCTTCCAGTTCTTAGTTAAGAACATCTTTCCATATAACGTGATATACATTAATTATTTCTCCTAATGAAACTGGAAAAAAAATTTCCTTTATAAGAAATAGAAAAAAAAGAGTATCTCCTCCACTGCTGAGTTGTACATGTAGTTTCCTACACTGTCGTTTAAGATTAAAAAAAATTTTTTTTCGGTCTTAAATCCAACTGGGGTTTATTTTCATATGTAAGGCATGATGCGATCCAGCTTTATTTTCTTTGTTGTGCCATGCCACCTATTAAAGAAATCAACCTTTTACCACTGAAACTAAAACACCACCTAAACTGTAAACAAAATTACCATGAATGTATTTCTGGATTCCCCATCCTGTACTTCCGACCTATTCTCTTACTGATAACTTATTAAATTGCACTGGTGTAGTGCTCAGTAAGTTTTGAACATTCGTATGTTTGTAGTTCCTCACATTGCCGAAGTTCAATCTCCAGTATCCCTTGCTTCTTGGCACACATGGATGGGAGTGTGCCTCTGCCCAACGCTATGAGAGGAGGGAGGGAGAGAAGGCCTGGGCAGAGCCAGTAGTGGACATTCGTGGCTGGCCTCCAGCAGTGCAGAGGCAGCCCCTGTGGAGTCAGGAGCCAGTCCTGAGCATCCGCAGAGGAGCTGGTGGGTGGGCTGTTTTTGTCGAGCAGCCCCTGAAAGAGGCCAGGTGCTATTCCTGGTGGTAAGGGAATCTACATCTCTTGTGCTTTCAGATTCTTTTTCAATGTAAACTAGCCAGAGCAGACTGGGTTTTACAGCTGAGAACCCTGATAGTTTATTCTCATAACTGGTATTCATGAGCAGGGTCCCCTGGCCCTCTCCTGTAGCCGCCCACTACTTTTTCTCACTTCATTTTTTTCACATTATTTGTTTTCAGTCTTTGAGGTACTTAAAAATCTGTTGCAAATCTGTTGCAGCGCAGTCTAACTGGAGTTGAATTTATATATTTGGGAAATATTGATATTTTTGCTTTCCAAATAAAGGAGTTTTTCATTTGTTAGATTGTTATTCTGACCTTCAAAAAGACTAGTTTTCATTTGGCCTTGTATCTTTTTTGAAACATTTAGTTCTAGATATGGTAGTTATGGAAACTCCCTGGCAGTCCAGTGGTTAGGACTTGGCTTTCATTGCCAGGGCCTGAGTATGTTCAGAGAACTAATGTCCTGCAAGCGCAGGGTGAAGCCAGAAAATAAAAGGGCAGTCTAGTGGTTAAGACTCCTGCCTTCAAATGGAGGGGGTGCAGCAGGTTCGACCCTGGTCAGGAAGCTAAGTTCCCATGTGCCTTAGGGACAAAAACAAAACTTAAAACAGAAGCAACATCTGTAACAAATTCAATAAAAACTTAAAACTTAAGAAAAATGTGGACAAAAGACTGTTCACATTTAAATATTTGGTAGCTTTAGTGGTGATGTAGTTTTTTTGTTTTCCATTTCCTTTTGTAGGTACTTACTCTAGTATAGAATATTCTGTTTTTGTGTATCAGCCACTTTAGTGTATCCTCTTTCTGGTGCTCATAAGCTTTTTATTACAACCTCTTGGGTTTTCTAGGTATGCAATCAGGAAAAAATGATTTCTTTCTTCTTTGATGTTGTACCAATCAAAAATTTTTCTTAACTGCTAACATGTAAGACAATGTTGACTAGCAAGTAAGTAACCCTGCCTTGGTTTGACTTTAATGAATCTGACATAAGTATTTCTCCTACTTTAAGTTTTTAAAATCTAATTTTGGAATAGCTGTTGGATTTAATACTTCAGCTTAGTGTCATGATCATGTACTTTTTCTGCTTTAACTTTGTGATTAAATGGTTATAGATTTCCTGCTATTGGATGGATCTAATTCCTTTGAAAAATTTCTGGATTTTGACTGCTAATAACACAGGTGCCTCTGTTTCTGGCATTGGATGCCCCTTTCCTAGTTTCAGTGCTAAGGCAGGTTTTCTGCCATTGTTCATTATCGTGGTCACTTCAGTTTTGATGAGAAGTGGGAGTAGCTCCAACTATTCCCAGCAATATATTTTAAAATCATGGAAGACAGTTTAGAAATTATTCGTAATTCTAGGGTCTCAAGGAGCTCAGAGCTCCAGCTGATCTGCCACAAGGCCCTCTGGTGTCTGTCAGAAAGTCAGTAGTCCCGGCACACCTCACAAGATGCCCTTGCCCTCAGGATGCACATGGCTATTCTGAGCCTGGGGGAGCATCTTCTAGCAAAGAGCCTCGCTATCCTTCCTTGTGGAAAGGCTGCCACGGGAAGTGTGCATCGCACAATTCCGAGGGCACTCTTCGCGCACGGTGATTCACTGTGTACCTATGCATATTCATCCCAACAATTTCCCACCAGATGTTGGTGGGACGACTTTAGGAAGCAGCACCAGTGAGGCTGTCAAGACAGCCTTCCGAGACCTGGTGAGGTGTGTTACCTGGGACCCCTAGTCAGATCTGGTACCGAAAAGGACCTGTGCCAACCCTGGGTGTCTGAGAGCAGCTATGTTCGTCCATGCCTTTGCAGTCCCCCTCCAACACCTCCCACCCCTGCCGCTTGATCTTGTCACCAAAGATCGAGCTCACCCCCAACACCCCCTACTGGTAACGTTCTATTTCTTAAGCAGAATGGTGGTTTCAGAGGTGTTCATTTTATTATGCTTTATAATTTATGTACATGTTACATATATTCATTTTGAAGGCTTTGATACAATAAATAAAAAAGGAAAGCACACATACAAATAAGATTGCCATTATCATGGGGATGACCTCGAATCTGCTTAAAGTTTTCTTCAGATCAGCCTGTTCATGAACCTCAGTATTGTTAATTATTATTAGGTAGGTAGCAAACATTTTACAAGCACCTCATATACCTGTCTTGATGCTAGGATTAGCAATCTTTTATTAAAGTATTTTGAGTAGTAATAATACCTTTTAATTTTTAAAAGATTATACACCAGGGTAACTTCCCTGCAAATTGTTATAATCTATACTTGCAGTGAACGTGTGATAGCAGGCTAGTAAGTTTCTTTAAGCCTCTAGAATTTAAAGCATCGAGAGGCAGAAATTTCTTTCAGAATCTATTACATATAAGTTAGCATCCAAGAAATTTTAAATTTCTGCTCAATGGGAAAAGCTAACCTGACCTTGAAAGTGATGCTTGGCTGCATAATATACACGATATATGTCAACCCTGTGCCAGAAGACGGCGAGCTGTTCCTGATAGCCCGCTCTCTGCTGCTTCCTCAGTCATGAAACCTGAATGTTAATTTGGCCCGTGACAACCCAGGATAGAGACTTAGTATTTCCCATGCCTCTTTGAAGCTAGGAGGATGAAGTGATTGCGTGGATAGTCTGTGTGGTGTGAATAACTTGCTAAGAAGAGCTCTTAAAGGAAGGGGGCAGAAACGCTGAGAGGGGGTTTCTAACTGGTGCAGCTGTCTGCAGTTGTGACACGGATGCCACATGCTGAGAGCGTGGAAGAGGAACACAGGAGGATGGACCCTGGGTGCCTGGTCCCGCCGAGGGTCAGAGCAGCTCTGGACTGCTTTCTCAGACGGACATGGAAGAGAAATAAACTTTTAAAATAATGATGCCAATTTGAGTCTAATTTCCTTAAAAGGGTTGACACGAGTCATACACTGCCCCTGGTGAGTTACATCTACTGCTAAGATGATGGAAGCTGTTTCCCACAGACAAGGGTGTGTCACAAACAGGAGAGCTCAAGAGATGCTTCACTCTAAACACTTCTGCCTTTTCCAGTGGTTAAAACCTCCAAGTGCACCTATGGTTTCAGAGCATCAAGAACATTTGAAACATATAGAACCTAGAGTTTAGAAACATTAACATCAAGAAGTCACTGCCTTTAAGACTAGCTTAGGATGCGCAGTCCCCTCCCATAAGAGAACTGTAATGAGCAATTTAAACAAAACAAAAATGGCTTGTTTTATTTACAATACTCAATGCATTTTACAAATAACATATTTGCATTCACTAAGTCTGTTGGAAGGTAATTCCAGTTTGTGCAATGAGTTTATAGGAAAGTCTTAAGACATCTATGACATCTTAAGCCTAAATTCTAAAATTTGAAAGACATTTCACACTATTTATTAAGAGGATTGTTTTTAAGAAAAACTAAACTCTGTAGTTAAATATTGCCCTTCAATATCTTTAACCCAAGTACAAACTGGATTAGTCTCTGAAATCCCACCAAAAGATTCAGATGACTTATTCTCACTCCCCATCCAATAAAATGCATGCACAAAGGAAACACGGTCAATTACATTGATGACATTTTATTTCAATACTTGTTTTTTGGACTCTCTCAACTGTTGTTTTGCTCAATGTAGGGTACAGAGAGATAGGATTCCAGTCTGGGGAAGTCCTAACCCATTACTCCCTGCTCCAGGACAAGAAGGATTTTCACCAAGTATGGGGAGACAGGTCAGGATGAATGCAAGTTTTATTTAAATAGTTTCTCTAGGAGGCTTTGTCTATTAATCAGAACAAGGATCCCCTTCAGGCCTGATAACAGTTTTAAAGGGGTCACTTATCTCCCTACTAGTGGCCAAGCCTCCAAAGGACAACAATTCTCCTCTCTTCCCCTCCTCCCTGTATTTTAATGTCTTTTGAGTTGATGCTGGAAAACAATTCCTCTGGTTCAGACGCCAGAAACTGCTTTCATGTCATAAACATTTATGGAACAAGTGGAGTGATGAACAATGAATGATATTTTAACTGTGCAACAGAATGAACTGATAGTAATTTTAACACTCATAGCTGCCATCTCTTGAAATATAAAATCCATGCCCTAGTTCTTGAGCCAGAGAGAAGGGATGGGTATTTAATTCCATCTCGGATCCACCCCAATTTAGAAGGGCACTTCTCCGTCTCTGCACCCATCTCCCCTCAAAAGAAGGTGTTTATAACACCCGGCATTGGTGGTTCAATGAGAGATACTAAGATGGAGAAATAAAAAGTCCGACATTCGACACAGCCAACACAATTCTAAGATAAAGAAATGGTGAGGTAGAGTTGAGAGAGTTCAATTTAATTTTTTGAGCGTAGATCTTTTGGCACATTCTAAAATTACACAGACTTCCTATTGAATTCACCTTTGCTGATTACCTTTACAAAGTGCTGCAACGCAGGAATCCTTGGATCTCTTTAGGAAACAGCTATATAAAGCTAATACAGTCATTTCAAGAAATTCACTCCTGGCACTTTAGCTTATTTACCCCGATACTGAAGCAAATAAAAACAATGCTATCCATTTGTTGAATTTATTTAAACAAATCAATTTAGAAATATCATAGAATTAAACAAAACTTCTGACATGTAAACATACTGCCGTGTTCCTGAAACAGATGTTAACACCTGATAAAAGTTAATAATCGCTTGTTAGGAAAGCTGTCCATTAATAAGGCCAGTCTTCAGCAAAACTGAAACCATTTTGTTTCTTTAGCTTTCCGGTGTGACAATGCAATACTATCAAACCACAATCAAACAGAAGAGACAGAACTGGATGGATAGATCAGTACCATTGGTTACAGCTGTTAAAACAGTTTCATTCTGGCGCCACAGAAAAACAATTAAGCCAATCACATCAAATAAGTCATGGCTTTTTTTCTTTATCACAATTCACTGAGTGATGTTAATTATGGTCCTTGTCAAACACGTCCGGTAAAGGCTATTTACAGTGTACATGGCTGAGCGTGCACTATTCATAGTTACAAAGATGCCTGCCAGTTTATCACAACAGAATTACACAGTGCCTGGAAATGGTGCAACTCTCACACATCATTTAAATCAATACAGTCTCAAGCAGGAAACGTTCCTTATTTGATCACGATTGCAATAATTACATGAAAATTCTTATAAAAACACGAATCCCCTTCAAGAAATTGATGCATATTCTACGCACTACAGGTTAAGGCAGTAAAAAAATGTATTCCTGATAACTGGAGGTCTTGACAATGTCAATTAAAGCTGTCTGACTCTAGTTTTTCATTCTCCATCATGTACTCAAAGTTCTGTCTGTATAACTAGTTTGTGAAAGATTTCACTTGTAAAGTCAAAAAAGTATTAGTAACGAAGAAGAATTGATGCTGGAAAAAAGTAATTGCTAGGGAAAGGAAAAAAATATAAGTTGGATTTTGCCTGAAAGTTTTCAAATCATACACAAGAGCATTGTGAGTCTGAACCTTAAAAGTATAAAACAAATACATAGAGTTTACCTTTCTTAACTTAAAATATACTGTACTTTGAACAATTCAAGTAAAGTAAGACTATCAAAAAATAACTTCATAAGCCATACAAGTGTCAACTGCGTTTTCAATGTTTTAAGAACATTTTAAAAATTGTAAACTAAACCATAACAGTTTAGTTAAATAATAAATGACTTTTTATTTGCACTTGTGATTTAATACAAATTGCTACCAACAAATATGTAAAGATATGGCAGATTATGCATTTGATCAAAGCACTTTGATTTAAGCGTAAAACAGATTCAAATGGTTTAAGTTCCGTGCATAAGATCCAAGAAGCTGCCTACTAGTTTGTAGGCAGCCTTCTCTCTAATCAGAATCCTTTATTCCTTAGCTGCAGATGAGATAGGGCACAATCTGTTGTAAACAGGGCACTGCTGTAAAACCAGAATGATAATCTTCAGATCGTTCTTGTTAGAGTGACCTTCCCCAAGTGTCTTCCAGCACTGTAGCATGTTCTGCTGACCTCTTAATTTCATAAATTAACTTTCCTTTGATTCCATTTTTACGGTGGTTGTGTTCACAGTTTTGTTTTAAAAACTGGTTTAAATTTATATAAAACTCTGTACATGTTCACAAATTATTGCATAAACAGCATAATCTTCAAGACAGTGTTTGCAAACACATGTCCAATTCAGGAAGAAAAAAAATTCACGTTTCCCGTCTGGCTTTCTTCTTCTTTTTTATTTGTTTGGGAGATTCCCAACTAGTTTCAGACTTGGCTAAAAGAAAAAAAAAAAGAGAGAGAAAGGGAGAGAGAAAGAGACATCAGGAGGATAGTAAATACTGTTCTGTTTCAAAAATATAAAAGCAATGTCAATAAAAACATGCTTTGAAATCCACTGATAATGCCTCAAATTTTATGTTCACATTTTCAAGTTCTAGTTACAGGTTTTTAGGTTATTCTCCGGCTGCCCTCCTCTCTCCTTTTCCTCAATTCCAATGTATTATGTGGTTTAAGCACACAGATGATAGTTCATCATTTTGACCTAAAAAACCATCACTTCCAAGACTCAATCTAAGTCGTAAGAGTGAAAGTGGGTAAAATGGACACTAAAGGTAGCTGAAGGGAGAAAAAGGCGGGGGAGGGGGCACGGTTTTAAGGACTTGTGCACAGAAAAAGGGAGGGACCCGGAGAGCAGGGGCCGATACCAGGGGCTCCCCTTGTGTATGTCCTTAGCCACCTACTCTGGCCTGAAGTGACTTTAGTTCCCTGGTCCTCACAACTGAGCTCTGCAAGGTTCCAAGGAATCTAGGCTTTGCAAAGGAGGAAAGGGCTGCTCCAGTAATCCTTTCATGGGGTCACAAAGAGTGACTGAACTCAGTAATCCTTTAGACTTCTAAGACAGTGACACCTATAAACAGTACAGAGAACACCAAAAGAACCAAAATGAGGATTACTTACTCTGTGAAGGAGGCACGCTATTTTGCTTAGTATTTGACTTGGATTTATCTGTTTCTTGTAGCATTGGTGGCACTTGGGAAGAGCTTTTGTCAGAATCATTTTTTGATAAAATAACAGATGGCTCGGTAGAAATAGCAGGTGGAAGAGTCTTGATAGGCTATTTTGAAATAAAATTATCTTAGGTTTTCATTAAAAAATATCAAATGTCATAGTAATAACAAGAGGCTGCTCAGCTGAAATACAAAGATAATGAATAAATCATTTACCAGCAGAAGCACTACAACTCATGCCTGCCCTCTAGTGACATATAACGAAATAAATCTTTAACTACAATATCCACAAATACAGATTGAGATAAAAATGATTAAATGTGTAAAATTACAGGATGTCTACTGAATCTCAAAGAGGAGTGAATAATTCAGTTTTCATTAACTTTTACATTTGTCTTTTTCATTACAAATAACAGGATTTTTTCATATGCTTGAATGGTTCCATCCATTTTCCCACAAACTCTCACCTCCTCAAAAGCTTTTTTTGTAAAGTTAAAAATATCAACTTTCTGAACTACCAGTAGTGACATCTCCTTTTCTCCTCCTCATGAAGTAGGGATATCTCAAGTAGCAGCAGCAGCAACAGCTTCAGTTTTCTCCCCAAGGAAAAAGATGGCCTCAGATAAAGCAGACTATAGCTACTAGTCCTAATCTATTAAAGCAACTAGTAAAACTCAGTTTCAAATCTTCAGAGTTTCATTGAATCTGGTAGTGAAATTATAAATGCTTAGGGTCAAACTTGAGTCTTGCTTCTCTCCAACCTGGGAGCAGAGCGGTCAACTGATTTGCCAGAATGAGGCTGAACTGTTAATGAATGCTCAGGACAGGTAAAGGATAGAAACTCTGGTATGTGGGGTGAGGCTGGAACAGATGAGTCAGAGATCGTCTCACCCTTAAGCTCTACCTGTGATGATGACTTTAAATACAGAAACAAGGGTAAGTCATACTTCTGTTGCCCCTTGTTCTTCCAGGCTCCATGAATTCAAAAAAGCAAAACAAGAAAGGAAACAGAGGAAGATGTGCGTGCCTAGGTAACTACCAGGACTCCTTTCTATTTCAGGTATCTGAAGCTGCATTTACGTCGCTTGGTTCAGTTTTATTAATGTTCCCTATATTTATTCCAAAGTTTTAGTACTCATTTTAAATCTCTTCCTACCCTCCCCCATCCTCTCACTTCTCTATATTAAATCACAGAAGGACTCAAATACCCTTTACAAGGTGACTTCTGAAAATGACTTATCAAAATGTCACATGACCCTCTGCGGTCTTAATATTAAAGCTGTTTCATTAAATATGTAAGTGCCATAAAGGCAGGGATATTTTTTCCTGCTTTGTTCTCTGCTGTATCTCCAGAACTTTAAACAGTGTGGGAGATTCTCAATACACATTTTGAATGAGAACCATGCACAATTTCATAGTTGTTAATATTTCATATATTTCTAAATGATACAACTTACCAAATTAGAAATCAGACTTTAAAGCGCTATGGGCTTTGTGTCACTGGTCTAGGCCTTTTATAAAATGGTCCTTTCTGACATATCAAAATTTTCCACAGATGGCACACATTTTAAGATACTGTCACTACATTTAAAAAAAAATGCTACATTTTAGAGACTGGACCACAGTCATAATACATTATGTGCTTGCTTTAGGGAAAGTGCAACTCCTCACATTTTCTGTAAGCCATGTATCTGTCCCTTGCTATGCCTATATATTTAATAAGAAAAAGAAACCGTCTAGTGGCTTTCTCTAGTTTTGCTTCTGACAGTTGTAGGACTTGGGCCAACTTATTCAACTTCTCTAACCTCATTCATATAATGGGTTGTACCTTTTCTTTTCGGGTTGCTATGAGGGCAATTTGGTGTATTAAAAATGTTTAGCACAGTGTTTCAATAAAATATTAGTATTAATACAATTCTCCAGTCATCAAAATTTTATTTCTTGGATATCAAAAAGTTACCTGGCTATTTTTGATTAGTGCATCAGCTGGATCACTAGTGCTTATGGTCTTCAAAGAAAAAGCTTTTTCCTGTTTTGGACGGACTTTAGAGGTATTCACTGGAAGCTCTTCTCTAATCTCTTTTTCTAATTCTTCTGTGTCCTACAGAGGAAAGTAGTGCATTAGATGATATAAATCATTTCTATGAATTAAAATATACTTGGTTTATAGTATCAATCTCCAGAAGATATTTCTCAAGAAGATAATTTTATTTCAGAAATTGCCCAAGTAGCTTAAAAGAGCATAAAAAAAATTATTATTCAAAGATTTTAAAAAATCTCTGGTATGTTCATCATTCCTGTTTTCTTCAGGGATTTAAATCTTCTGTAAACTAAAAAGCAACACACTCACAACCTCAAATGGGAATCATTTAATTTACTAAACCAAACAAAAAACTAGCACTTTTTCCTTTTAGAAAAATTACATGGTGAATTAGTTGATATTTTAAGACTTTAGAAATAACATTTCATTTAATGACTTCTTCAAGGCATGGAGAAGTCATTAAGTGAAATGGTATTGGAAAATCCCATGGACGGAGGAGCCTGGTGGGCTGCAGTCCATGGGGTCTCGAAGAGTCGGATATGACTGAGTGACTTCACTTTCACTTCACTTTCCTGCATTGGAGAAGGAAATGGCAACCCACTCCAGTGTTCTTGCCTGGAGAATTCCAGGGACGGGGGAGCCTGGTGGGCTGCCGTCTATGGGGTCGCACAGAGTTGGACACGACAAGAGTTGGACTTAGCAGCAGCAGCAGCAGCAAGGCATGAAATATATATACCTAAGTGCATTTTCTAGATAAACTAAGCTTTCACAGTAGAAAGGACATGGATAGGCATGTCATAAAATATCAAGGACAAATTTTTGATTTCCTCAAACTGTAGTTTTCTCAACTGTGAAATAAAATTTGTGTAGATAAATTCTAAGGTCCTTTCCAAGTTTAAACATTTTCATTCTTAGGCCTTTATAGACTTTTAAGAATACATTACATGCTTAGGTATGTGAAAGAAGTTATGAACAAGAATATATTAAATATGACATCACTGTAAATGGTAAGAACGAAAAAAAAAAACCAAAATGTAATCACTTATGCACAGGCTACCATGTGCTATGTACTTTATAGAACTTCAAAGATCTCATTTAATTCTCAAAAGCAACCTATGCAGTTAAGTAACTTGTGCAAAATACAACAAACAAAAAACTAGTAAATGGCAGGGCAGAGATATGAACACAGACTGACTTACTCTCTTATTCACTGTATATAAGTGAATTAAATACACTTAAATATATTTAAGTGATTACATACTTATTCACTGTATTTAGAAACATAGGACTTCCCTGGTGGTACAGTGGGTGAGAATCCACCTGCCAATAAAGGGGACACAGGTTCAAATCCCTGGTCCAGGGAGTCTCCACATTCCCGGGAGCAACTAAGCCCATGTGCTACTGAGCCTGTGCGCCCAGAGTGTGTGCTCTACAGGAGGCCACCACAGCGAGAAGCTGGCACCACGACCAAGAGCAGCCCCCAACTGCCCCATCAGTCTGTGCGACGCAGCCAAGACCCAGTGCAATAATAAAAAAGAAAGAACACCACCAAAGGAACTTTCACAATTCAATTAAGTAGGAAAATCACTATGTAGCCTGTTCTCTAAATATTTTGGCTATCTCCTACATTTAAAGGAATGAAAACAATTAGCCACAAAGTTACAGATGAGAAACAAGATTTTCATAAGCTGCAATGTAATACTGATACTGCTTTCAAAAACAAAGCCATGCATATTTCTAGTAATCTAGTACACCTGAAATTAACCTTTGTTTTCATCTATATTAAAATCTAGAAATGCCTTCCCAGATAGGAAAAGACCGAAGAAAAAGTTTCTGTTAAAAGCCAAAAGTATCAGGCAAGGATACCAAGTGCAACAGCCAGCGAACTCAGACTCACGTGTGAGATACCCCTTGTCATGCACATGGTTTTCGTAACTGATCTGCTAAGCTCCACTGCTCAAAGAATCTCTGCTGTGTGAAATACCATAACCTCTGTTCATTTCACCATAACATAAACCCAAGTGCGCTACTTTAGAATTTTAGTCAATTGCTTTTGGTTTACATCTTTGATATGATTTTCTTTAGAGCGATAATCTTATTACAGTATGATATATAAAGTCTTTAAAACAGTCTATGACTTTTCAAACACTAAGTAAATCTGATGTCTTACATCCTGTCTCTATATCTCTACACTTTCTTAGCATCTCCAAATGATCCTTTCGCAAGTCAGTAGAAGGTGCTTAAGGAAGGATGTCTGTTGTTTTGATACTTTACCTGTGCAAGAGCGTTATCTTCACCTTGCTTCTTCTTTTTCTTTTTTTTCTTTTTAGATTTTCCAGTTGGAAGAGCTCCCTCTCCCTTTTCTTTATCATCATCTGAAACCTGATGTTAAAAGCGAGAGTACTGAAATGAATCAATGAAGTTTTCTTTATTCAGAATTTAGGAAATAATTTATTAGGTTTAGTCTTTTTCTCCCAAATTCTACATATTAGTAATAATAAAACTGATCTTAAATCACACAAAAAATAACAAAACTCTTCTTCACTCTTCTATTTGTTTAAGATAAACCCCTTTCTCTTACATCTTTCATTACTCACTACATGATCAATTAGAGCTATGCGAACCTTGGTTTTTAAAAGTTCATTTCATAGGTTATTCATTTTACTTAAACAAAGAGCTATCTGGATCAAAACTGAATTTGACCCTGTTAAGACAACAACAAGGTACAGAGGAAGAGAAAGTATCTGTAAATCATATATCCAACAAAGGACTTGTATCCAGAATATATAAAGAACACTCAAAATTCGACAGTAAACAAACAATCCAGTTGGAAAACGTGCAAAAGATATAAACAGGTATTTCACAAAGAGACTAGGAATGTTCTGCATCTGGTATTTATCTGGGGGCTATGCCGGGTCTTCACTGCTGTGCGGGCTCTTGCCTAGCTGTGGCAGGCGGGGGCTACTCTCAAGCTGCGGTCTGTGGGCTTCAGTAGTTGTAGATTTCGGCTCTCTTGTTTTGCAGCATGTGGGATCCTCCCAGGCCAGGAATGCAACCCCTGTCTCCTGCGTTGGCAGGTGGATTCCTCACCACTGAGCCACCAGGGAAGCCCCAGAAATGTTCTGAATCTTGACTGTGTCAGTGGTCTGTCCTAGAGTTCTGTAAGACGTTATCATTGGGGACCCCTGGGTAAAGGGTACAGGTGTTTTTTTCTCTGTATTATTTCTTGTAAGCAAATGTGACTCTCAAATTACCTCAAAAGGCTTAATTAAAAAAAAAAAAAACAATGTGAGAAGGAATGTCATTAAAAATAATACTGTGCATGACAGAAATAGCAAATTAGAATCTTGGTTAAGAGACATTCAGTCCAAGTCGGTTACTAGCTGTGGAGAAACTTCCACAGAAGTTTTTACCACAGGCTCATAGTGATGAAAATATCATATGAAAAGATGCATCCTCTGAAGGATATTCAGGTCACAAAGACTCTACTCTGGTCAGTCTGCTTTTCAGCCAATTTATAATCCATCCATAAGAGAAATGTGGTTCCTCATGGTAGAACACTATTTTTGTTCATGGGAAAAAGGCTGAAATTAACATCTTTTAACTCATGAAAAAATTGGCATTCTGGGCTTCCCTGGTGGTCCACTGGTTAAGAATCCACCTTACAACACAGGGGACATGGGTTTGATCCTTGTTCTGGGAAGATCCCACATAGTGCTGAACAGCTAAGCCCGGGTGCCACTTTTCTTAGGGAAATCTACAAAACAACCCGCATCTAACACATCTCAAACTGAACCAACCACCTTTCCCCTCAGTTAACTAGCTTTTGTTTTCTCTGTTGGGAACACCACTTTCACCATCCCAGTTACCTAAGAGTTCTGGAAGTCATTTTTGATGATTTTCCGATCAATTCTAACCCCATGTTCTGTTGATTTTGTTTCAATTTAGTTTTCAAACCTCTCCCCTACTCTGTATACCATTCTTACCACTACTATACAGGTCTACTAAAACAACTGGTTTAAACTGGTATTCCTGCCTTTATTCTCATATGCCTCTATTCCTTTATCTACAGGGATTACCAAAGTAGCAAAACAAACAAACAAAAAACCACCACCCTACAAAAACAAACAAACAAATCCCACAAAAACAAAACAAACCACTTTAAGATTCTCCCATTATTTACAGGACAAAATCCAAGGTTTTTTGCATAATATTCAAGGGCTTATAGAATCTTTCCTCTGCTTTTCTCTCCAGTCTCATTTCTGACCCCTCTTTGCTATACATTATGCTCTTACATCTGGAATGCCTTTGCTAAAACTCCAAAGTGCTTTCACAATACCTAATACATTATAACATTACCTTTATCTTCCAGAGTGCTGGTCTCCTTCCTCTCCTCCCTTCCTGGAGTGTAGGCTCCTTGAAGGCAGTAATTGTATTTTGTTTCTCTACCAGCACAATATCTGACCCATGGCAGATGCAATTAATCTTTGCTGAATAATAATGGCCCTATTATCTTCTCTGACTTTTTTTCTTTAATAGAAAAACTAATCAGCAGAAAAATTCAATCAGTAGCTTAGTGTCTCTTGTAAATACCACTTCCATTCTTTTTTCAAAGCTATCAACTTAGTTTATTATCTCCTGCTCTGATTTATGTAATCAAAATAGTACAAAATAGGCTCCAAAATCAGTCTTCTCAATTTTCTGCAATATCCAGCCTAGTTTTTCTAACCCGAGCAATGACCAGGTTATCCCTGGTTTGAAGGCTGTCCTAGGTTCTCATTACTTACAGAATTCTATAAAACTGTGGCAATGTTCATCATTCGTTTCATCTATTTACTAAATGCCAAACATGTTGCTAGAGCTACAAAAACAGAACTTCACAGTCCCTTTTCTTAAGGAATGAAGCCTAGGAGGGGAAGACTGACATATAAACCACTGATCCTACCACCAGTTGATTCCACACATGTTTATTATTCCTCCCCATCAAACATGTTACTTTCCTTGGTCCCTTTCTCATAATGTTCTCAGTCTTCTCTTGCTATGAAGTTTTCCTTAGTTTTTTTACTGAGAACCAATCTGCTTTTATCTAAACACACCAAGAGTTGGTAGGCTGATATAATAATTCTGGTAAGAGGACAGGAATTGTGTGTTTGTTTTCATATCAGTATATAATAGTGCTTTCCACATAGAATCCTCAATAATCTGTGGAAAGAAGAAACAGTAATAGAGAGAAGGCATGCGACCCTAAGATGACTGAAGCTAGTATGATTACAACGCCTCTCTGAAGCCAATTCTACCCCTGGATACATTAATAATTCCAATACAGTTGTATGCACAGAGAAATAAACATATCTACCAATTCTTTTACTCACTTTTTGATCATCAGGAATTGGTTCCTGGGACTTCAGAAGTGAGGCTCTTTCTTCATCTACCCAGTTCCCCCACTCTTCTGCTGGCGCATTCCAATCAGAACTGGGATCAGCAGAAGACAGACCATCTAAAATTTAACAGTGTGAATCAGGTATCTGTCATTTCTGCCAAAAACCAAATGCAAAACCCCATTATGTTGAACTAAGCTGTAATTTTATACTATTACTCTTCTTCCTCCCAATCACATTTTAAGAGTTAGGAAAAAACCCAGTAACACAATGGTAAAAACCTTTCCCCAAGTTCTGCTGGGCACATTATATGACTAGATGGAATGACTAAGAAACTCCAGAAAATGTATTAATTTAACCATTTATTCCATTCTTCCTACTTCCTTTATTGTCAAAGGAACTTTGTCTCCTGAATTTGCTTTCTTTTCATTGTGTATGTCTAACTATAAAAAGGACTTGGTCATTTTTTTTTTGTTTTCTGATTCTTCCCCCCAGGGTACAAAATGAGTCTTTAACAGAAGTGCCAAAATCACGCTCTTCCCCCTCCTTAGGAACTATTTCAAGATTAGGTTCTTCTTCAAGTTCACCAAATCATGCAGAATATTTAACCTCTTCCTTTTCTCCTCTTTTAAAAAATACTTAACCCGTACTTTACAGTTTTTTTCAGATTAGTCAATGCTACTTACATCTTTCCAAATATGTGAGTCATTTTTAGGGCTTCTATCACCCTATTCTCAAGAACAATTTTTTTTTTTAAAAGAAAAAAATTTTAACCTAGACTTTCATATACATCCATGTATACACCCATGACTACTTACTGTCAAGATAACAGAAGTTAGGCTTTATTTCTAAATGGTTAGCAAGTCATCCTAACATTGTTCTTTATTGGGGAAAAAAACCCCAAAACCAAAAAATATAACCCTGACTTTTGCCCAATTAATGCCAAATGCTATTTTCCCCACATATTAAATTCTTATATACCTCAGTCTGTCTCTGGAATCTGTTCCATTCATCTATTCCTGGGACAGTGGCATACAAGATGCAACTCTGTATGCACTTTAACATCTAGAAAACCAAACCTGCCTGCATTTCTCTTATTTTCTTCACTATTCTGATTTTTCCACATGAATTCTATTATTTTTGTTTAGAGGGGAGGTACTGTGATACCTCTTCATGGAGACTTTTAAAAAGTCTATGTTTCAGAAAAATATGTAATGATCTGGGAAAATGCTCATAGGAAAAAAAAGGCAGACAAAACCGCGCATCATGATCCCAAATTTCTATGAGGAAGAGACTAAGGAATACATTAATAATAGATACATCTTAACAATGGAGTTACAGGAATTTCATTTACTAGAATTTCAAGTACTAGAACTTGAGCTACACAGGTAACAGAGATACAAAAATGAGTATGACAAAAGGCCTTCCCACATGGAGCTCACAGTCAGTCTACTCAGGGATGAAGTACAACAGACAGTTAAGTAGAGTGACAGGTTCTGTTATGAGAAGCGCAGAAAGGGAGAAGAGAGACTAAACCAGTGGAGGATGGGGAGACTGAAAACGTAAGAATTTATGGTCCAGTACAGGAGAAGCATGGACAAGCGATTACTAGTGTGAAATGTATTACAAAAAAGAAAGTTCCTTTCTACGTTTCTATATTTACTACTACAAGCAGGTCTCCAGAGCCAGTATACATAGTAACAGCATAGAGGTTAAGACTCTAACGTGTCTTAAGAGTCAAACAGACCTATATTTGAATATTGCTCTACTACTTAATAACTATGTAATTTGGGTCAAATTTCTTAATCTTAACGGGCTATGTACTAACTTCATGAGATTGCTGAAAGGATTATATAAGATACATGTAAAGCAGTTCAGGACAATGCAGTAAGTGCTTAATAAATGGTATCCACTGCTTTTATACATTATCGATGACTTTAACAATAGAAAGCCAGTTTAAAAGTTATCAGGCGTATACAATTAATTTATTTCTCACAATCCTATAAATCTCCCAGTGAGATACACTTGGTTATGTCGTAATGAGTAAGATACACTTGGTTATGTCGTAATGAGTAAGATACACTTGGTTATGTCGTAATGAGTAAGATACACTTGGTTATGTCGTAATGTAGAAGCCATTTTTATAAGTAAAAATGGATCTAGCAGATGTCTGGAACCAACTGCTCACCTTATACCAAGCATTTATTAACAATATTTTTAGGAGATTTGAATGTCAAAGTTGTCAATGATTTTGCTTAACCCTCACAAATAAGAAACCTAGATTTGGAAAACTGGTGTTCATATACCAAGTCTCTTAAGGCCTCTTATCAGGAAAAAACCCTTTGTGAAGAAAAAAAAGTTAAAGCAAATGGGGCTTCCTTGGTGGCTTAGTGATAAAGAATCTGCCTGCCAACGTAGGAGACGGGTTCAATCTTTGGGTCAGGAAGACCCCCTAGAGAAGGAGATGGCAATCCACTCCAGTATTCTTGCTTGGGAAATCCCATGGACAGAGGGGCCTGGAGGGTCCATGGGGTTGCAAGAATCAGACACAACTTAGCGACTAAACGAGAACAACATAAACTCTTAATAAATATGGTAGTGGTGCAGGGGTGGTGAGGGATAAAAATCTAATAAAGTACTTGGTAAAATTATTATTTTTTAAAGGTTTAGACAACCGTAAAGCTTGAGGAGTAACTGGAGCCCATGCTTCAACTTCTATCAGAACAGTAACAGAAGCATAAATTTCTACTGGCCTGATTAAAGCTTTATGGTGATTTTTTTCATGTTTATTGATTTCAGGTTGGTATACTTATCTATTTTTTGCAGCTGTGTTGTGTGGCATGTGGGATCTTAGTTCCCCAACCACTTACTGAACCTGTACCCACTGCAATGGAAACTACTGGACCACCTTTTAAAATTAACTGGAGATCAAATAAAACTGCTTCTTGCCCCTGCCCCATTTGTAGGATTTTAGTTTCTGGATCAGGGATTGAACCTGGGCTCTAGACAGTAAAAGCATAGAATCCTAACCAGGGAATTCCCCAAATAAAACTACTTTAAGACAACAGGTCAATCACCTAAGCCTAAAAACTGTCACCAAGTGACTTCTCAACAGATAATTCTTAACAGTTCATGGGCCTAATGTAAAAACTTCTTAGACAGTTTCCTTGAAATTGTGTAGTATAGTTTCATTTACAGCATAGTTCTCTCCAATTATAATTTCTCATTTCTTAAAATTCTTCCATTAGTTTTGCTAAAGTGTTTCCAAAGAACTGTATTAGCTGTCTTTTCAAAATGGTAGGGATAGCTCTCCATTTAATCTGCTTGTGAAACAATGTTTTAGGTTTAAGCATCTCACAGCTGTTCTCCTTTCTATTTCAGTAATAAGATGGCTGTCAGTTGTTTCTGGTCAAAACATAATTCAGCATTAACTCTAATAAAACAAAACAATTATGTTAGAAAGACATTCTCCAGTGTTTGTATTAGACAATACAAATTAACCTCACTGAGTCGACTTTGCTCCTAAAAGACAATCAACAGTACCACAACACTTTCTGAATGTCTGCCATGTATCAGGTAGTGTTCTAAGAGCTTTAAGTCTGTGAGGGAAGAAATATTATTTACAGATGATGAAACTGAAACACAGAAAAACAAGGTAGCTAAGATTCAAACTCAAGTAGTCTGTCCTCAAAGCTTACGCTCTTAACCTCTTCACCATGGGGCTGTTAATTCTTTCACTCTGATGTGTCAACAAAAACAAAATTCTATTCAAAATCTGACTTTTTATAGGGGTTATGATATTGTTCCTTTATGGTCAAGATAACTGACTAACAGCTGCCTTTAAAAAATGTTACTTTCCATACTTTAGCATCTTAATTTTATTTTTAAAATTATTTCGGCTGCAAGGCAGGAACTTAGTTCCCTGACCAGGGATCAAACCTGTGCCTCATGCAGTGGGAATGTGGAGTCTTACCGCTGGACCACCATGGCAGTCCCAGCGTCTTAACTTTATATGCAAGTGCGTTGGTAAATTCAGTGCCTTTCTGCCAGATAATGATATCTATTCCTCAGACCAGAGAGTCAATATATTACTCAAATCACACTGTTCAATAATATATATACTTTGTGGGATCAGTAATCTCAAATACTTCATGGATTCTATAAATTTAGGAGGAATGACTAAATTCACTGAGTACCAAAATTAGTACATTGAAGAAGGTAACACAAAAAATAAAATTCACAGAGAAAATGTGGTTAAAGAGGAACTGAGGACTTCAAAGACGGTCAATACAGCATAACGAACAAAGAAACTATTCTTAACACTTATTACTTTAAGGATAGAGTCCCATGGATATGTTTATTTCAGTATCTTATTTATTAGCCAATTGTGTTTTTTATACAAGGATACAAAAGTAAAGCTACTGTGTCCAAGCAGTGAAGCCTAGAGCCCTGCTTCCTCAGTTTTTCTCAGCTTTAACCCATAGCTGCCTACGACACCTCAGTGCTATTTTCTTACAATCACTACCCATCAGTCCTATAATCATTCCTCAGGTCTATTTTGCACATAGCTGTTCATTCTTCCCAAAGTACAGGTAAGGCTTTTTTCCCCTCTAAAAATTGCTTTCCATCCTTATAATCCTCTGTATTTATCTGATACTTGAACTTTCACGTTCATTCAATATCTCATTAAAACTTCATAACACTCTATGGAAATAGATATGAGAGACTATTTGCTCTATTTTACAGGTCAGTTAATTTAGATTCCAATATAAGTGACAAAATTCAAGACATATGAGTTACTACTTTTTAAAGTCAGGATTAGAACTAGGATCTACCTTCTAAACTAGTATGCTAGTCAGAATACTAGTCATGACTAAATTCTATAAATTCCTAGTCATTCCTCCTAAATTTATAGAATTCATGAAGTGTTTGAGATTACTGATCCCACAAAGTATATATATTACTGAACAGTGTGATTTGAGTAATATATTGACTCTCTGGTCTGAGGCACAGACATCATTATCTGGCAGAAAGGCACTGAATTTACTGAAGCACGTGCATATAAAGTTAAGACGCTGGGACTGCCATGGTGGTCCAGCGGTAAGACTCCACATTCCCACTGCATGAGGTTAAGGGTAGATCCTAGTTCTTACCGTTACCTCCCTAATGTTTAGTCAGCAGACGGTAAAGAATCTGCCTACAATGCAAGAGACCTGCGTTTGATCCCTGGGTGGGGAAGATGCCCTGGAGGAGCAAATAGGAGCCCACTCCAGTATTCTTGCCTGGAGAATTCTATGGACAGAAGAGCTGGCAGGCCATAGTCCATGGGGGTCACCAAGAGCCGGGTTAGAGACGACTGAGCGACTAACCCTCAGGGCTTTTCACAGTATGGTCCTTCACAGTTTACCTTCCCAACCTCATCTCCCTCAACCTCTAAGAATATGCTTCAACTAATCTAACAGAGACCAGGCTAAGACTAATTTTCAGACTATGTTTCAAACTTACCTTCATGATTACTATCATCACCAAGGCTGGACATGTAGTGGTTAAGAGCATAAACTCTGGAGCTGGACTACCAGTTTGATACCTGCTCCTCCAACCTAACTGTGTGGCTGGGGAAAATTAGGGAACTTTTCTTTGTCTCAGTTTCTTCATTTGGAAAGTGTGGGGGAAAAAATAATACCTACAATAGAACTGTACTAAACAAACTAATAATATATCTAAGACTTAAACAGCTTAGATCAGTGTCTGGCAGTCAGACACTGTGTTTGCCGTTGTTATCAGCACTGCTACTGAACAGCTGTATAACGCAAAGCACTAAGCATTGAGAGAAAGAAAGTCAGAGAGAGTTCCTGTCTTCAGAGGGTTTTCAGTTCTGAGATGTGAGGTTCTGGGGGAAAAAAGTATTTTTTTAAAATGAAGATAGTATGAGCTTTCTGAACATAAAAATCATGTTCTTTTCCCCTTCCTTTTTTTTTGTGACTCTTGCCTTTAACTTTCTTATGCTTCTACTGCAAATTAGACTAAGAAAATGGTTTTCTACCAACATAAAAACTTGCATACCTCACAAGTTCAAAGCCATTCTTATATATTGTATTCACTCTACTATATTAAAACTAGGGAAATAAATAGAACATTTATTTAAAACAAACAATTTTAAAAACTATAAAAACTACAGTGCAACCATAAGAAAACTTCATATTTAAATATTGCCTCAATCATGAAAACTGAATTTAGTTTTCTTTTTTTAAAATTCCACAGGTATTTAATAATTGGTTTATAAGTAGTATACATTTGGTATTAAGTTATATTGCTATGACCTAAAAGGTGAAAAATTACAATTAAAATTAAAACATAAACATGAATTCAGGGTGCTACAAAGAAAATTCTGAAAACAAAAACAAAAGCAAACTGATAAAAGGACATACTTAACCCAGACCATTCATCATCGATATAGGGTTGATTACGGCTAACATCCCACTGATAATCAGAAGTGGTAGACTGAGAAACTGGCTCAGCAGTAGACCCTTAAATGAAAACGAATGCAATAAAATTAAAAATGGAAATTTCTAATGATGTTTCATAACAACAGTTCTATACTTTGCACACGAAGATTTAATTATTTTTCATTTCTCCTAAAAGGAAAAATTCAGACATTAGAAAAAGATAAAGATAAAAAAGATAAAGTAGAATTGAGGGTAATTTTAGATTAAGCATGATAATCACTAGATTGCATTCACTGATCAGAAATCTATTTTTTCCCTAGTACCGATCCATTAGACTTTATTTTTTATAATACATACTTCAAATTGGCTATCTCCAAATTTCAAGTAAAAAAAGTTTTGTTTTAATGAAAAGTAGTAAAGCATTAAAAAAAAATCCTAGATGTTTCAGAATATCCCTATATCCTTAGAACCCTGAAGGAGAGAACTAGAAAATGTCTGAGTTTGCTAGAACTTTCTAAGGAAAAAGACAAAAGAAATAGATGATATTTAGAGAAGTGAGGCAGAAAGAAGCCAAAGAGAATTTAGAGAGTTGTGCCGGCGGTTTAGAGACCAAGTTAAGTTCAAGTGCACTTAAAGAGAAGAGAAAATTATCTCCTAAATTTTTCATCTTCATTTCTCTGGGAGGTGGGGAATAGGTGTGGTGAGTGGGGGGGTCACACAGCCCATAAGCAGTGTGATGAAAGCTGTGGTCAGACTACTGTCCAGGACTTACACAAAATTCTCCATACAGTTTTCAGGGCATACACATTCAAAGATGTTTGGCTCTACTGCCATAAGCTCATTTTAGCATGGAAATGTAAAGCAGTGCTTCTCCACCAGGGATTTATATACCCTGGACCTTCTGCATAAGAATCTGCATGTGTTTTGGAATCCTTCTTAGGTGACTCTGATACTCACTTTGGATTCAGAGCCACTGATATAAAGAAAGGGTTAGGAAGAGTATGTTTGTATAAGAGACTTAGCCATAATCACTTCCTTTCAAAGAAGTCCTCACAGATTTTCAGTTGGTTGTAGATTAGCTTATTAGCTTACCACTAACATGCTTGACATAAACTCAAAATGGTTACATATTTTAAAAATTCATATATAATTAGCACATTAGTTGCTTAGAAAGACTATAATAACACCGTTGCTATTTCTTTAGCAGCTTTCTCTGAATATATGGAGAGAACAGCATCTGTGTTGTACAAAGTCACCAAGTGAAGGAAGATACTAACTTGTACCTCTGGAACCACAATGTAGCCTGTAAGACCAGGGGTTGGCAAATCACAACTCATAAACCAAATCTAGCCACCCCACTTCTGGTATAGGCCCAGGAGCCAAGAACAGTTTTTATATTTTTAAATGGTTGAAAGAAAGTCAAGAGAACAAAATTTCACCCAGATACACTCATCTGGTTTATGTACTGCCTCTGGCTGCTTCCCTGCTACAAAGGCAGAACGGCCCACATGGCCTAAAATACTTATTATTGGGCCCTTTACAGAAAAAGTTTGTTGACCTCTCTTCTAGACTAGTGACTCCAGACGCTGTGGAACTACATGATCAGCACACTGGGTCCATGAATTATTACTGATAAATGGCATATCTATGTAAGTAATGCTGGATTGATGGTAGTTTGGTTAGTAATAATGGAATAAACTAGTAATAGACGTGTCACGACTTTGAAGGAAGGCCTTCTATTAATATTTGCATTCGTCTGCATGTGTGCCAACATGCTTTCAGTTATGTTAGGCCACAGAATCTTCCTATCTACACAACAAAAGGAACTAAGCACCAGCAGGTAAGAGTTTAGGTCTTTCGCTTTCCGTTTCAAGGCCTTTGCTACTTTATATTGTTTATCTATAATTTATGTGGCTAGCAGTACTTGACTCTGATTATTTTTTCAAAGAACAAGTGCTAAAATTAAACAGAAAATTTTTTGTTAACTAAATGAAAGACTGTTTTCACATACCAGAAACAGCAGAGTTAAGTGTGAGAGATGCAAAAGAAGCAGAATTCTGTTCAGAGGTATTCATTCCCCTATCCACACTAGACCAAGCAGCTGTTAAAATAAAGAACGTCACTTGGAACCTTCAATTTGCAATGAAACTTGAAAGACACGTACAGATTTAAAACTATGATAATAATATTTAAAGATACCCGGAGAAACCAGAACCACCTAGTACAGCAATAGCAACCGTTTATTGAATATCTGTTATGTACTGGGCTCTTGACACAAAATACCTCTAATCCTTAGGGCAACGCTGCTAGGCAAAGTTTCAGAGCAGTTAAGTGACTTGCTGACAGAAAACACCGGAGCCAGCTGGAGCCAGAGCCAACTTTCCAAGTCCATGTGTTCTCTACCATGGCAACACAGCTGATCGTGCGTCACAATGAAGCTACTACGAGCTTGGATCAGGCACCGAGACGGGGTACCTGACACTCATTCTAGCCAATCCTTTAAACTACTTAAACATGAGGTTCACAAAGGTTCAATAACTAGCCTAATCTCCATAAAAGCTAGTATGTGGAAAAATAGGGATTCGTACCAAATACTAGGAACATGCTCATTCCACTATACCATGGTATCTTCTCAACATTTTTAAAGCAATTTCCTACTTACATATGAGTATTTTAAGGAACATATACATCTATGAGGGCAGTCACATCTGCCTCTTCTCAGAAACTAACTGCAACTCTCATTTAATACAGTTCCTTTCAATTTCAATAAAGGTCCTAACCCATCTAGGCAGGGAACTCTAATAATCTGATGCTTAATTTTATCTACAGCACCATTAAGCAAGTACTACCATCTAATTTATGTCCTAATTATGATAACACTACATAGCTTTTACAAGTAAATTACAAATATCTCAAAAGGTCATCGTTCTTAAGATTACTTGATTAAACCTGACCATTTCTTTTATTCAGTGTGAAAGGATGCTTTATACCATAGAAAGTTACACTTTTACCACTGCTGAAATGAGGCTAGGAATTTAGGGACTGTCTTTAACAAAACAAAATTTTGATATTTCTACACAATTTTTGGACATTGCAGGGGAAGAGAGAACAAACTTAACAATATTAGCAAATGATCTGAGGTCTGTTTCTTGGGGATGTTGTTCAACATGAGTTTTTCTAAGCTTGGAAGTGATGGGAAAAGCAAATAACATAGGAAGAAATAGTTTTTTCTACTTAAACACTAAAAATTCTGTAAGTATCAATCCCTCAAACTAAAATAAACCTGCAACGAGCGTAACAGAAAAGGTATGTTTAATGCACAAAGAACTACAAATTAAAGCACAAAAAACAAGAGGCCATTACACAAATGGGCAAAGAACATGAATAAACAATTTATGAAAGAAATAGAAATGATCAAGAAAGTTGTGAAAAATATTCAACCCCATTAGTGGTTTAAAAAAGCTAATCAAAATAATTTATGTATTTTTTTCTTATTAAATTAGAAAAGATTAAAAAAAGAGAATAGTCAACCTTGGTAATATACATGTAATAAATGACACTCATACTGATGCTGACAGTATAAATTAGGACTTTCCTAGAAAATACTTCTGACAACATGTCTTAGAGCACTGCAAATATTCATATTTCCTTTAATCCAATAATATCACTTTCAAGAATCTGTCCTAAAGAAGTAACCCCCAACAAATATATTCAGTACATCATCCATATTTCTTTTAAAAAAAGAGAAGTTATTTCTCTGATAATGTGGGAACAGTGATAGTCTATGCTATGCTTACACAATATATTATAGGATCATTAAGTGAAATACAGAAAGTAAAGAAAATGTTTGAGGTACAATATTAAGTGAGGGAGGAAAACAAAAATGCACACATGATTTGGATTATGGGGGGAAAAAAAAGAAAATACTGAGACTGTACACAGGAAAAAGAAAAAAGACCATAAGGAAAGGCTGTCACTGGGTGATATGATTAAGAGTAGGTTTTTCCTTCTCTTTTTTGCAGTTTTCCACATTAAATATGCATCCCTTTTCTATCATACACACAACCTGAAGTTAAGTTGCTTTTAACTTGAAGGCTCTTAATAGAAATAAGGCTCTAATAGTCTTTATCTTTAGAATCCAGGGGAAAAATTAATTACCAACAGTCATTTTGTAGACTGTAAAACAGTATATAAAATTGATGCTAGAAACTGTACCTCCATTTATTACTTTTATTTAAACTCAATAGTAGTGCTGTTGAAATTAATCAAGAAGTCTGCTCACACATTACACTTATTATAAAACCAAAAATACACAATTATACTAGTTAGCTACACTGATAATCAAATGTGATAAAAGCACATGAAAGCATTAAGAGTAAATAATAAATGCTATTATTCACTTATTTAGTTCCCAGTTTGCTCCATGTGAAGGACCTGAGTTAATCATTTTCTTTCTGTATAGCTTGACTAATTTTACTACCAATGGATCTGTTTTTCATTCAAGGAAAATTTTAAATGTACCAGATAAGCATTTCATTTATTTATCCCAGATAAGCATTTTAAAGTAGCTTAAAATTTTCTAACAGCTCTTACCAATGCCAGAAAATATTGATCGGTCATTCCAACTCCTTCCCCAGTCTTTTCCATTTGCATTAGCATCTCCAGTGTCTTGACCCCAGGCAGATGGCTCGGTTTTCCTCTTGCCTGAAGAAGCATGTGAAACAGAGTTCCACTTCTCCTCACCTGCACTCATCTGTGAGGAGAGTTTCATAGACTTTTCATTCCAGCCTCCTCCATTGACAGTGAGGTTTTCATTCAATCCTGGAGAAACTTAAAGAAGAGAAAACAAAGATTAAAAATGGATACATGACTCCTTGTTAAAACTGGGATATTTTCAAATTTCCATAATTGCTTGGCTTACATTTATCACTCATTTTCCCCCTACTGTCCTCTAAACAGATCAAGCTTTAAAGATAAAATGAAGGATCTGAAAAGTGACATGACCACCATCGACTTTTAAAAAACACAAGTAGGTTTGAACTTATATATATATATATATTCACTCAGTAATAATGTTTTCAAAAGCAGAATGACCTGCTCAAAAGTACAACAGAGCAAACAGGAAAACGAATATTCTGGTATACTCAGAATACTCACCCACTAAAAACACAAAGGCTTCTCCTTAGTTACATGCTCTTTCCTTAAATGTTTATCCATATATATTATGTCTAAGGCAGTGATTCTAATACCTGGCTACACATTAAAATCAAGTGAAAAATTTCTTAGATGTAGACACTGGAGTTCGAATTTCAGTAAGCTCTGGGAGTTGGTGATGGACAGGGAAGCCTGGCATGCTGCAGTCCACGGGGTCACAAAGAGTCGGACACGACTGAGCAAATGAACTGAAGACATTAGAACCTCAGCCCCAATCAATCAAAATCGAAATTACTAGGGGTAGAGCCCAGGCATCAGTATGTTTGTGTGTACACATTTACATGCAGGTATCCATACATACGTGTAAAGCGCACACACACAAATATACATAGGTGTGTGTATGTAAGTACATGTTTCTTTCTATATGCACGTGTGGCTTTCTAAGGTTCCTAGATGGCTGTAATGTGTAGCCAGGATTGAGAATGAAGGAAGCTGAAAGTGTTCAGAACAAGTCTGAAATAAGAAGTTGCATTTCTGAATTTTTTTCTACTACAAACACTTCAGTTTTTAGGTAACAAGATACCACTCTCTACTTAATTCAATCTTTATCATAAATCAATAAATAAAATATATTTTCTATTTGTGAAGTACTGTATAATTTTAGACTACAGTCCATTTATTATGAAAGCTTTGATATTGTTCAGGAAGCAGTTTAGAAGATTAAAGGTATTAGGGTTTCTTATTTAATAAACAGAACAAAAGTTTTTATCCACTATATGCCTATATAAAACCCAAGTCCATGGGAAAAAAGAAATCTTTTTTTCTGTTGGCTTAAACAATACAAGTAAGAATCAAAATTGCATATAAACTATTACTAAAAGAATGTTTTTCATACAAGGGAGAGGGATGAACAATGAGAATATACCAATGTACTGTTAGAAGTGGGAGTGAAAAAAAAAAAAAAGAAGTGGGAGTGACTTTTCTGTTTATCTATTTTCCAAAATCTCTGAACTACGATTATGTTACTTTAGTAATTAAAATCATTTCTAAGACTTTTTTTTTCCTTTCGGTGTCATTCATGTGAGGAAAGAGACATATATATATGTTTCTATTAATACTTTGATGGGCCTTCAATTTAAGTTACATGTAATTTCTCTCACCCTGAAGTGTAGAATCTCCTTTTCCAGACTTAAAGTTGCTAACTTGAACATTTAGATGAGAATCACCTGGTTGAAATAAAAATAAAATTTATTTAATACTAAATAGGCTATTATGCACATTAAAATTAGGAGTAACATACAAATTAATTTTTTTTACTAATTATTTATAATAAAAATTGTTCCTTGAAGTACTTAAGTCTTATACTGGAAAAGTTTTACTCACAATATATTTCACATGTTCTTAGGAATTGAGTTCTCTAGTTACCATATTCTTAGTCAACTAGAACGCCAATAAAGGACCTGGCAAATTGCCCAAGTAGATATAGAGTCTCCTGTTCTACAATGGTTATCAAGATTCTTTAAAGGAGGAATTGGAGAACTGGGCTCTGTAATTGGATTCAACTTTGCCACCTCTCAACAATACCAGCTAGCTGCCTTTTCAACAATCCTGGAAGCAAACACATCAACTTAAGAACAATTTTGCCAATATCTGGACCAGGATTTAGGAAATATGGCAAGAGGTGAGACCACACGTTATAACAAAGACACTACTGATATTTCTCTGACACTAAAAAGCATAATGGTCACAATGTATCAAAAAAATCAGCATGACACAGGACTGTGCTAGCAAGGAAGGCACGCAGCAAACAGTGAAAAAGGGCCAACAACACAAACACCATAGCAGGGCTATCAGGTGACAGTGAGAATGGGCAAGCAGGGATCAATGCTGTGCCACAGCAATAAATTCCACCAATCCAGGCAGCAAAGAAGTAAAAGCTATCAAGGTCAAGACACAGGTCTGAAGATAAGGGGGAAGTGCTGGCGATTAATGAAAAGGTAAAGGCAGGAAAGCTAGTGCTTTGAAGCCAAGATGAACAGCATCACTGCAGACTGATGTCTTCAGGGTAAAAATGACAGCAATGGAAGAATTACCAAGAGGCCATCAGTATCGGATAGTGTGAACATTTGAAAACTTGGGAAAAGCATTAGCTCAATAATGTTTTCAGTTCCAGTCTAGCTTTATCAAACACCTACAGCTTTCTCAAAGAGTTGGCGTGATAAGAAATTCACATAGAACCCACACTATCCAGAACATGCTTGTTTCATCCTGGAATGAAAGCACCCAACATGCAGAATGGTGACAAGTCATTTCATTAAATGAATGTCCACTATAAAAACAAGGCAACACATGTGAGAAAAAAGCAGCAGTCGCTTTCTCATGTGACTCAAGGCAGAAAGGCAACTTTAATTTAATAGGTCATTCATTAGCCAGTATGTAACTGCTGGTATCAGGTAAATCAATACGTGGTCCACAATGCTCTCACGAAGAAGGGTATATCAGCACAATGAGGTAAGCAGTTCAAAATAGCCAGATTTTTGATATAATGATATTTTGTACATCTGATTAAAAGGAATTGGATTTGATGTATCACTCTTATGTTCCACTAATATACCTTTATTCTTCTTGGAACCAACAGGAAATGATGCAGTTGTAACTTGCTCGGTGGTAACTGTGATGGTATTTTCTATCCCAGGGATAGTTGAATCCAATGAACCAGAATCAGACTGCACCTTATCACGTTTACGCTGCTGTCGTTTCTCTCTGTGACTAATTTTAGTTTCCCAGGCTCCTTGACATAGCCCCAGAAAAAAAAATGTTATTCAGTAGGGGGAAGACAAAAAGGTTGTAGTTTTTTGGGGAAAATAGGGTGCGGCACCTGAAATATCATGATAAATTTAGATATTAAATTAAAAATCAAGAGTGTTGATTATATTAATTTATCCTATGAATTTATTCTAATTGTGCTGTTTCAGGCAGCTAATTGCCATTATTTATTCTGGTAATTTTGATCAGATCTGTCATCTATGGTTTAGAAAAAAATGGATATAAATTATCTTGTATCTTTTTTTATCTTGCTGGGGAGAACTAGTAGGGGAGTGTTATATATGCTATGGGTTTATTAGGTGAGGACAATAAATGGCTTACTTAAAAATTTTGTACAGAGTCTTCTAGGGATGGTATTTTTAAGAACAATGGGAAAAAAAACCAACCCACACTTCTAGGAAACAGACAAAATGAATGATTTTTAAATTGCTCAAGATACTGAGCTAGACCTCAAATTTCAAGGCAGCTCCCTTTAAGGATAGAACTATTAGATCCTTAAATAATTTAGGGGAAAAAGTGTCTCCTAATACGTACATTAAAATCTAGTTATTCAACAGAAGAGCTAGATACAAGATTAAGAAAAACAAATGCAGCTTTTATATAATGCACCTTGGTTAAAAAAAATTTTTTTTTCTACAGTCCTTTCACTTGCTCAATTACCTTCATCAACTTCCTTTCCATCATGGCGTGAACTGTTCTGCACTGCTTTAGCATCTGATTTTGATTTCTTCTTATTTTTCTTTGACTGAAAATAAAATAGAATGTTACTTAATATTTCATCATGTTTTCAAAAAGGTAAAAGTTAGTAAAATACATAATGAAATGTATGATGCTGACAACCAAAAAAAAACTTAATGTTTGATTAAAAAACTTAACATATTAAATGGCAATAATAGTATGAGGTTATCATTTATTCAGTCATTACTATATGCTAAGTACTTTACACTTAATTCTTTATTCCTTAAAAAAAAAAAATCACTGGAGACAGTATTATTCCCATTTTAGAGAATAGAAAACAAAGATTTAGAGATGTTCAATATTAAATAGGCTGTTCTGGGTCACATGAAGTTAACGGATTAGGAAATAGGTCTATCTGGCTCCAAAGTCTGTGCTTTTAGACATCATGTTATCCTACCCTAAATCATAAATAAGGTACTATACCATGGTGTTTTCAGCACAATAAAACAAAAGGCTACTGCGAGTGGTCAGAAAGAAAATGATGTACTGATTATTGGTTTTTTGATTTCAAAAAACAGACTGCTGGCATATTCTACGTATAACAAATTAATGAGTCAACCGCACAAAGCAGCTAATATTTTGTCAGTTCCAAAGCAGTGTGAAAATATCTAAGATTTGAATATGGTACATGTACAGTAATTCATTCAAGAAAAAACACCTACACGTATGCAAGATATGGACATTTTTAGAATGGCCTTCCAATTCCCTTCTGCTAATATTTTCTCCTTTCAAAAGCTTGCTAAAAATTCCACAAAGCCATGATAAGTGTTTCCAGAAGAGAAGTACTATTCATAAAATACAGACTTTATTTATACTTGTTTACTGCGATTGGCTATGTATGTACTATTGTACACTATCAAGTTTACAATGGAAAAGAACAGGGTAAGCAGTAAATGACAGTTTGAGTAAGCTATAAATGATAGCTAACTGCTTTTCTTATTAAGAAACTACTGACAAATGATTTCAAGTGACATCAGAATATATAAAAAATGATTACAATTTTTTCTTATACTCTCCACAGTTGATTTGCATGTTTCTTTACACGTTCCCATCATCATGACCATGTTTTAATGTACTGCTTTATTACATCTACCAAACCAGGCTCATATCCACCTAAAGAAAAAAATTTGAGATTCCATCTTTTCAAGTGCACAACTCAGTGGTTTCTGGGATCTTCGAAGTTGCACAACTATCACTGCTATCTAACTCCGGAACATTTTCATTGTCCCCAAAAAGAAACCTGGCGTCCATTAACACTCACTCCCCACTATCTTCTCCCCTCTGGTCCACTGACCCGCCACTGACCTACTTTCTGTCTCTCACATCCACTCTTAAGCAAAAATAAAACACATGAAGCACCTATCAATTACAACCTAGAGCAAAGGTCAGCAACAGTTTTCTTTTTGCTCTGGCTGCGTCGCTTGTGGGTTCTTAGTTCTCCAGCCAGGAATTGAACCCGTGCCCTCAGCAGTAAAGTGCAGAGTCTTAATCACTGGACTGACAGGGAACTTCCAGCAAACATTTTCTATAAAGGGTCACACCGTAAATATTTTAGGCCTTGCAGGCTGTATGGTTATATATGTAGCAACCAAATAATCCTGCTGTTGTAGCATGAAAAGCAGTCACATACCACACAGAATGAAATGGGTGTGGCTGTGTTCTAGTAAGTTCTATTTATAAAAATAGGCATATCTGGCCGAACTTGTTGGCGGGGGGTGGGGGTGTGGTCCAGAGTTTGCTACCTCTTGGTCTAGCAGAGTACTGTCCAACAGAAGTATAATACAAACCACAAACATGATTTAAAAATTTTAGCATATATTAAGAAGTTAAAATATGTAACACTAATTTTTATATTTTACCCAACACACTATCCAGAACACTATCATTTCAAAATGTAATCAATATTAAAAACTATTAAGATGGGCTTCCCTGGTGGTTTAGCAGAACAGAATCCACCTGCCAATGTGAGAGATGCAGGTTAGATCCCCAGGTTGGGAAGATCCCCTGGAGAAGGAATGGCACCCACGCCAGCATTCTTGGCTGGGGAAATCTCATGGACAGAGAAGCCTGGCAGGCTAAAGTCCATGGGGTCACAAAAGAGTCAGACACGACTTAGCAATTGACAACAAAATTAATAAGATAGTATGAAAATAAAGAATGTTAAATAGCCATATGTGGCAAATGACTACCATATTGGACAGTGTATACTTACAAAAACTAGGTAAGTACCCCAACCTATGGAAAAAGAAACTGAGGCCATAAAGAGATTACATAAATTGCCTAAGATATAGGGTTATTAAGTTTTGAAACTGAGACTAAAATCCAGTTCTGACTCCAGAGCCTGCCCTCACAAATCTTTCCTTTCTGCCTCTCTACATTTAATGCCAAATATAAATTCAATCAAGTATTGGTTATGTGATTTGAGGCTGAATCACTCTAAACCCCTTTCCTCAATGGTCATATGGGACAAAATCTACTCACTTCACATAAGGTTCTTTTAAGTATTAAACAGGATGTGAAAGCAGACTGCTAACTACAAAGCACTGCGCATGAACTCTGACCTTCCCAGCCCAGGGATCGAACCCAGGTCTCCTGCTTGCAGGTGGGTTCTTTACCAGCTGAGCCACCAGGGAAGCCCTAAGAGAGGGAAGTTATACAAAAAGAACAGAAATTGTATTCACATTGAAATATACTATGATTTGTTATTAAAACAAGGTCTGCAGAAAAGCAAGGAAAATTATCTTGACTTAGGCTTCCATTTTGTTCAATTTCACTATTACCTTTAAAACTAACTTCATTTTAAAAGTAACCTCTCTCTCAGATGAGACTTCAGTTCGGTTCAGTCAGTCGTGTCCGACTCTTTGCGACCCCATGAATCGCAGCACGCCAGGCCTCCCTGTCCATCACCAATTCCCGGAGTTCACCCAAACCCACGTCCATCAAGTCAATGATGCCATCCAGCCATCTCATCCTCTGTCGTCCCCTTCTCTTCCTGCCCCCAATCCCTCCCAGCATCAGAGTCTTTTCCAATGAATCAACTTTTTGCATGAGGTGGCCAAAGTATTGGAGTTTCAGCTTCAACATCAGTCCTTCCAAAGAACACCCAGGACTGATCTCCTTTAGAATGGACTGGCTGGATCTCCTTGCAGTCCAAGGAACTCTCAAGAGTCTTCTCCAACACCACAGTTCAAAAGCATCAATTCTTCGGTGCTCAGCTTTCTCCACAGTCTAACTCTCACATCCATACATGACCACTGGAAAAACCATAGCCTTGACTAGACAGACCTTTGTTAGTACTGAGTAACATATAAAATGCTTTAGAGTCACAGGTTCACACCCTAATTGACTCAGCCATCCTAATAAGGTGAATCTTTGACTCCTGATCAGCTCCACTACAGCCAACAGCTGAAGGAAAACTGAGAACGTAAGTTCTGCCTGCTACCCACAGCTCCCCCTCCCCCAATACTGTTGTAAGCTTCACCACTGAGCTGGGTGAATTATTAAAGTAGCTTCTCTTGAATGGTATTCACGCAAATTAAGATTTATTAAATACCTACCATGTGTCAGACATTGTTTCAGGAGCTCAATATATATAGCTAAATAAAACTTTCTACTAGTGGAAACTGTACTTTAATAAACTAATATGAAAAACAGACATGTAAATGAGACATTAGGAGAAATTATCTTCAAGGGCTTCCCTGCCATTGCTCACTTCCCAATATTATTTATACCAGTCCAATTAATTTATATTCCCATTACAAAATTCGTACCATTTTGTATCATCTATAAAGTCTACCTTCCTTATATGACATATAAGGCTTTCCACAAATTAATCTCAACTTTATACTCTTTTATTCACATACATGTAATGATTTGGTTCCAACAGGACTGTCATCTCTAATACTCCTCTCTTTGCCCAAACTCTACTGACCATGAATTTTCTCTCAAAATAAAGTACAGTAGCCTGGGTGCTTTAGGGTGACTTTCTTTGTACCCTTTTCCATGTATCCTCCTCCCCACTGATGGCCAAATCCTAAAATGATGTTCACTATTTTTTCTTAACTCGGCTCAAGTTCCACCTCATCTGCTTTATCCCTGACACTTTCCTGTCCCCGAATTAATTAATAACTTTTAACATCCCTAATAAAGGTGCAAATGACTAGCCATGTATAAAACATGTAGTAAAGCTTAATAAAAAAAAAAAAAACAGTATAAATAGAAAGCCTAATATTTTCTTCCTTCATCCCAGTGGATACTTTTGGAGCGCAGTCTTTAAAAGCACACGCTAAAGTAGCTCTAAGATGACATAATCTGCTCTTAAATTCACAGAACTTAAATATGAGCTGGGAATCAAATAAAACACACAGAAATACTTCCATTACTAAGCTCATCTTTCAGTCTTAACATAGACATTCCTAATATTAGACAATACCCAAATAAATGCTATTGTTTATCAGAGGGGCAAAAGGGACACCCTGACAGCAAAAGCAAATCTACTTAAATGGCTAACTGCTCTCTTAACAGATATTGCTATTTTAAAGAACTGCAAAGTATAAAGAAAGGCAGAACAGTGCCCAGTTAATGCTAAAAAGATTAACTTAGGGAGAATAATCTAATATTTGTATTGCATCAAAACTATCATAAGAATACTGAACAAATTTTAAGTGAAATGATATTTTATTTTGCAACTAGCTATTAACACACAAGGGAAGTAGCCAGGTTCTGAACGTAACCCTTAATTCAATTTATTCTCTAACTTGGAAAGTAACTGGTCCTTAAAATGTGGGGAAACTGACTTAATATTTACAACTCTATAATTATCTAAAGTCTCTGCTGGCAACGTTAGGAGTAATAAAGTAAATACAGCACACGAAAAAGGAATTCTGAGCATTTTCTAAAGGCTAGAAATGGATACTGCAGTGTTTTGGTCTGCCGACTAATGGCTGGTACATGAGGTTTTTCATTACCTCATGGCAAAAACTTTTTTCTGAGATTTTTGTTCTGCTTCCATTATATCAAAATTTCTTTCTTTTTAAACCACTGTCAATGGTGACTGTTTTAAAATTGTACTTGTACAATATCATTTACATGTGGAATCTAGAAAAATGGCAGAACAGAAATAGTCACAGACGTAGAGAACAAACATGGTTACCAAGGTGGGGGGAGTGGGACAAACTGGGAAACTGGGATTGACACTGCACTACACTCACTACTATTAACTGACAAGAACCTACTGTTCAGCACAGGGAGCCCTACGCAACTGTTTGTGGTGACCTAAATGGAAAGGACATGAAAAAAGAGTGGATGCACGTATACATACAACTGATTCACTCTGCTATACAGCAGAAACTAACACAACATTGTAAAGCAACTATATACTCCAATAAAAATTAATTTTAAAAAATCAGGAAGAAAAAAAGTACTTGATGGGCCTTCCCTGGTGGTCCAGTGGTTAAGACTCCATGCTTCCACTGCAGGGAGTGCACATTTAATCCTTGGTCAGGGAACTAAGATCTGCATGCCACGAGGCGAGGCCAAAAATAAAGTAAAAAAAAAAAGAAATGTACTTGACAAAATTAAAAGTTGTTAGTGAAATTTATTTTGAAAGTTTTAGCAAATGCCACCTGAAAAGTATGAAAACAATTGCTTCAGGATCAGCTTCATCTACTTTCTACCTAAACAAATATGGCAAGTCCCTAATTTTATACTGCTCAACATTTTGGCACTATTTTCCTCACTTGTCTCAAACATACAGGTGAGCTGTGCCTGGTTAAATAGCAAAGGATAAAATGAAAGTCCCAAAAGGCATATGAATTCCATTTCTCTACTCCATCTAAACTAGCAGTTCTTAATTTAACTTAGTAACTTGATGACACAAAATCAAGATGAGATTATGAAAAATGTCACAAACCTTTTTAAAAGTAGAGAGGCTTGCAACTGATTTCCCCCATTTTGAGGAGTGGGTGTGATTTAAACTAGACTCAGGATCACCCCACTCACTACTATCCTGACACATTTTTTTGAATGGAAGAGTAGAGTTGCAGGTGTCAGGAAGTGCACACAACTTGCACTTTAACTCTTCTCATCGTGGTTATTTTCTTTCACAGCATTTATACTTGCTTGTTTCTAGCTGTTTTCCCCACTAAACTTCATGAGAACAGTGACTCTTTTATCAACCTTTTTATCCTGTTTTACCAACCATTATATTGCTAGAGCCTACAATGCTGTATTTTGCACACAGAAGTGTTCCATTAATGTTCGGTTTATTAATGAAAGGGCCTAAAGACTGAATTACAAATAACCCTATTTACCCAACTTTCACTGCCCCCTCAAATAAAATCTGAGCTATTTGTATACTTGATTTACCAACCAAGCCATTAAATTATTTAAATATATTTGGTGTTAGCTCATAAGTTACGGTACATTGCATAAGCCACATGGTTATCAACTTATAATCTTAAAAATTTATAAGAATTTTTCTTTCTTAAGAACTTCTTTTATGGAGCCCTTAACTCTTCCCAGATTGGGCTCTCCCATTTCCAATTTTTTGTTGTTGTTCAGTCTTTCAGTTGTCCAACTCTTTGTGACGCTATGGACTGCAGCACACCAGACTTCCCTGTCCTTCACCATATCCCAGAGTTTGCTCAAACTCATGTCCATTGAATAAGTGATGCCATCCACTCATCTAGTCCTCTGTCGCCCCTTTCTCCTCCTGACACTTCCATCTTCCCCAGCATCAGAGTCTTTTCCAATGACTTGACTCTTTGCATCAGGTGGCCAAAGTTTTGGAGCTTCAGCTTCAGCATCAGTCCTTCCAGTGAATATTCAGGACTGATTTCCTTTAGGATTGACTGGTTTGATCTTTCTGCAGTCCAAGAGACTCTCAGGAGTCTTCTCCAGCACCACAGTCTGAAAGCATCAATTCTTTGGCAACCAGCCTTTTTACTGTGCAGCTCTCACATCCGTACAGGACTACTGGAAAAACCACAGCTTTGATTATACAGACCTTTGTTGGCAACGTAATGTCTCTGCTTTTTAATATGTTGTCTTAGTTTGTCATTGCTTTTCTTCCAAGGAGCAAGCGTCTTTTAATTTCATGGCTGCAGTAACTGCAGTGATCTTGGAGCCCAAGAAAATAAAATCTGTCACTGTTTCCACTGTTTCCCCATCTATTTGCCATGAAGTGATGGGACCGGATGCCATGATCTTAGTTTTCTGAATGTTGAGTTTTAAGCCAGCTTTTTCACTCTCCGGTTTCACCTTTATTAAGAGGCTCTTTAGTTCCTCTTCACTTTCTGCCATAACGGTGGTGTCATCTGCATATCTGACGTTACTGCTATTTCTCCTGGCAATCTTGATTCCAGCTTGTGATTCATCCTGCACAATAGTCTAAACTAATTCCACTTGGGTGATCCATTCTTGCTTCAATCTAAGCACTTTAAAAAACAAGTTCACTGTTTCACTTTTGAACCCCTACCACTTCCTGCCAGACAGAACTACAGCATCCTGGGAGAACAAGGTGCTAAGGGTTAGTCCTGCTTCTAGTCTCAGTTCCACTGTTTGTCAGGTATTCAGACTGAGAAGTCTAAAGGCAGAAATGAAGGTTCTCTTGGTTAACCTTAAAGAAGGCCTTGAAAATTAATTCCTTGGGTGGAACCCAAATCACAAAGCTATAGACTGTGGTACAAGGGAGCCTGGAAGGTCAAAGAGTCCAAGACTTAGAGCATCAGATGATATTAAAGCACTCCAGATAACAAGAGATTTCAATGAACCCAAAAGACTATATTAAGAGTTTAAAACAAGGGTTCAGGGGAGAAAAGAAAAAAAGAGACCAGACAGGCTTTGTAAACTATAAGACTTCTTTTGCACTCAACTTTGCTGCTGTATTGCAAAAGCAGCCATAGACAATATATAAATGAGTAAGTCTGTCTGTGTTCCAATAAAACTTTCAACAATAGGCAGAGAGCCTGATATGACCAGTTGGTCTTGGTTTGACAATCCCTGGTTTGAAACTACAGTTTTTAAGATACATTATGGAAGATAAAACAAATGTATGTAAGTTCCCTGGGCATGCAGGTTTTTCTCTATTTTGCTAACGGCTGCTAAGTGATGCTTGTATAAAATCTTGTATAAAATCTATGCTGCCTCAGAATAATTTTGTCTTGCTTGTATAAAATCTATGCTGCCTCAGAATAATTTTGTCTTTGGTCTTCTAAACACTAATTACTCCTCACACATCTTGGTCATAGGATAATCTTTTATACTCTTAAAATGTATTGAGAATATTGAAGAGCCTTTGTTTGTGTGGGTTGTGTCCACTGATATCTACCATTATAAATTTAAACTAAAATTTGTTTAGATATGAATTAACTTATTTCAAAGTATAATAAACTATACATTGTATAATTGTACCTATATAAACAAACTTATTTTCCGAAACAAACATTTTAGTGAGAAGAATGTCATGTTTTACATTATGCAAATATCTTTTGCATCTGGCTCCATTAAAAAAAAAAACAACCCTGGATTTGCATATATGTTTTTGTGTTAATTTACTTTGATACGTTGTTTGATTGAAGCATATAAAAAATATAGCTACGTACATGCAGATATGTAACTGGAAGGAGTAGTTTTTCAGTAGTTTTCTACATAATAGTGCTATTTTTTTTGCATTAAAAAAATATATTTGTAAAGCAATTATACTTAATTGCTTTACAATGTTGTGTAATTGTGATATTCTTGATAGTACACCAAAGATTAGTAGTTGCAAGGGGAGGACAGGGAAAACAGGGAGCAACTGCTGAACAGGCACACGTTTTCTTCTTGGGAAGAGGAAACTGTTTAAAGATTAGATTGTGGTCACAGCTGTGCAACTCTGTAAATACGCTAAAACTGTACACATGAAAGAGCTAAGTTATATCTCAGAATAAAGCCGTTTAACAAAAAAGAATGAAAACCAATGTGTCTGGAGCTTAGAGAAGTAGGAAAAGACTTGAGCTACAGTGCCTTTGATTATATTCAAGATTGTAGAACAATAACAATGAGAAGTCACGAAGGACTTTAGATAGAAGGAAAAAAGATTACACCAAAACTTGTCAAACGTAGTTTCTTAAAAACTGTTGCAATGTTGAAGTCGAAACTTCGTCAATGAGCTTTCTATACTACATTAAAATCCACTGATCTTGCACCTTAAATGAATCTTTTATACTTGTCTAATTTTAGAACATGCAATCATTGAGCACTGGAAAATACTGATTTGCTGAGTTATACTAAGCAGAGCATATACATCTCTCAAAAGGTTAAAAAGCATTCCATTATATGCAATATCTTAAAAAAAAATTGTTAACATCACCACTGATCTCATCAAAAATTCATTAAGTACTGGGATGTTTTTAAGCTCATGGTGGTAGACATTTTCCAAATTTCTAATTTTTACTTGGAAACAAAGCATTTTTCAACAATACTATCAGTTGTTTTCCTTGAAGTGTCCTGACTATTTTTGAGAAAATTCTACAAATACTGGAGTCTAAATAACCATGGCCTGCTTACTACTTGTTCTCTCAGGTGAAAATGGAGTAACAAGAACTAAATGGCTAGTCCAGCCTGCAACTCCGCTGCACTGGTGTTTTTCCCCAAGACAACCACTGGTTTTCTGTACACAGCATACTTTATGCACACGTCCCATTTCATCATACAGAATAATGAAAAGGCATGTGTTCAGAGGTCAAGATTTAATACAATTAATTATCATTTTTATAGATTCATCAAGGATACTTTTCAAGTGGAACAAGGTTTTTTTTTTTACACTGTAAGTAGACTACTGTAAAGAATTCAACATTACTATTAGTTTGGTGTCACTGACTTTGTACTACAGAGTCAATAGTTTTGCTCACTGTTGCTTCTGGACCATTAATGCAAGAATTAGAGTAAAAAAGACAATGTTTCAATTATTAGGAAAACAGTTTTGTCTTCTGGGACCCAAAAAAGGTCCTTGGAACCTCTGCCCAGGGATCCATGGGCCACACTTTGAGAACTGCTATTTCAGAGAAATTGAGAGACCATTCCTTACTACTATGTAATCCTGGGAAATTCATTAAACTCTTTTCAATTAGCTGCATTAAAAAAAAAAGATAATACCCTCCTGCCCAGAGCTGTACCTTAGGATTAAGAGATGTGGAAATACTTTGTACATTGTGTACATCACAAAATGTAAGAAGCTGTTAATACTTATAATGAATATTTCAGTAGGACAATCACTGACTTCGTCCTCAACAACCTGATGGTGACTAAATGTTATACATTTTTGCGTTTGTTATTTTTCTTACTAACCACCTTTATACTTCTATCTTAATTCAGACCTTTACAATCATGGATGCAATGCTGATTCGTTCATTATAAATACTGCTGAACATATTTAAGTTTTTATCACACCCCACCCCACCCTGACCTGTCAAACTTGATTGGCCTTTCCCTTGAGTATGTTTAAATATATTCTTTTGTTTCAATGAACAATGACTGTGTTCACTTGTTTCTCTCCTCTGCCAAAACTGGCCCCCCACTTCTACTTACTGAAATACCATCCCCATCCACAACAGTCCAATTAAATCAATCTTTTCTGGCTACCCAAACAGGATAATCCTTCTCTGAATACCTGGCACTCAAGGCCTTACCTGATACCTTCTCTTATGTTTGCCTTTCCTTAACAAGGCTGTAATCTCTCTGAGGGTAAGTACATCTTCTATTTTTCTTTACTCCCTTTCAGCATCTAGTAGCACAATACATTCAGCCCGGCTAACGGACCAATGTATATTCTATTAGAGACCAGCATCAATGAAGCACTGGCCTACAAGCACTTTTGGGTCAAGCAATGACCCAAATGAAAACCTGGTGGCTTAACTTGCTTTATACCCTCAAGAACTATAGCTCGTCTTATCTGCTTTTTAGACAAAGTTTTATCTATAAGGCCTACTCAAGTGATGGACTTCCCTGGTGGCTTAGTGGTAAAGAGTACACCTGCCAATGCAGGAGATGGAGGTTTGAACCCTGGGTCAGGAAGATCCCCTGGAGAAAATGTCAACCCGCTCCGGTATCCTTCGCTGGGAAGTCCCAGGGACAGGTAGCCTAGCAGGCTACAGCCCAGGGGTTCACGGCGTGACTCAGTGACTAGGTAACAACAACAAACAAGTGACGAGACAAGGCATTCAGTATCACTGCACAGAGTCCAACTGCTTTACGCAAACTGTATTTCTCAAGTTGCCTAAGGTGTGGGTCTGAGACAAAAACAAATATATAATAATATATATTAAGGTACATAATAGATCTAAAACGTTTATTTATAAAAAAAGACAAGAAGTCTGAAAAAAACCCACATATTTAAAACACATAAAAGCACGCAGCACAAAAAATTAACTGAAAAGAGAGCTGGACTGAACCAAGTTAAAAAGGATAAATTTTAGATGCAAAATGGAAAAAAGAAACACCAGCCATGGGTTGTAGCGTTTATTATTAAGGAAAAAGTCAAATCAAATAGGCAACTAACCAAAGGCAGAAGCCTTGCTCTGAGAAGGCAACAGTGGCTAAAAGGAGGTGGTTCTGCCGAGTGATCACAAAGTGCACGGGCTTTGGCATCAGAATGAGCTGGGTTCAACTCCTAGTTCAGAAACTATTAATATACATGAAATTAAGAGAAATCGCAAAATTCCTCTATACTTCAGAGCCCTTATCTGTAAATGGGGCTAATACTATTTGCCTGGAGGAGTTTTTGAAAGGATTAGAAATAATACAAAGCAGTAAAAAGCATAGACTTTGGAGTCAAGATGGGTCTGACTATACTTGTAGTAGCTTAGGTAACTTAAGCCTCAGGTTTCTTATTTTTAAGATAGGTATAATACCACTTCCTTAGTGTTCTTATCAGGATAATTAAAGTAACATGTATATATATTCTAAAAAGTCTTCAAAGTACACTCAGTGAGCACTCAAAAAGCTGTTCCCACTATATGAGTAAATACATTTACCTCATCTTGCACAGTGCCTGCCACATTATAGATACTTAACAAATGTTAACTATTACAATTATTTTCTAACATAAGATATTTCAGAATGATTTTAATCATCCTGTGGTTTTACATCCTGATACATACAATCTATATGTGATTAATCAGAGACAAATGGTAGCTGATAAATTATTCCAACTACAGATTTTTCAGGATAATTCAGGGAGTAGAAGCTGGAGTCAGGTATAAAATGCTCACTAGTAGAGAGAAAGCCCAGGAATGAGGAAACATCAGATGCAAGAAGTATAAACCTATAAAGCTATATTAAACATATAAACTATTGACAGTGTAAATTCACAATTCCTAAACTGTATACTTATTTGTTAATACAAGTAATTTTCTATTTATTTTACTGCCAAAGGACAAGTCAGGCATATATTTAATTCTTTCCCACAACCATCCTTCATTTTAAGCTAGCCTACCTGCAGTTATCTTGGCCCTAGACCAATTTCACTGGATTACAGGGGCAGAACTGATCTCACCAGTTCTTCAGTGTTACTTTGAAATTACAAGCATTAAGAAACTGTATCAACCACTTCATACCACGATTCTATGGGGCAGGAGCTGCAGTACCTTGGTTTCTAGAAACTACTTACCTACCTGTGGCTGCTTTTTTGTTTGCTTTCCCCTGAAAAGGAGTTATGTATGCACAGGGTTTAAAAAAAAAAAAAAAAGAAAAGGGTGTGCATGTGTGTGCAGTTTTTTTTAATTTCCAAGAAGTTTGGTAATAATAAGAGAGTGCCTAGAGGAGACAGCAGCTTCTAATATGGTAGCCCTCATATTATAAGAAATTTGCAAAAGCTGGCACACAAGTTCATCTCTTTTGTTGTTATGTCACTGGTCATGTATGCAGTTTTTAATATACCAAAAGAAATTAAATAAGAAGTCTCTTGCCCACAGCAGGAGGTACCACTGTTAAGTTTCTTGTACATTTTGCCTACTTACAAGCTAAATTAAGTCAAATAAAAATGGGTCAGTTCTAACATTGGCAACTAGAAAATGAATAAAATCCCAGGGATGTATCATTTATGGGGTATACACTGTCTTATTTGAAAATTTAACAGTACACACCCAAATCTTTTGATAATGACCTGAGTATAGAACATTTTCCTTTGTTAAACAAAGTCAAATTGTATCTAGTAAGCAGATGATTATGCTGCTATCACAAAAGAAATCTACTTTAACACTACAATAGGACAATTTTATCAAGCTTTTTAGGTCAGATGTGCACTGTTAGCAAAGGTAACACAACTTTGTTTTCCTGTAAGAAATATGTGACATATCTGGAACCTTATTCATATAAAAGATGTTCAAGTCATGAATAAGTTGTCTTTGGCAGAATGCTTAATAATGCCACAGCAATGTTTAGAAACACATAGTGATACATCCTTCCTTATCTATCCATCCACTATCTATCCATTCACTACAATAAGCTCACATTTTTTGTTTTCCTTAAATGGGGGGGTGGGGGGGGTGTATATGTAACATTTTGTATGTCACTCTCTTTATTAAGAGCCTTGCATATAATGTCATAGGCTCCCAAACTTACCTTTTCGTTTTTCTTGTCTGTCTCTATCGGCTGCTTTGCTGTTACACTTCGAGGAGTTCGGACAACTTCTTCCTCAGCCACTTCAATGGTCCGTCCATTTGGCTGCATAGCAACAAAAATGGATTCTGTTACCAAACTGCCCGGCAGATCAAACCAAAGATCTATACTCAGGAAATAGAATCAGTGATCAAATTCTACCCCCAACTGAAACTAAAAAGACTTTTGTACAGCTGTGTCATCTAAGACTTGTCAGACTACCATTTCTAGGAACTTGTAGTGTAAAAAAGAATGAACTTATAAGCGAAATTTGTACCACAAACTTATATTCTGATTTCACCTAGGCATCAGTACCTCCAACAAAAAATAATGGAATGGAAGCAAGAACTAAATGGTACTTGCACTCTGACCACCAACTGGCTGTGTACTCAGAGTATTTCATTATCTTTGAGTATTATTTCTACATCTGTAAAAATGATAGGTCTGATCTATTCAAAAGTCCATGAACGTCTTTGGTAAAGGGCCAAACAGAAAATATTTTAGGCTTTATGAGCCGTGTAGTCTCTGTTACAATACAAAACTCTGCTAGCACAAAAACAGCCAGAGATGATACATAAACAAATGAGTGTACCTGTGTTCCAAAGCATTTTATAAACATAGGTGGAGGGCCATATTTGGCCCATGGACCATAGTTCATTGGTCTTTGTATTAGATAATCTCTAACGTCCCCTGTAATTCTACAATCGAATGGCTATACTATTCTAGGATTTAGAAGCTTTACTAACCCAATGCCACAGTTTAAAAAGGCTATCTCAGCTTTCCCATTATCTCTAAAACAAAATGATAGCACTGAGAGATTTTCATGAGTAGCATGAAGTCTGTGAACACCAATCCTAGCTTTTACTCAGAATCACTAGTTTTTTTTTTTTTTTTTAAGCATTTCTGAGCCCCATCGCCAGAAATGTACTTAGATTCAGGACCCTGAAGAAAAGGACCAGGAATCTGTATTCTAATCTCTTCTTTCTGGATCTTATTACTTCTTTTCACTTGCCCATTCTTCTCATATTCAACACAATAAGTTAATAATATACTAGTTTCAATTGCTTTAGTCTCAGTTCTTGCAGAACAAACTTTCATCAATTACTTATTATAGCAGAGCTATAGTCAAGAAAACGATATGAATGTGCAAAGGTTTTCTAATGTGACATTACCTACATTTGTGCTAAATTATCAGGGATATGCAGTTGGAAAAAAGAGACAAGATTTACAGCAGAAAAATAAAAACAAAAGCTGTCTTTTACTTGATTAAATTCCTAATTAATCCAAATTTAATCTGCTGAGTTTTGAGCAACTTGTTAAAGGCAGACGGCTAATGCTGAAACGAGGTGTCCTTACTCTTGGTTTGGTTTTCTTTCTTCTCTGCTGTTCTGCTCCTTTAATGCTATCCCTTCTCATTTGTTTATGTATACTGGGGGGCAGGGATGAGGTGGAGTGGAGGAGACAGTGCATAGAGAATGGTCAGAAACCCTAGAAAGGGACTTGGACTTACAGCCATATCCACATCAGGAATACAAAACTTTTATTTAATTCTATCAATACTTTCCAGTATCACCACCTTACCTGTCAATTCTCACATGCCATTTATTTCAGACCGTCCTCTCTCTGGCCAAACTTATTTTTTCAGGTTTTCTGGGGTCATCCTCACCTTTCTATGTAAGCTTTACTCCACCTGAACAGTCTCACAGCTTCAAGTCCACACAGTTCCCCATCTTTTTACTTGGCAGCTCACAAGCCTCATATACGTGAAGCCTCATTTAACTAATCCTTTCAGGAAACTATCATAGTCACTTATAATACTTCCATTTTACTCATGCAAATGAATAAATTGAGTCATTTTATATACTGGGCCTCCTTGGTGATTCAGTAGTGAAGAACCCACCTGCCAATGCAGGAGACAGGTTCAATTCCTGGGTTGGGAAGATCCCCTGAAGAAGGAAATAGCAACCCACTCCAGTATTCTTGCCTGGGAAATCCCATGGACAGAGGAGCCTGGCAAGCAACAAGTCCATGGGGTCACAAAAAGAGCTGGATGCGACTTAGGGAGTAAGCAATAACAACAATTTATATACTAACTGTAAAAAGGTGAAATTAAGTGGTTAAAAACTGTTAAAAAACCACCAAACAGTTAAAGGAAATTCCTTTGAGACAACTGCAAACATGTTCAGACCCACCCAAATCACAGATGAAATCATCTCTCCTTTTGAACAGTCAGAAGTCCTCAGTCAGTGGTCAGGAACGCTCAGTGTCCATTTTATAGGCTTCCAATGGTCAGCAAGCCAAAGGTGGTCCCACATTCCAACCCCTGCTGATTTTCCTTCCTTCTCTGCAATGTCGACTTGTGTACCGGCTAGAACTGCAGCTGTTCCCTCTGGTCTATGCAGATTTCCCAATTTTCCACTATCTCTTGGGCTTTACATAGGCTTCATAATTATTGGGACTCCAAAAGTCATCAACAACTCCCTGCAAATGCCTGATATCATGAAATAGTGATAAAAAGCCTCCTATCCTAAAGAAAAAGTCAACAGCAGGAAGAAAGGATACACTATCGTGGTTGCACCTCTCCTACCCACCACCAATAGCACTAATCTGGTCTCATATTCTGCTACCACTGGTCAAGAAGGCCTTGTCCTGGAAAAGCATTGTTGTTGTTCAGCTGCCCAGTCGTGTTTGACTCTGTGACCCCATGGACTGCAGCACGCCAGGCCTCTCTGTCCCTCACCATCTCCCAAAGATTGCCCAAATTTATGTCCAATGTATCGGTGATGCCATCCAGCCATCTCATTCTCTGACGCCCTCTTCTCCTTCTGCCTTCAATCTCTGCTAGCATCAGGGACTTTTCCAATGAATCAGCTATTTACATCAGATTACCAAAATACTGGAATTTCAAATTCAGCATCAGTCCTTCCAATGAGTATTCAGGGTTTATTTCCCATAAGATTGACTGGTTTGATCTTCCTGCTGTCCAAGGGACTCTCAGGAGTCTCTGCCAGCACCACAGGACATCATTCTTTTGCGCTCTGCCTTCTTTATGGTCCAGCTATCACAACTGGACGTGACCACTGAGAAGACTACAGCCTTGACTATACTGACCTTGGTCAGCACAGTAATGTCTCTGCTTTTCAACACACTGTCTAGGTTTGCCATAGCTTTCCTACCAAGAAGCAAACATCTTCTGATTTCATGGCTGCAGTCCCCATCCACAGTGACTTTAGAGCCCAAGAAGAGGAAATCTATCACTACTTCCACCTTTTCCCCTTCTATTTGCCATGAAGTAATGGGGTCAGATGCCATGATCTTAGTTTTTTTTAATAATGAGTTTTAGGCCAGCTCTTGCACTCACCTCATTCAACCTCATCAAGAGGCTCTTTAGTTCCTCTTTGCTTTCTGCCACTAGAGTGGTATCACCTGCATATCTGAGGTGGTTGTTGTTTCTCCCGCCCGTCTTGATTCCAGCTTGTAACTCATATAGCCCGGCATTTCTCATGATGTGCTCAGCGTATAGGTTAAACTAACAGGGTGACAGCAGACAGCCGGGTGGCATTCCTTCTCAATCTTGAACCAGTCAGTTGTTCCATACAGGGTTCTAACCGTTGCTTCTTGGCCCACATACATGTTTCTCAGGAGACAAGTAAGATGGTCTGGTATTCCCATCTCTTTAAGAGCTTTTCACAGTTTATTATGATCTACACAGTCAAAGGCTTTGGCGTAGTCAATGTTTTTCTGGAATTCCCTTGTTTCCTCTATGATCCAGCGAATGTTGGAAATTGGATCTCTGGTTTGTCTTCCTTTTCTAAACCGAGCTTGGACATCTGGAAGCTCTTGGATGGCATAATGCTGAGCCTAGTATGCAAGATTTTAAGCATGACCTTACTAGTATGGGAGATGAGTGTAATTGTCTGATGGCTAGCACATTCTTTAGTACTACTCTTCTTTGGAGTTGGGACGAGGATTGACCTTTTCTGGTCCTGTGGCCACTGCTGGGTCTTCCAGATTTGTTGACATATTGAAGGCAACACCTTGATGGCATCATCCTTTAGGGTGCTACTGGAATTGTCACATCCACTAGCTTTATTAACAGCAGTGCTTAATGCCCACTTGATTTAGCTCTCCAGAATGTCTGACCACACCTTCCCAGTAATCCAGAAAAGCATTAACCACATTTAAATTAGTAAATCCCTAAATTGACGCATGAAGGCTTCCCTAGTGGCTCAGTGATAAAGAATCCACCTGCCAATGCAGAAGACAGGTTTGATCCTGGGTCAGGAAGATTCCTTGGAGAAGGAAATGGCAATCCACTTTAGTCTTCTTGCTCGGGAAATTACATGGACAGAGGAGCCTGGTGGGCTACAGTCCATGGGGGTCACAAAAGAGATGGACACGACTTAGTGACTAAACAACAACAACAAATAAAAATGTATTATGTAGACTTGCTCACATGAAAAGAACTAATCACAAACTAACACTTCAAATCAAATAATACTGCCATGCTCAGTTTTACATAAAAGTAGTTTCTCTAGTCATGGAGCCTTAATATATGCAATGTCGCTTCTACAGATTAGAATTACATGAGCTTCTCTCTGTGCCCCAGTTTAAAATTCTCTGGAAAATTTTGAGGTGTTTCCCTCTAGGGCCAATCCAAGTTAATTTTATATATAGCATCCAACCTATACTTTAAATTAGACCACTCCAAAAATATCCTTCAAATTTGGTGAAAATCAACCAGTAACAGAAAAATTCTTATGTGGATAAACTTGTAGACAATGCCATGTCAGCCTTAATATTAATACATTTCCTCAAATCCCAGCCCAGATCTTTCTTAAAAATACATCAGCAAAAGAATGCGTGGGGTGTGTGTGTGTGTATGTGTGTCTTGGGAGGGTGATAATGCAGAATGAAAACACCCAGCTGACAATCAGGAAAATAAAAGGGAGGAGGGGGCCACACAGCAGGGGAGAAGGGTCTTATTTAATAACAGTTATTTCAAGGAAATAAAGTTCGTCACATTAGTTTCCAATTTATAAATTTCATACAATTCTTTACACATTAAGTACTTTTTAGTACAAGGCACTGGGCTAGGGGCCTCAGGGACACGGACATATGAAAGAAATCTGCCCTCTGGGAGTCATAAAGTTCAGAATAAGAAGGTATGCTTAATAACAGACTTCTACCCCATTTGAGTGACCTTTACCTATTTGTTAAACTGATTCTAAATATCAAAAGAACCCATAGCTGGGACTTCCCTGGTGGTCCTGCAGTTAAGAATCTGTCTTGTAATGCAGGGGACTTTGTTCCAATCGCTGGTCAGGAAACTAAGCTCCAATGGGCCGCTAAACAACCGAGTCCTTATTAGAGCGCCTGTGCGCCACAACTACAGTCCATGCTCAGCAACAAAAGACCCCACACGGCCCAGCAAAGACCTGATGCAGCTGAATAAACACATAAATATTTTTTAAAAAGAATCTAAAGCTACAATAAGCATATATAAGGTTTAACATTTGACACTCCTATTACTCCTTGGAAGGAAAGTTATGACCAACCTAGATAGCATATTCAAAAGCAGAGACATTACTTTGCCGACTAAGGTCCGTCTAGTCAAGGCTATGGTTTTTCCTGTGGTCATGTATGGATGTGAGAGTTGGACTGTGAAGAAAGCTGAGCGCCGAAGAATTGAAGCTTTTGAACTGTGGTGTTGGAGAAGATTCTTGAGAGTCCCTTGGACTGCAAGGAGATCCAACCAGTCCATTCTGAAGATCAGTCCTGGGTGTTCTTTGGAAGGAATGATGCTAAAGCTGAAACTCCAGTACTCTGGTCACCTCATGTGAAGAGTTGACTCATTGGAAAAGACTGATGCTGGGAAGGATTGGGGGCAGGAGGAGAAGGGGACGACAGAGGATTAGATGGCTAGATGGCATCACTGACTTGATGGACGTGAGTCTGAGTGAACTCAGGGAGTTGGTGATGGACAGGGAGGCCTGGCACGCTGCGATTCATGGGGTCGCAAAGAGTTGGACACCACTGAGCGACTAGACTGATTTTCACTTAATTATGTAAATTTTTATTTTTAGTCACAAAATGTAAAACCCATGACTTCAAATTACTTGGAAACTTAAGTTTCAAAACTAAAAGAGTAGTCTACTAACTACCAAAAAAAGTGAAACATGAAAAGTCTATGGGGTTTGGAGTGGACAACCTGGGATTAAGGTCCAACTTCTATATTTAATCACTGCGATTTTAAACATTTTCTTTGACTTAATCCTCAACTTCATCATCTGTAAATATGAAGAAAATATGTAATTTGTCTTGTACAGGTTTCTTGCTAAAGTAAATGAGAGAACATGCGAAAGCATACTTTACATGTTCAAGAAACAGCTTCTTTCCTTCAATATCCTTTCCTCTCCAAAGCTACGAAGGCCCATATCCTCATCCTATGTTCCAGCATTCAAGTCATTTTTCATATTAGCAAGTCCTGGTGGTCAAGAGCCTTAAAAAACTGTACATGTATCCAATGGGCCCAATGCTGCAGACACAAATTCTTTTGGGAAGTTAACAGAATACAAATGATGAGTAAATATAGCCTCTCACAGGCTAGAAATAGTCCAGGCTTGCTCGAGAGACATGTTGTACTATCTTTTTTTCTTAAAAAGCTGCTTATAGTCTGTATTCTAAAAAAGATTACACAATATTCACTTGAGTTCATTCACTCAATATCCATTAAATGAACCCAGCAGAGTAATAAGCAGGGCTGTTAAAGCCTTGAAACAAGACAAGTGAGGCACAATCCCTGTCCTCACAAAGCTTAGACCCCAGCAAAGGAAGACAGGTATAGCTCAGAAAAAACTCCAGGCAAAAGGTATACTCTGCCCCGGCTCCCCACCTCCCCATCCCTAGCCTCTAAAAGGAGAACAGTGTGTGTTTTGAAGGCAAGCTGAGATCACAGTTGAATCCCCAATGTCTATCACCCTGGACAAGTTACTACTTCGCTGCAGTCTCAATTTGCTTAGCAAGAGATTATACTTTGCATACTGGGAAGCACAAGTATGTCCATGATTTAAAAAAAAAAAGCAAGACATCATGGAAATTCAACAGATGACAACTTTAGCTGACAGACCTAGAAACTTCCAAGTATTTGCCATGTCTTGTCACTTCATGGCAAATAGATGGGGAAACAATGGAAACAGCAACAGACTTTATTTTTAGGGGCTCCAAAATCACTGCAGATGGTGACTGCAGCCATGAAATTTAAAGACGTCTGCTCCTTGGAAGAAAAGCTATGACCAACCTAGACAGCATATTAAAAAGCAGAGACATTACTTTGCCAACAAAGGTCTGTACAGTCAAAGCTATGGTTTTTCCAGTGGTCATGTATGGATGTGAGAGTTGGACCATAAAGAAGGCCGAGAGTAGAAGAACTGATACTTTTGAACTGTGGTGTTGGAGAAGACTCTGGAGAGTACCCTGGACTGCAAGGAGATCAAACCTATCAATTCTAAAGGAAATAAATCCTGAATATTCATTGGAAGGACTGATGCTGAAGCTAAATTTTAGCTCCAATTCTTTGGCCACCTGATGTGAAGGACTGACTCCCTGGAAAAGACCATGATGCTGGGAAAGATTGAAGGCAGGAGGAGAAGGGGACGACCGAGGATGAGATGGCTGGATGGCATCGCCGACTCGACAGACATGGGTTTGATCAAATTCCGGGAGATGGTGATGGACAGGGAAGCCTGGCCTGCTGCAGTTCATTCGGTCGCAGAGAGTCGGACACGACTGAGCGCGTGAACAACAACATTTGCCATGTGCCAATCACATGCATTATCTCATTTAGTGGACAAGACTTGGTCAGTTTCTCAGTTTTAGTTAGGAAGAGTGCTGATACATATTCAAGGTAGAACAATTTCTTGTCATTTATTTAAAAACACAAACTGTGTGCTTCTTTCTGTCAAATGCTGTGCACTATCAATTACATAAGCTAAACATTACAGTACACAGCTTCACTCACAGTAATTTATCAACTTGCTTTTAAATTCAACCTAAATTTTAAACTCTTAAAAGCTGGAAGAATAATCTTATAAATATGGCCTAAAAATCAAATTTGCAAAAATCTTGCTATATATCTTGAGATATTTCCTTTAGGATAAAGATTCTTGCACAGGCTTCCCAGGTGTTGCAGAAGTAAAGAATGTGCCTACCAATGCAGGAAATGCAAGAGATGTGGTTCTGTCCCTGGGTCAGGAAGATCCCCTGGAAGAGAATGGCAACCCACTCCAGTATTCTTGCTTGGAGAATCCCATGCACAGAGGAGCCTGGCGGGCTACAGTCCATGGGGTTGCAGAGCTGAATACAGGAGCACACAAAGATCCTGTGCTTTCTGAACAGCTAGCCAAAACTAAACCCTCTTCAGGAATTCTAAAACATCTTTTTGTTGAACCTAGAACATCAAGGATGCTCAGAGCTACTTTTATAAATGATACTCAATACCAATCACATGGCCAAGTTATGCTAGAGATAATTTTTGAAACACTAAATACAGCATTGGTTTTTAAGGTTTTATATCAGATGGGTACTGAGATAAGGATTACAGGTGATACAGTGGACACATATCCATGTAGTTCTTTCTCAGATGGATCTGAGAAAGTAGTTTCAGAGATGATCTGAGAGTAGTTTCTCTCCAAACTACTAGCACAGTTGGAGAAAAAATAGAGCAAAAAACTAGTCAGGAAATATCTGGCAAGCCAGGGGTTAGGACTCCATGTTTTCACTGCCAAGGGCCCAGGTTCAATCCCCCGTTGGGGAATGAAGATCCCACAAGCTGCATGGTGTGGCCAAAAAAACCAAACCAAACAAACACAAATTAACTACCAACTCCCCTCCACCCAAACAACAAAAAAACTTGTCAAGCAACACCAACTCCTCACATCTCTTGATTTTGTTTGAATAATACTAATTTTAAAATGCTTTCAAGGCTTTCACAACCTTGAAAAGTAGTACATTACCCAATAATGCTGAAGTGCAACAAAAACAAGTACTCAGAGAGTTTACTGCTGCTCTTGGTATCTGAGATGAACACAACTGTTAAAGGTCTTTTCTGTCACAACTATTAAAGGTCTTCTCTGCAGCACCTCTGGCAGAAGAAAATGACAGGATGAAAAAGTCCTGTCATATGACCAAACAAATGAAGGCAAAACTCTGGAGCTGTTGTAAAGGTCATTATAATTTTCAGCAAAAACTTTGGATTTTTAAAAGTAAAATTTAAAAGCAATAAAGTTGTAACTCACTGGGAAAATTAGATTTGTTCTCTGAATGCAGTGTAATATCCTGGAACATGCTATCAAAACCAGAGCGATATAATGGAAATAACAGTGAGTTCTTAAGCTAGAAATCAGGATATTGTTTTGCCTTTGAAATGCCTTTGCTCTATGACCTTGAATAAGTCAATCTCTCTGAATCTCAAGATTCTTTTTTTTCTTTGGTAAAATCAGGAATATTTGTTTTACTATCACTCAGAATTTTTAAATTAAATGAGTATTCAAGGCTTAAAACGTTAGTAACTTAAAGGGAAAAAGAAAATCCTATAGATGTCACGTAACTTTAGTAATACCTGAGATAATACGGCAAAACCACTACCTATGAATAAAAGACATAATCCTATTGAGAGTATCTTAAAAGACAAATTTATTTAGCTCAATAACAGATTAGACCATCCAGCTAAACAGTAAGATATCATTTTAGATCATTCAGCATTTAATTTAACAAATAGTTACCAAAGGCTCTAATATGCCAGTCACTGTTTGCCATCTGATAGCATGGCTTATAAGAGAAAAGAAAACCTGGAGCAAAAGTAAATGGACAAGTTAATAATCAATTTACAAACTATAACAACGGAAACACAAAAGACTGAGACAGAAAATAGAAGGGGATGCCTATTTCAAATAGGGTGATTAGGAAAGTATTTTCTAGGAAGGTGAGTTTCAAAGTTAGATCTAAAGGCTGATTAGAACAGTGGGTCAAGTTTGCAGCACTGGATTGTGAAAGAGCATGAGGAATTGCAAAGGATTACTGTGAAGGTAGCAAATGAGAGGAAGCTGACTCAAGTTTGCTTAGAAAGAAAAGCAGCTGCTGAGCCGTACAGGAAAAAAGTTTAGATTTTAAATGCAGAAACTACTAAAATGTTGGTTTTAGACAAGTTGCGATTTGCTTTTAAAAAGCCTCGTTACTAGGGTGTTGAGAAATGACTGGAGGCAGCCGGCAGAAGCTACTGCTGTGCGAGTGAGTTACGGTGGAAACAGAATGAGAGTAGCTGGACTAAATATATATTTTGGAGATAAAAATGATGGTACTTGCTAAAGGACCAGATATGAGGTGAACAAGATGAAGATACAAGGAAAAGGGAAGAATCGAGAATGATTCTTAAGATTTTTGGCCTGAATAACTGAAGGAAAGGCAGAGTCATTTACCATTTACAGTAATGGGGACAACTGGGAGAAGGCAGGGTATTATGAGTGCTGTTCTGAAGATGTTACAGTTTTTGAGATAATCATCAGGTTTCCTATTGAAGCAATCAAGTATACATCTAGACATGAGGTTCTGGAGGTAGGCCAAACAGTCCAGTCATTGTTGTTTTAGTCAGTCAGTCACGTCCAGCTCCTTTGCGACCCCATGGTTTGTAGCCCACCAGGCTCCTCTGTCCATGGGGTTTTCCAGGCAAGAACCCTGGAGCAGGTTGCCATTTCCTTCTCCAGGGGATCTTCCCGACCCAGGGATTAAACCTTCATCTCCTGCATGGGTAGTTGGATTCTTTACCAGTGAGTCACACCAGGGAAACCCATTAGTTCAGTTATAGATACAAACAAACAGTTAGTTGATTGCCATTATTTGGAGATTCCAAATCCACAAATTTGCCTACTAGCTAAAAGTTATTTCTAACCCCCATATCAATACTTGTCATTCTTGGACATGCATAGAGTTACAAAAAAATCTGAATCATTCTACAAGCACATTCCCAGGCGATGCTCTGTTTTAGCTCTCATAAAAAATATATAAAAGAGAAACTAACTCTAACTGGGGAGCTAGAGAAAAGCTTTATAGTAGAGGAAGCAATGTAGCTGGGCCATTTAAGGATAGGTAGAAATTGGCAGAGATACAGAAAAAGGGGGCCTTTTAGAAGAAATCATATGAACAGAAAAAGGTAGTATGAATAGAGAGACACTGACATCTAGCTAATGGTAATGTCTTATGGGTAACGTGCTCAGTTGTGGATGACTCTTTATGACCCCATGGACTGTAGCCCGCCAGGTTCCTTGTCCATGAAATTTTTCAGGCAAGAATACTGGAGTGGGTTGCCATTTCCTTCTCCACATATGGGTAATGGTAAGAGATAAAATCTAAGATGGGATTAGATCATGAAAAGGCTTGAGAGCCATGCCACTGAATTTTATTCAACAGGTGTTGGGGAATTACTGAAAGAATGTGAACTCGAAAGTCACATGATTAGAGCTGGGCTTCCTAGGTGGTGCTAATGGTGAAGAATTCACCTGCCCGTTCGAGAAACATAAGTGATGCAGGTTCGATCCCTGGGTCGGAAAGAATCCCTGGAGAAGGGAATGGAAACCCACTCCAGTATTCTTGCCTGTAGAATTCCATGGAGGAGTCTGAGGAGTCTGGTGGGCTACAGTTCACCAGATCGCCAAGAGTCAGACATGACTGAGTGACTAACACTTTAAAAGATTTAACTGGCATGAGTGGGTAGAAAGGATTGGCAACAAAGGGACTGGAAGCAGGAGAGCCAGTTAGGATGCTGTTAGGATCACCTAAGCAAAAGGTAATAAAGCCCGAAAGCAGGGCAGTGGCAGTGAAACTGGAAAAGAAGTAACTACTACAAAAGATACAGCTTACTGTCAGAATAAGCTACTAGCTGCAGACAGATGGGCCTTACAAAATTTACGCCAGATGAGGCAAACACAGCCATTTTTCACTGTAAAAATAAAAAGGTGGCTCACATGGATGTCTTCTAGGCATAAAAAACAGAAGCAAGCTGCATACAATACTTTGGTGGGACATTTTACTGTATTATACAGTCAATAACTACTTGTCAAGTGCCAACCACTAGGCAAGGTTATACAGTAGCAAACAAGACAGAACACTATTTATTGAGCTTACAGATATTAACAATTGTACTATGGAAAATCTTTATGAAAAATGAATTTTCTTTGATGATGATCTTGGTTACCTGCTTCCAGTTGAAACACAAAGCAATAACTGCTAAAGACCAGCTATTTGAGATGTTGCTTAGTTGTTAAGTTGTGTCCAACTCTTTGGGACCCCATGGACTGTAGCCCACCAGGCTCCTCTGTCCATGGTATTTCCCAGGCAAGAATACTGGAGTGGGTTGCTGTTTACATCCATCTAAATCACTGTACAGGTTAAGTCAAGAAAAAAATATTTACTGAGTGGCTACTGAATACTCATGATGAATGAGGTGTCAAGAAAAACACATGTAAGAAAACAGTGATAAGCCCAGGGAAAAGTGTCACCCCCTTCCCTTTTAACAGGGGAATGAACACAAAAACCTATGGCAAGATATTGGGGGATAAAAAGCAAACCAATACAAGAATTAAAAAAAAAAAAAAGCTTATGAAAAGATTTTAAAAAGCTAAATGACATCTACTCTATACATAAAAACAGGCAACTGGAAACAAACTGAAAATTTGAGTTGTGAAATCTGGAATGATTTAAGAGAAAACTTAAAAAGGACAAAAATAAATTCAGAATGTCCTTTCAAAAAAACTGTAGTTGACATCCCTGATGTCAGAATTACACTTGAATCAGAATTAAGTATATCCAAAATGTTTATCAGAATGATGTGGTAATAAAAGATGGATTATAAGATTAACATGTCCGCACCTAGAAATCTCTCTTACACTTTGAATCTTATGGCACTACTACACTCGATTTTCAAATAGGCAAGGGAGCTTGTTAAAAAAGCAGATTCCCTGGACCTAGCTCCACAGACTCTGAATTTATATCTGTAGTTGGACTCAGGAATCTACATGATTTAACAAGCATTCAAAGTAACTACTGCAAGTAGTCAGGGTGAATAGTCTGAGGAATGCTGCAGTGTTTTACCTTAAGTTAAGATCTTCAATTTATAAACAAGACAAGTTAATGGAAACAAGGTTAAATGCCTCACTCAAGTTTAGAGTTTCAATTCCTGCCAGGCCAACAGAGTTAAAAGTCTTCTACCCTCAAGCCTTTGCTATTTCTTCAGCCTTTCCCAATATCCAATTCCTCCCCATTTCAAGTCAAATTCCATGAAAGGTTTTTCCTGGCTACCTGGGCCCTCACTAAGGTTGCACTGTTAAGTTTCTGATTTTTTTCCACAACTGTAATAAGAAGTTCCCTGGGGAAAACTGAGCTTTTGTTTTTGTATCCCTTTCACTGTAAGACACAAGAATATGGTGTTCCTTTTTTACTGCCTTCAATTTGCAAGCAGTATCCTGCTTTTCCCCAAACAGAAACTTAGCAAAGTGCTGAAGCATATGAATGCTAACCAACTAATAACTAACTAAATGGAAGCTTGGATTTCTTAACCCTCTAAAGTAGCGCTTTTCTGTAGGTCACCTCTCAAATCAAATGTTAAACTAATTTAGTAAGTCACAAATATCATTAAAGAAAAACAGAATAGTGTGTGTGGGGCTATTGTAAATGTTTTCTCTACCTTGTGGTCAAAACTTTTGAAAGCCACAATTTTGTAAATGTTGATAAACTCCAACACATCTTTACTGTTAGGTAGGCAAACATATATGCTTTCGCAATTAACACTTGAGCCACCCTGTCAGCTTTCCCATTCTCTGTTCTCCAAAGCTAATAATGATTTATTCATTCCCCCTAGCACAAACACTAAGTTTGATGAGTATTTTTCACAGCACAAGTTCCACAGGAGCCTGTGTTCCTTCTTCGGATGGGTCATCTAAGTATTGTGATGCACTTCAAATGGTCTCTTATTAGCACCTGTCTGTTGACCCAAGTGCAAACAGGGCTTTGAAATTTTCACAACCTTTCATCCACACTGGTCCTAGGCTTATGAATGAATGTGATTTTTTTCAAGAGCACCTTCTTTCCTATCTTGGAGCCAGGTTTCCACCATAACATTACTTTCTGGTAAACCTTGATACTCTTTACAAATTTAAATATAATTACATAGCTTCCAAATCACTTCTATTTTCTCTTCTCCTAACCTAAGGCAGTAGTCATACTAACAAAGTTGTATCCGTTTCTAGTTCTTATACATATCTTGCATCCTCTCAACCAGCAGGTCTAATCTAGACCTAATAATGCAGTAATTGTGACTTGTCACAGCTCTAATACAGTGTCATCTTTTGTACTGTTACCAACCATACTCTCATGACTTTAGCTTGAATTCAAATCTGACTTCCTCCATAACTTTGCTAAATTCCTCCAAATCCCTCCCACTCTCTAAACCTCATTTACACTGTTCACACCTCTACAGCACCTGTCAGTCCACAAGATATTAGAATTATTTTTGAATCCGTCTCCTACATTAGTTTCCACGACTAACTTTCACATACATACTGCTCACTGTCCAGCAAAAAACCAGAGGGCATTTCACATAGAACCTTATCGTGCTGAAAAGGTGAGGTGCTAAAACCAGTGGCTACAAAAATAGGTTAGGAGTTGTTTCCAATTTTACACACCCTCCATACTCTGGTCAACTATACGCTATTTTTAAAGAAGTAAAATATGAAAGTTCTAATGGGAGAACCATGGGGGACATGGCAACCAAGGCTGCAGAAATAAAAGGCGAAGGCACGATAAGACGGTCGTGATGCTCTCTGCCTTTCCACACGTGGTCCGGTAAATGGGCGCCTGATCCCTCTTCTCAGCCCGGCACCATTCTGCTCTGTCATCCTTTTAACCCTATTTCAAAACCTCCCACACCGCTCCGCTGAAGTTGCCTTGGCGCCCTCTTAGAGTGCCGTGTACCCCAAAGTACGTTAGAAGACAGACTGCCTCTTTGCCGGGCTCCTGTTCCGGCCTCCAGGGGCCACATGCACCAGAAGCAGAGTGGGCAACCATTTCCCTTCTAGAGCCCTAACTAAAATGGAAGCGTGTCCAGACCTGGGTACCTTTAATCCTCGAGTAAGCCCCAGAGTTTTTAGGTCACCGTTATCTCCTCCACCGCCTCCCACCTCGGTGGGACCTGAAGCATGCAGGCTCTTGGCTTCCAGGCGCAGTCTTGCCACAACTTCCCAACGCTACCCTAAGGTCCCGTCGGCCTCCGCACACACAGGCAGCCTAACCCAAGTAGGCCTCGGGGTGGTGGGGGTGGGGGGGGGCGGCGGCTTGGCATGTCATCCGGGCGGTCAAGGGTCCCCAAACTGTCTCGACCTCCGGGCGGCTTTTATTTAAACGTACCGCAAAGACAGTCTAACTTCCTTCCTCCAAACCGATCTGCCCCACCGGGTCCTATACTTCCTGAATTTCCACCATTCCTCAAGAAACGTGTCCACCGATCGCCGCCTCCGCCTGGGAGGCTGCATCCCGGCTCTCAACTATGCTCCCTCGGTCCCTTTTGCCGGATTCCCGGCGGGGGCGGCTGAGGTTTGGCACCCCCAACCCCCGACCACCCCGCCGCTCCTCCCCTACTCACTTTGGGTTTCTCCGGCAATTTCTTCCGGTTCTTCTTCTTTTGCTCCTCGCCCCTGAGATTCTTCAGCACGCCTTGGTCGTCAGCGGCCGGGGCCGGCGCGGCGGCCGCCGCCTCCTCCCGCTTGCGGGGCGGGCTCCTCCGCTTCTTGCGGGCGCCGGCGCAAGCCGCGGCCCAGCCGTAGCCGAGCAGGAAGAGCAGCAGCAGCCCGAGCGCGCTCGTGCCCACCAGGATCACCCAGCCCGGGTAGCGCTTCGGCTCCAGCCCCAGGTCGAGGCCCAGCTCGGTGCGCAGAAAGCCCAGGCCGACCGAGAGCATTTCCTGCAGCCGGGCCGAGCCGTCCTCGGCCTGCTGGGCCAGCTCGTCCAGCCAGCTCCGTGTAGCCATCTTCCCTCCCCGTCAGGGGGAGCGGGGGGACTCACGGGATGACGCCGGGCCGCGGAGACGTCGTGGAACAGTCGAGGGAAGCGAGGACGCGCCGGGGCCCGACCGCCTCAGGCCGAGCGCATTGAGGCCGCCCCTCGCGCCGGAGCCGGGGATCGGCCGCGGCCGCTGCCAGGAGGACAGGGGGTGCTCCCCCGGTTCCCCCCTCGTCAGAGCCTCACTCCGCCGCCGCCAGAAGGAGGGGGACGGCGAGAGGGAGTGTCTCCAGTGGCGGCCGCTAAGCGGCGTCTCCGCGCCAGTGCCGGGTGCCCTCTGTCCTCCCTCGGCGGAACAATGGCGGCTCAGGCCGCGATCCACGCAGCGGGAGGCGACGGGGGGCGGGGCGGATCACGGGTCACGTGGGCCCCGGTGGGCGGGGCGTGGGTGTCACGTGGGCGCGGGCGAGGCCGGGCGGGGCGGAAGCCGTTGGAGGGAGCGCGCGGTTGAGGCGGTCAGCGGGGACGTTTTTCGGCGTCTGGCGGAGGCGCGCCGAGCACCGGGGACCGGTGACTCTGGGCGGGAGGTTGGGAGGGGTTCACTGGAGGAAGCCTCTGCGGAATGGCTGGTGGCCAGGAGCTAGGAGACGTGGCGCTTTGAATGGGTTCAGGGGAGGGGCTCTTGAGGAAGCCTCGGGGCTGCGGCGGGCTGGGGAGGTGGGGGAGCGGGGCGTGCAAGAGGGTAAAGAGCTAGGATGTGAAACTTGGACTCTGAAGAAAGCTGAGCGCCGAAGAATTGATGCTTTTGAACTGTGGTGTTGGAGAAGACTCTTGAGAGTCCCGTGGACTGCAAGGTGATCTAACCAGTCAGTCCATCCTAAAAGAGACCAGTCCTGGGTGTTCATTGGAAGGAATGGTGTTGAAGCTGAAACTCCAATACTTCGGCTCCCTGATGGGAAGAACTGACTCATATGAAAAGACCCCGATGCTGGGCAAGATTGAAGGCGGGAGGAGAAGGGGACGACGGAGGATGAGATGGTTGGATGGCATCACCGACTCAATAGACAAGAGTTTGAGTAAACTCCGGGAGTTGGTGATGGACAGGGAGGCCTGGCGTGCTACCGTCCATGGGGTTACAAAGAGTCGGACACGAGTGAGCGACTGAACTGACTGAGGAGCCAGGTCACGGGGTGTAGGTCCAAGTCGCCCTAGTAGCTGTCTGCTTTTCTCCGTTCTTTTTCTGGGAGTAGTGTTGGGGTGGAAGCGGATTCTACTCACTGGATCACGGATCCAGCTAGACGCTTCCAGAGGTGGGCTCAGTTAAGTCCGAAGCCGGGCACTCTTCTTTCGGGGCCTAGGTTTCGTTCACAAGTTAAGTTTGTCTCAACTTACCCACGTTGTGTGTCTACAGTTTGCCTGCCTGACCAAGGGCGCTTTCGCGTGGTTTTCGCTCCTTCGCTCCTTCGCTCCTGGCTTTCGTTCCTGTCATTCGCCAGAACTCAAAAAAGTTGGAAGGCACGTGGGCAGTATTATTTTCCTATTGCAGTTTAATACGAAGTAATGTGAGGCATATTGGATTGTGTTTTACATGTAGATGAAGTAGTTCCTTCGTTGCGTTCTATTTTAAGCTTTTGTGCAAGATCACAGAGAATTTCCAAAAATCTTTTTTGTATGCTGCGTTGACCATATCTGGGTAACATTAGGAAGAAGTGACTTTTCAGATCTTAAAAATACAAAGATGATGTTCACGGCTGCCTTAGGGTTTTGACGTTATATTTCCCTATGAGAAAACTTAATGTGTTATCGTTAAATGATAATTAGCATTTTTAGCAAGTGTCTTAAAGTGAACTAAATACAGGCTTTCTCAAAGAATAAAAAGGGGAGTAATATTAATAAGTACCGAATGCCAAAAATGTATTTGGGAGTATTTTGACCTACTTTGCAACTGTGTTGTAATGCATATTGTGATAATGAGTGAAAAGGAGCTTGGTAAATAATAAACTGTTACTCTAGCCAAGCTTTATACAGACTTATAATTAAAGACTGTAGTTAAAGACAGTGTAAATTACAAGGCCGAAAACTTGGAAGATGTAATTGGAACTACTTTATCTCTAAAAGGTTCCAAATTCCATTTATATTTATGAAAGTAGGTTTACAATTTTACATTTATGCTTTGGTTCCAGAGACATGAGGGATATCTTTCCTAAGAAGCCCATTCTAGGTGAACACGTGAGGGCTTATGAATTAAGCTATTATACAATAATAGCAGCTGGATATTCCTGTTCTTCGGCAGTCTGGCAAATACTGATTATGTAAAATCCTATCACCTTTTTTTGTGTGTATGACTCTCCTTTGACCTGAAAATGTTTACTGTATATGGTAATACAGATAATAATCATTTTTCACATATAGCTTTGTGTCTTTTAAAGTATTTTAAGAACAAAATGGATTCATGCACTAATTACTGTTTTGCATTTAATGACAAATGCAAAGTGACGTTTTAGTGACATATTTAATGACATCAGCATTCATGTCACTTGATAGAACCCAGCTGATAAAACTCACCAGGAACATACTAGTAGCCCCACAATGTTAGGTTTGTTAACTTGCTGCAGAATGAAATTTAGGTAAAGTTTAAATGAATCAGTGCTTTGAAAGATTCAAAGCAAAGCAAGCGGTGTATAAAAGAGATAATATCAAGCCTGGCCTGGAATATCCTAATTCCTTGAAAATGGTGAAGTTAAAAGAAATGTTAGATGTCATTGCTGAAACCTCTTTTCTTGAAGCAACTGGGTTGGAAATGAAGACTGCTAATTCGGAGTCAAAATTACCCATACAATGGAATACCACTCAAATAAATACATGAAGCGGCATAGGTGGATCTCAACGTAAATATACTGAGTGGAAGAAGCCAGGCCAAAAAGAGTATGTAATGTATGATTTCATTTATATAAAACTAGAAAATACAAACTGATCTACAGTGACAGCAAATCAGTGGTGATTTGGGAAGGCGAGTGAGAGCACGGAATGGTGGGAGGGAGTGATTACAAAGGGTCCCTAGGAGACTTTGGGGAGTGATGGATATGTTATCTTTATTATTCTGGTTTTATGGGCCTATGGGTTTTATGGGTTTATATATGTCAAAACTTACCAAATGTGTACTTTAGATATTGTAGTTTATGTCAGATATACCTCAATAAAACGGTTTACAGTTTTTTGAAAAGTGACCTACGTGGAAGGAACAGCTGCATACAGGAGTGGCGTGCTCCATGTTCACTGACAGTATTTTTAACAAAGTTTTTACCAATCTATAATTTTAAGGTTTCTCAGTGGTATATACTTGATGTTAATTTTTTTTAACAGGTTTGCACAATAAATACTTATTATATGTTCTGGCTCTACTATATAGTTTATTTAACATAGTTTATTGTTAGATAGGTTATTTACAAGTTTTTTTGTTGCTGTTCTTGTTTTTTGCCATTAAATGCAATTCTGTCATGAATACGCTCGTAACTAAATAGCTTTGTGAATACCCATAAAAACTTCGTGAGGATAGAATCCTGGCACTGTCATTGCCTGAGCCATAGCCCACAGCACGTAACACTTGTAGTTTGAGAGTTTTTTTTTTTGGTTTTGTTTTTACATCAAGGCAATTTATTAACAAAACAACAATCTGAAGAGTCCTGTTCACAGATGGTGGCCATGGAGACCCCTCTTCCTGCGGGTGCTGTTGGAGGGGATGGGGGTAACATTCTCAATCCGCCCAATCTTCATCCCTGAGCGGGCAAGGGCTCTGAGCGCTGACTGGGCTCCTGGTCCAGGAGTCTTGGTCCTATTTCCTCCTGTGGCCCAGAGTTTGATGTGGAGGGCAGTGATGCCCAGCTCCTTGCATCTCTGGGCTACATCCTAGGCAGCCAACATGGCAGTATATAGAGAGGACTCATCTCAGTCAGCCTTCACCTTAATCCAACCAGTTACACGGCAGGTGGTTTCCTTGCCTGAAAGATCGGTGCCATGGGCAAAAGTGTCGATGAAGGATGCAAAGGTGTAGCACACACCAAATACATTTTCTTCTTCAGCCACCCGAGGGCCAAGGCTGATGGCCTGTTTTTCTTTTCCCCTGCAAGGTGCCATTTCTGCACATCTCCAGACTCTTTATCACTGGAAAGAGCTTAGTTTGGAAGTTTTAAGAGAACTGAAGAAGTTCTACTTAAAGCCTCTCATTTCATAGAAGGGAAGAAGGATGCTTCAGAGGGCTAAGGGTTGTTACCACAGAATCAGAGTGCTGGATTTGTAGTAGAACCCAGTCTTAACTGTTCTTGACCCCTTGGTTTCTCCTCTTTTTTCCATATACCCAGTGATTAATTCTTGGGATTAGTGTGTTTGTGTTTGTTTGCTCAGACTGCCAAAACAAAATTCCATAAACTAGGTAGCTTAGACAACTAAGATTTCTCAAGCTCAGGGAACTGGTTTTCTTCCTGGCTTCCAGATGGCCACTTCCTTGCTGTGTCCTCGCGTGGTGGAGAGAGAGCCAGTGAACTCTGATGTCTTATAAAGATACTAATCCTGTCAGATTAGGGCCCCACCCTTATGACTTCATTTAACCTTAATTGCTTCCCTAGAGACCTTATTCCAAGTAACAGTCATGTTGGGGTTAGGGCTCCAACATGTGACTTTGGAATGGGGGCAAACTTTCACATTTCAGTAAAGCTTCCCAGGTCCCACAGTTGGTAAAGAATCTACTTGCCAATGCAGGAGATGCCAGAGACTCAGGTTTGATTCCTGGGTCCAGAAGATCCCCTGGAGGAGGAAATGGCAACCCACTCCAGTATTCTTGTCTGGAAAATTCCATAGACAAGCCTGGTGGGCCACAGCCCATGGGGTCACAAGGAGTTGGACACATACACACATTCTGTGTAGGTTACACATGAATATATAGTGTTTTTATCTCTTAAATTAGGTTATGGGTACAAGAGTGCTCCTTATCTCTACTTTTTTATATACCTGAGATACTTTGTAATTAAATTTAACTGACAAAAATGACAAAAGCTATAGTTTGTACAGAAGCTAGGCAAAATAATGGAGGTTCCTGTGGCTATAGTGTTGTGGGGTTACCATATCTTATGGTGGGGAATGGTATACTGGACCATGTCTGTGGGTATCCCTTTAGGCCTTTTAACCCCTTTTGCTCTGATTTCATGCTCAGAATGCCACAGCCATTTTGTAATGAGGCATCTTTATTGTAAGATGAGCTGACTTAAGTAATCTGATCCTCTTTGAAGTTATATTTACTAGTGTAAATCATACATTCTCAGTGGAGCAATATTGTTCCCACGGGATTTCTCAGTGTTGGCTTTGAGGGCTAAAAAAATGTTTTTTAGTGTACAAAGTACAGATCTAATACACTACATGCAAAGATATACAATATATATGTGACATTAAAACTTCATAGGAAAGTATCCAGAAAGGCCCTTCAGTTCAGTTCAGTCACAGTCGTGTCCGATTCTTTGCGACCCCATGAATCACAGCACGCCAGGCCTCCCTGTTCATCACCATCTCCCGGAGTTCACTCAGACTCACATCCATTGAGTCCGTGATGCCATCCAGCCATCTCGTCCTCTGTCGTCCCCTTCTCCTCCTGCCCCCAATCCATCCCAGCATCAGAGTTTTTTCCAGTGAGTCAACTCTTCTCATGAGGTGGCCAAAGTACTGGAGTTTCAGCTTTAGCATCATTCCTTCCAAAGAAATCCCAGGGCTGATCTCCTTCAGAATGGACTGGTTGGATCTCCTTGCAGTCCAAGGGACTCTCAAGAGTCTTCTCCAACACCACAGCTCAAAAGCATCAATTCTTCGGCACTCAGCCTTCTTCACAGTCCAACTCTCACATCCATACATGACTACAGGAAAAACCATAGCCTTGACTAGACGGACCTTAGTTGGCAAAGTAATGTCTCTGCTTTTGAATATGCTATCTAGGTTAGTCATAACTTTCCTTCCAAGGAGTAAGTGTCTTTTAATTTCATGGCTGCAGTCACCATCTGCAGTGATTTTGGAGCCCCCAAAAATAAAGTCTGACACTGTTTCCACTGTTTCCCCATCTTTTTCCCATGAAGTGATGGGACCAGATGCCATGATCTTCATTTCCTGAATGTTGAGCTTTAAGCCAACTTTTTCACTCTCCTCTTTCACTTTCATCAAGAGGCTTTTTAGCTCCTCTTCACTTTCTGCCATAAGGGTGGTGTCGTCTGCATATCTGAGGTGATTGATATTTCTCCTGGCAATCTTGATTCCAGCTTGTGTTTCTTCCAGTCCAGCGTTTCTCATGATGTGCTCTGCATATAAGTTAAAAAAAGGTCCTTAGAGGAGTGATAATGAAAAACTGATTGAAAAATACTGGTGCAAAGGAAGAAACTGGCACTCTGTTTCATCAGTTAGATGTCTGTGGCTTTAGTTAATCAGTTTCCCTGGATCATTAATTCAATCTTTTTTTTTTTTGGCTGTGCCAGGTCTTCACTGCTGCTCAGGCTTTTCCCTAGTTTTGGGGAGGGAGGGCTGCTCTCCAGTTGCCGTGTGCAGGCTTCTCTTTGTGGTAGCTTCTCGTTGTGGGGAACAGGCTCTAGGCTTGCAGGCTTCAATAGTTGCTGCTCCCAGGCTCTAGAGCACAGCCTCAATAGTTGTGGCCCATGGGCTCAGTTGCTCCATGGTGTGTGGGATCTTCCCGTACTAGGGATTGAACCCCATGTCTCCTCCATTGGTAGGGAGACTCTTCACCACTGAGCCCCCAGGGAAGCCCCTGTTCAATCATTTCTTCACTGGACGTTTATTGAATCCCAGCTCTTTGGTTTGAATGCATGCTGCTGCTGCTGCTAAATCACTTCAGTCGTATCCAACTCTGTGCGACCCCATAGATGGCAGCCCACCAGGCTCCCCCATCCCTGGGATTCTCTAGGCAAGAATAGTGGAGTGGGTTGCCATTTCCTTCTCCTTAAAAATCTCAGAGCCTAGTGAAGACGATGGACCCTTTCTTAAATGGCTTTGATGCAGGAGAGTATCACTACAGTAAACTGATTTAAGCATGAAGATTGTACTGGATGCTGTGATGTACCTCCCAGATCCTGCTTCAGTAATGAAAGAATTTTCCCCCAACTCTGGGAATGTCACCAGTGAATTTGAGGTTCTTCATTGAGAAGTCAAAGATGAAGAAGAAAGGTTAAGAAAGTAAAGTGACAGTTTATTTAAGCAAGGTTTCTTGCCAGCTGGCCCCTGCCCTCATTTCTCTGCTCATACCTAGCCAGCTGCCTACTCTAACAGGAGTATTACCAGGGGCCCTCTCTTAGGTGTCAGATTTTGGGGAAATGACTGAGGAAAACTTCCTCAGCAAAGGTCATGTCCCCATTCAGGGACAGCCTACATCCAGTGACTCATCAGCCTGGGGCTGCACAGTCCTGGCCTTGTCCCACCCTGGGTCAGTTTTGAAAGACCATCCCAGCCCCACAGTACTCCTTGAGCTTGGCTGAAGATTGTTGGTACTGTATCTCAGCCTAGTTCTCACCCTACTCAGTCCCATTTCCTTCTTCTCCTTCCCCTGGTATTCGTTCCAAGAGCGCTTCCTTATATGTTCATCTAAAAGTCTACTTCACGGAGAACTCAGTCTGTAACAGTTTGCTGAGGATTTACGAAGTGATATCACCAACAAGGGAAAGGTTATTTCTGCATTTGAAGCAGTGGAACTCTTTCAAATACTATATATTTAGGTTCCGTTCAGTCTAGGAGGATGAGTGGGATGTTGCTACGAAGAGAAGGAAGAGAGTGGAGAGGAGTTTCCAAGCATGAGGACCAGCAAAAGGGAAGGCTTTGGGACATGAGAGAGCATGGGATGCTTGGATTATGGTAAGTACTATTCTATAGCTAGTGATGGAGTCCTTAAGATTTTGTGGAGGGATTTGAAGAAGGAATTCTTAACAATGACTCAGGTTTCTCACTTCCAATTGGATAGATGGTGGTGCCATTCATTGAAATGGGGAATATTGGAAAAGAGCTAAGTTTGGCAACTCGAGATTAGTAGCTTTGTTTTATACACATTGATTTTGAGAGTACAAATTATCCAGATAAGTTATCAAATAGGCAGGTACACATGGATGTGGACTCCAGGGGAGAGATGAGAGCTGGGGATACCCCTTAGTTTCCTTGCTGTGTTCACACTCATTTCTTAATTACTGATGCTTTCTGCTTTTACAAACCCTTTGCACCATGCATGAAATTAATTTGTTGCTTTTCCTAGTTAATTTCCACTTATTCTTCCTATCTCAAGTGAAACATCATTTTCTCCTAGATGCTATGCCCAGCACTTGACCAGGTCACTCCTCATGTTGTGTATATTTATGGCACCATGAAATTTCATAGTATTCATTGAAATTATTTCACACTTATTCATGTGACATTTGCAGAAGACTCAAAAAGTTTTTGAGAACATAATATACCACAAACACTGGCATTTTGGACTGCAAGGGACAAAGAGAGTAGTGAAGAAGGTATGGAACTTCCAAAACTTTACTGGCAAGAGGCAGGCTGAGAAAATTACTCAGTTGCAAACTGCACTACTTTTCTTGAGAAAGAAATGGAGACTCAGAGCGTAAAATCAAGAGTCCAGAGGGTGGAGTTAGACTCACGGAGAATTATTCTAGACTTTGAAAACTAATCCAGGAACTTCCAACTTTTCTGAGCTGTGTTTCAGGATTGCTATGGATAACTGATGGCTTTGTACCTCTAATTCCCCCCCAGTTTGAATGGGAATGTCTGTAGCTATTTTCCTTTGCTGTAGTACCATTGTATGGTGGATGTCTAAGGAGAAGAAAACTTGTATTTAGTTTCACAGTTCCCTCAGATTGAAAGAGATTGTGCTGAAGGAGGTATCATGAACAAAACTACACCTAAGGAGCTTCATCTGTACCTGGACCTGATTTCAATGCTGAAATCCTGGATTTGAGCAGATGCTCTAATGGGATGGATATACTGAGGGCCTTACAAGAGGATGAATGTGTTCTGCATGTAGAAGTGATGTGAGTCACTGGGGGCCAGAGGGTGGACTGTGGTTGGCATTTTTCAAGATGTCCCCAGTGATCTCTGCCTTCTGGTATTTATGACTTTGTGTAATCTCATCCCCTTAAGTAATTTCCTTCTGAAAACCAATAAGCTACCTTAACATTGAGAGAATGTCATTTCTGTGATTCAGTTACAAAAGATTCTGATTTCCATCTGGCAAGCCGCCCTTCTCCCTTCATGACTCCGATGAAGCAGGTTGCCATGTTGAAGAGGCACAAGTGGCAAGGAACTGAGGGCAACAGCCAATTGCAAACTGTGGTCCTCAGTCCAACAACCAAAAAGAACCTGACTCCTGCCAACAACCATGGACGTGAGCTTGTAAGCAAGTCTTTCCTCAAGTGATCCTTCGGATGAGACCTCAGCCCTGGCTAATGCCTTGGTTGCAGCCTTGAAGAGACATTAGAGGATCTGGAAAATGTGAGCTAGTGCACGGGTTTTAAGTTGCTAAGTTTGTGGTAATTTGTTACACAGCAGTAGAACTAATATATCTACGATAGTGTCAAAGTTGGAAAAGATGGGCAAAAGTCAATGTTTGCAGGGCTATGGGGGAACAGACATTCTTGTACAGTGTTGATGAGAGAAAATAGGCACACAGCTTTCTGAAGGCAGTTTGGCAACATACACATTTTAAAAATCCAAATCTCAAAAGGCAAATGATTTTTTGATTCAGCAGAATCCATTGCTAAGAAATTGTCCACAAGAAATAATCAGACCAATACACAAAAGTGGAATCACATAGTCATTACATTGTAGTTTACAATCTCAAAAAATTGGAAGCAACCAAAGGAAGCGATTGTTTGAATGTACTGTGACATATATAAGGATAGAAATATTATGCAGCCATTAAAGAATATGACATATATCTATGTATATCAATTATTCACTGACATGAAAAGCCTACCTCTTAAGTGAAAACATCAGGTTACAGAATAACATGAGTATCAGATCATTACAATTTTAGAATATGTGTGAGAATATGTGTGTGTATATATATGGATTGAGAAGCATCTGGAAAGACAGTCCCTCAAATCTATACAGCAGTGTACAGCAGTAGGATTTTTTTGGAGGTTTTTTAAAAAAACTTTTTTCTTTATACTCTTCTAAATTGTTTGAATATTTTCTGTGAATATATGTGCTTAGTCACTCAGTTATGTCTGACTCTTTGTGACCCCATGGACTGTCACCTGCCAGGCTCCTCTGTCCATGGGGATTCTCCAGGCAAAATCCTGGACTGGGTTGCCATGCTCTCCTCCAGGGGATCTTCCCAACCCAGGGATCAGACCCAGATTTCCCACACTGCAGGTGGATGCTTTATCATCTGAACCACCAGGGAGGCCCGTGTGAACATATCCTATCCTTTAAATCAGAATAAGATAAAGGTTTTGTTTTGTTTGCTTTTTTGAAACTTTACCTTCAGGGTGAGTGTGTAGCACGTCATATAAACAGCCTCGAAAACCAAAACAGAATGGTACATCTGTGCCTCTGTACCCAGAGAAGTCACTGAGTTTTGGGTATATTTTAATGTGAACGGTGACTAATGATACAAGTGAGATGTAAACTGTGAAGCATACAAGATTATTAATTGTCTCTGTGCCAGATAAACCCGAAACATGTGTGCACGCTCAGTCATGTCCGACTCTGTGACCCCATAGACTGTAGCCTGTCAGGCTCCTCTGTCCATGGGATTCTCCAGGCAAGAATACTGGAGTGGGTTGCCATTTCCTCCTCCAGGGGATCTTCTTGACCCAGGGATCAAACCTGTGTCTCCTGCTTTGGCAGGTGGATTCTTTACCTGTGTGCCACCTGGGAAGCCCAAATCTGAAGCAGTGGGAGCTATTTTGTATGGTACACATTTGGGCTTCTCCCGTGGCAAGGTTATAGCAGGAATCTGCCTAGAGAGCCCAACTTCTGTCTTCTGAAATATTCTTTCCTTCCTTCCTAAAAGGTTTTATTCATCTTTCGAGAATTGGAAAAAACTTATTATTGACCAATAGAAAAATTTCTCACAAGAGGAGAATCATTTTCATGTATATATATATATATAATTTAGTATAAATTTAAAATGCCTCCCTGAAATGCTTCCTAAGAGTTATAATATTTACTTAAGTATTCTGTTTCATTTAGGCCTATTTTGCTGAATAATGCCACCACTAAACTTTAAGATATGCTGATTCATGTCACAACCAGTGGCTTTGAAGATTTCTGTTAAGTTTTCAGAGGTATTTTTGAACTTGTGAAAACTTTATTACTAAAAGGAAAAACTTGTTTAAAATGTGGTGAGTCACCTCCACTGGATGAGAGAAAAAAAAATTCCTCAAACCTCATTTGAGACCTAATGTTTGTAAAAATGAGTAGCTATTTTGGTAGCTGAGCAGAAAGGAAAGACACAGGTGTCCGTTCTGGCAAAGACCGAAAGCTTTATGTAAATTAGTAACCTCAGATAATCAAAAACTGACCAAAGAATTGATACTATAGTGTTCTTGCCTGGAGAATCCCAGGGATGGGGGAGCCTGGTGGGCTGACGTCTGAAGTGACTTAGCAGCCACCTCAGATACTCAAAAACTGACCAAAGAATTGATACAGTAACCGGAAAGGTAAACTTGGCAGTTAGTTAGCTATATCTAATAAATCCTAAGTTTGACGAATCACGTGGACTCAGTGAGCTTTTGTTTGTTTGTTGTTTTGTTTTTGCTCAGGGTATGGTGCAAGTTCTGTCCGTGCTGTGACTCTCACTCCTGATGAGTTATTTTGTGAGTGCATGTAGGGGAATTTTACTTTCCTGAAGCTGAGGCCTGGGAGTTAGAGAACAGGGCCTGTTTGGTGCAAATGAGAGTAATGACGTAGGCAGCTTGGGCTGCCTTGTAACAGAGGACCAGAAGCTGGATGGCCTAAACAACAGAAATTTATTTTCTCATAGATCTTGTGACTGAAAGTGTTAGATTAAAGTGCCCTCAAGGCTGTTTCTGTGGAGGCCTCTCTCTTTGGCTGCAGACAGCTGCCTTCTTGCTGTGCCTTCACATGGCCTTTTGACTGCGTGTGTGTGGGGAGAGAGGAATCTCTGGTGTCTCTTCCTCTTTGTTTTGTTTGTTTGTTTTTTGGCTGTACTGCAGAGCTTGCAGGATCTTAGTTCCCCAACCAGAGATCAAACCCGGGGCTCCCGGCAATAAGAACGTTGAGGCCTAAACACTGTTCCGCCAGGGAATTCGTTCTTCTTCTTCTTATAAGGACCTTAGTCCTGTCTGATCAAGACTCCACCCTTATAACCTCACTTAACCCCAGTTACCTCCTTAAAGGCAGTGTCTCCAAATGCAGTCACACTGGGGGGTTAGGGTTCCACTGTAGGAATTTTAGAGGGGACACAATTCAGTCCATAACATAGGATAAGATCTGGGATTGTGCTTTGGAGTCTTTAAAGGCAAAAATACCATAAAATTGATTTGCTGGTATCTCTTACTAGAACATAAGCACCATGGCGGCTGACTTGTATACTGTGGCAGCCCTAGCACTTACTGCACGAGGCACTATTAATATAAACATTTGTTTAACTAATGAATGAACAAAGGTGGTGACTGAAGAGTAAGATGGGGTGGAGGCTGTTGGCAGTGATCTGGGATGTGAGGTACCCAGTGTCCAAATCCAGTGGTGGTGGAAATGAGATGAAGTGTGACATGTGACAGAATGTGAGATAAAGAGGAGAGAAGAAGCATGGATGATTGACTTTCTGTTTTTGAGTGACATGATGATCATGATTCCATTAGTGGCAAAAGAGAAGTTGAGAGAGGTTAATTTATTACCGAAAATCCTCATTTTGTGATGAGATCCTGCCTAAGACTTATTTATATTTTGTGAAACTGAAAGTCCTTGTAGCTTCTTCCAGATGCTCTGTATGACTTCCCTGAAGGCTATGTGATTTCTTTCTCATCCATCAACATTTAACTTACCTGACTTACCTCTCCCACCTAATTTTGGTAGCCCAAAGAGGATTAGAATTAGAGATACCAAGGGAATATTTCATGCAAAGATGGGCTCGATAGAGGACAGAAATGGTATGGACCTAACAGAAGCAGAAGATATTAAGAAG
>NW_024070203.1:78207737-78223009 GCF_014754425.2 Oryx dammah
CTTCTTAATATCTTCTGCTTCTGTTAGGTCCATACCATTTCTGTCCTTTATTGAGCCCATCTTTGCATGAAATGTACCCTTGGTATCTCTAATTTTCTTGAAGAGATCTCTAGTCTTTTCCATTGTTTTGTTTTCCTCTATTTCTTTGCACTGATTGCTGTGGAAGGCTTTCTTATCTCTCCTTGCTATTCTTTGGAACTCTGCATTCAGATGCTTATATCTTTCCTTTTCTCCTTTGCTTTTCGCCTCTCTTCTTTTCACAGCTATTTGTAAGCCCTCCCCAGACAGCCATTTTGATTTTTTGCATTTCTTTTCCATGGGGATGGTCTTGATCCCTGTCTCCTGTACAATGTCATGAACCTCATTCCATAGTTCATCAGGCACTCTATCAGGTCTAGTCGCTTAAATCTATTTCTCACTTCCAGTGTATAATCATAAGGTATTTGATTTAGGTCATACCTGAATGGTCTAGTGGTTTTCCCTACTTCAATTTAAGTCTAAACTTGGCAATAAGGAGTCCCTGATCTGAGCCACAGTCAGCTCCTGGTCTTGTTTTTGCTGACTGTATAGAGCTTCTCCATCTTTGGCTGCAAAGAATATAATCAGTCTGATTTCGGTGTTGACCATCTGGTGATGTACATGTGTAGAGTCTTCTCTTGTGTTTTTGGAAGAGGGTGTTTACTATGACCAGTGAGTTCTCTTGGCAAAACTCAATTAGCCTTTGCTCTGCTTCATCCGTACTCCAAGGCCAAATTTCCATGTTACTCCAGGTGTTTCTTGACTTCCTACTTTTGCATTCCAGTCCCCTATAATGAAAAGGACATCTTTTTTGAGTGTTAGTTCTAAAAGGTCTTGTAGGTCTTCATAGAACTGTTCAACTTCAGCTTCTTCAGAGTTACTGGTTGGGGCATAGGCTTGGATTACCATGATATTGAATGGTTTGCCTTGGAAACGAACAGAGATCATTCTGTCGTTTTTGAGATTGCATCAAAGTACTGCATTTTGGACTCTTTTGTTGACCATGATGGCTACTCCATTTCTTCTAAGGGATTCCTGCCCGCAGTAGTAGATATAATGGTCATCTGAGTTAAATTCACCCATTCCAGTCCATTTTAGTTCGCTGATTCCTAGAATGTCGACATTCACTCTTGCCATCTCCTGTTTGACCACTTCCAATTTGCCTTGATTCATGGACTTAACATTCCAGATTCCTATGCAATATTGCTCTTTACAGCATCAGACCTTGCTTCTATCACCAGTCACATCCACAACTGGGTATTGTTTTTGCTTTGGCTCCATCCCTTCATTCTTTCTGGAGTTATTTCTCCACTGATCTCCAGTAGCATACTGGGCACCTACTGACCTGGGGAGTTCATCTTTCAGTGTCCTATCACTTTGCCTTTTCATACTGTTCATGGGGTTCTCAAGGCAAGAATACTGAAGTGGTTTGCCATTCCCTTCTCCAGTGGACCACATTCTGTCAGACCTCTCCACCATGACCCGCCCCTCTTGGGTGGCCCCACAGGGCATGGCTTAGTTTCATTGAGTTAGACAAGCCTGTGGTCCATATGATCAGATTGGTCAGTTTTCTGTGAGTATGGTTTCAGTGTGTCTGCCCTTTGACGCCTCTCACAATACCTACCGTCTTACTTGGGTTTCTCTTACCTTGGATGTGGGGTATTTCTTCACGGCTGCTCCAGCAAAGCGCACGAAGGGTATCTCCTCGCCGCTGCCCCTCCTGACCTATAAGGTGGAGTAGCTCCTCTTGGCCCTCCTGCGCCTTGGATGTGGGGTTGCCCCTCTTGGCCGCTGCCCCTGACCTCAGGCGTGGGATAGCTCGTCTCGGCCGCTCCTGCACCGTTGCAGCCTGGCGCTCTCCGTCGCTGCCCCTGACCTCGGGCGAGGGGTAGTTCCTCTCGGCCACACTTCTGCGTGGTCCGTCGCAGCTGGCACGCTACAAACTTAAAATATTGTTAAATATAGATTTAGAGTAATTTGTTTATATCTGTTAAGAGGATTTAGCAACAGGAAATCATTTATCTTGAATGACTGGAATGTTTTCTTCTAGTTTGTGCCCTAATTGTTTCAAAAAGAATCAAGCTCAGTATTCAGGTGCACTTTCTCTTAACAGACAATGTTAATATTCTGTACAAGTAGACAGCACTGTGTGTAACCTTGAGAATAGGGTTTGTTTTACCCAACTTGAATTTTTATAATTAGCTGATAAAATGATCATCCTGAGCTATTGCCTGATTTTAACACCCACCCATTTTAGCAAAGTTGCCATCTCTCTTTGTACAGAAATGTGTGTATTTCTTTGAGTATTTTATTGTTCCTTGATGGAAATGCTCTGCAACAGCTAGAGAAAATGAAATAGCAATTAGTAAGTAAAAGCATAAATTATAAATGTTAAACAAATGAAATTATAAAGGGTTTCAGTTAGGGTACACAATAAGCTACTGTTAACAAAGACAGGTGTTTAAACAATATAGAATCATATAGAATTTAATAGTCTAATTAATTTCTCATATAATATAGTTATGTAGGCTCCTTCTATCCTGCAATTCAACCTGTGGCCCTGAAATATTAGCCTCATCTGCGTGGTCCTAGATGGCATGTCACCGTGTCTAACTTCTAGGCACCAGGAAGGGAGAAGAAGAAGTAGGGTAAAAAGATGCATCTTCTGGGTTTTCCCTGGTGGTCCAGTGACTAAGACCCCATAGTTCCAAAGCAGCTGGGGTTCAACCGCTGGCCAGGGAACTGGATCCCACGTGCCACAGGTGACCTGTATTGGCCATCTCCTGAAGCACCAGACTCACGATGGCTTGAGATGTTTGATACCAGACTGGGACTAAGTAGCTGTATGCTTGGGCTTCTGTGAGGAGTCCTCCAAGTCTTACAGGTAGTGGTCTAGGGCAGTCCTTAGGGACCTCTGACAGCTGTGAGATGCCATAACTTCCTTCTGGCTTCTGTGGCATGAATTTTTTTTTTTTTTCCACTGAAGGCATTCCTTTAGGTTAAGCCATAGCAGTGAAGATATTGTCCGTGAATATGTTTTTTGGGAGGGAAAGGGAGTGGGATATTGTACCACTGGTCTAATTCTTTAGCGCATAACCAGTTATAACTAACCTGTTTATCCCATTACTTGGTTGGCACTCAGAGGATAAGAGAAGCTTGAGTAAGTATTTTGGCAACAATACAGTCTGAATGACCATTGGCTGTTTTGGGGGTGATAAGCTAAATTATGCAGAGTATATCATGCAAATGCTGGGCTGGATGAATCACAAGCTGAAATAAAGATTGCTGGGAGGAATACCAACAACAACTGCAGATATGCGGATGATACCATGCTAACGGTAGGAAGCAGAGAGGAACTCAAGAGCCTCTTGATGAGGGTGAAAAGGAAAGTGAAAAAACAGGCTTAAAACTCAGCATTCTAAAAACTAAGATCATGGCATCCGATGGTCCTGTCACTTCGTGGCAAATGGAAAGGGAAAAAGTGGAAACAATGACAGATATTATTTTCTTGGGCTCCAAAATCACTGCAGGCGGTGACTTGTTCAGTCGCTCAGTTGTGTCCGACTCTCTGACACCCCGTAAACTGCAGCACGCCAGGCCTCCCTGTCCATCACCAACTCCCAGAGCTCACTCAAACTCATGTCCATTGAGTCGGTGATGCCATCCAATCATCTCACCCTCTGTCGTCCCTTTCTCCTCCGGCCTTCGGTCTTTCCCAGCATCAGGGTCTTTTCAAATGAGTCAGTTCTTCGAATCAGGTGGCCAAAGTATTGGAGCTTCAGCTTCAGCATCAGTCCATCCAGTGAATATTCTTTTTTTTTTTTTTTTTCCAGTGAATATTCAACACTGGTTTCTTTTAGGATTGACTGGTTTCATCTTGCAGTCCAAGGGACTCTCAAGAGTCTTCTCCAGCACCACAGTTCGAAAACATAACTCTTTGGCACTCAGCTTTTATTATTGTTCAGCGCTCACCTCCATACATGATTACTGGAAAAACCATAGCTTTGACTCTATGGACCTTTGTAGGCAGAGTAACGTCTCTACTTTTTAATACCCTGTCTACGTTTGTCATCGCTTTTCTTCCAAGGAGCAAGCATCTTTTAATTTCATGGCTATAATCACCATCCATGCTGATTTTGAAGTCCAAGAAAATAAAGTCTGTCACTGTTTCCATTGTTTCCTCATCTATTTGCCATGAAGTTATGGGACTGGATGCCATGATATTCGTTTTTTTGAATGTTGAGTTTTAAGTCAGCCTTTTCACTCTCTTCTTTCACCTTCATCAAAAGACCCTTTAGTTACTCTTTGCTTTCTGCCATAAGGGTGGTATCATATGCATATCTGAAGTTATTGATATTTCTCCCTATCTTGATTCCAGCTTGTGCTTCATCCAGCCCAGCATTTTGCATGATGTACTCTGCATAGAAGTTAAATAAGTAGGGTGACAATATACAGCCTTGACCTACCCCTTTCCCAATTTTGAACCAGTCCATTGTTCCATATCCAGTTCTAATTTTTGCTTCAGACCTGCATACAGGTTTCACAGGAGGCAGATAAGGTGGTCTGGTATTCGCATCTCTTTAAGAATTTTCCACAGTTTGTTGTGATCTACACAGTCAAAGGCTTTAACGTAGTCAATGAAGCAGAAGTAGATGTTTTTCTGGAGTTCTCTTGCTTTTTCTATGATCCAACAAATGTTGGCAATTTGATCTCTGGTTCCTCTGCCTTTTCTAAATCCAGCTTGTACATCTGTAAGTTCTTGGTTCACATACTGTTGAAGCCTAGCTTGAAGGATTTTGAGCATTACTTTACTAGCATGTGAAATGAGTACAGTTCATTGACTACAGCTATCAAATTAAAATATGCTCTCCTTGGAAGGAAAGGGATGACAAACCCAGATGGCATATTAAAAAGCAGAGACATCACTTCATTGACAAAGGTTCATATAGTCCAAGCTGTGATTTTTTTCCAATAGTTATGTATGAATGTGAGAATTGGACCATAAAGAAGGCTGAGCACCAAAGAGCTGATGCTTTTAAATTGTGGTGCTGGAGAAGACTCTTCAGAGTCTTTTGGGCTTCAGGGAGATCAAACCAGTCAGTCCTAAAGGAAATCAACCCTGAATATTCATTGAAAGAACTGATGCTAAAGCTGAAGCTCCAGTATTTTTGCCACCTGATGTGAAGAGCTGACTCATTGGAAAAGACCCTGATGCTGGGAAAGGTGGAAGGCAAAAGGAGAAGAGGGTGGCAGGGGATGAGATGGTTGGATAGTATCACTGACTCAGTGGACATAAATTTGAGCAAACTCCAGGAGATAGTGGAAGACAGAGGAGCCTGGCATGCTGCAGTCCATGGGCTCGCATAGAGTTGGACATGACTTAGTAACTGAACAATAACAACTAAGCTAAGGAGGGAAGGGTCTGGGAACTGCTTTGTATAAAGACGACTACTGGTGACTGTGCCTCAGAAAAGTAGGAATGGCACACAAGTTTCATCCAGTGAAACATTCTCCAGGGCTTATTCTGCTCTGACCTCTTTTAGGCTTAGAATGTCTGGGCTGGAAACACCATATATTATAATGCTAGAGGTTTACTATATTAAATATTTTTCCTCCAAGGATTCATTCAGCTAGTTTCTTTTAGCTAGTTATGTCACTGCATTTTTGACACCATAATCTTTAAAAAGGTATATTTCGATAATTATGAATTTGGGTAAAACTTTTGTAGTGGGTATGGCCAAGATCAAGCTTTGGATGAGCTTAGTGTGTCTCTAGGAGAAGGCAATGGCACCCCACTCCAGTATTCTTGCCTGGAAAATCCCATGGACGGAGGAGCCTGGTGGGCTGCAGTCCATGGGGTCATGAAGAGTTGGAGACGACTGAGCGACTTCAGTTTCACTTTTTACTTTCATGCATTGGAGAAGGAAATGGCAACGCACTCCAGTGTTCTTGCCTGGAGAATCCCAGGGACAGGGGAGCCTGGTGGGCTGCTGTCTGTGGGGTCGCACAGAGTTGGACACGACGGAAGTGACTTAGCAGCAGCAGTAGCAGTGTGTCTCTATGACAGACCTATATCTTGTGAATAGGATAACACTTTAATGATATGTCTCTTTACCCAAACTAAATAAGTAAAAAACTACATTTATTTATGTCAAATATTTTTATAAATCTTCATGGATTAAAGGTAGTTCCGTTAATAATGTAAGATAAGCTGTCAATCAGTAGAAAGTTCACTGGACCTAAATCCAGAATTCCTCGGTTATTGTCACAGGTCTTGCCAAAATGATTTCATTGTATTTTTAGTGGGCGAGATACCTAGTTAATAGTTTACAATGAGATATGCACCTTCAGAACATTCATATCTATTGACCAAGAGATGAACCAGGGTATTTGGGAATAGGCTTAATATTATTTCTGATGTAATTTCTCATGATATTAATTCATTTTTTATAACAGAGGTTTAGATAAGATAATCTTTAAGGTTCCTTTCAATTTTAAAAATTCCTATTGTACAGGCTACATCATATATCTACATCGCCTTTCTTCTGCGGAAAGGAGAAGCCTCACATAGAACTTACAAAGTAGATGGTTCAGTGCCAGGCACTCTGATAAGCACTTAATGTGAATTATTTAATCCTTGCAATTGATGAAGTAGGTATTCTTATTATCACCCCCTTTTAATCACCAGATTAAGATGATAAACAGGCTTTATATAACTTTCTCACTATCGCACAGCCAATAGCAATCTCGAGTGGCTGAGTCGAGATTTTGAACACAGGTCTGTGGGACTCCAGGGCTTGGAAACTGAAGTCTGTGCCTCTTTGCTATCATATAGTTGCAGTCTTAGAATGTTTAGAGCATATAAATACTCTGACCAAGAGCAATAAGTAGACTGACCGAAAGTTTTTATTTCTTAACAATTAAGTATCAGCAATATTTCTCTGGATATTTTCTGTTCATACATTATCATAAGCTTATAAGATCTGAAAATAGGATAAACTGACATCTGAATACAATGGCAAGATAAATCCAGATTAAACAATCTTCCTCCAAATCTAATGAACAGAAATAGTGAAAAAAAAAGGCAACAATTTATGAATGAATGGCATCCAAATGAAGGATAACAATTTTACATAATTGCTCTTCAAATAAGCTTCAAATAAAGATGGCTAAGGAGAATGTGAGGGGTTTGGGGGTACGTCTTTTTTTTCATACCCACAGGAATAGTATTGAGAAGTCTGATAATTTTTATTAATGCCTTCTGACTGGACAAAAGCAGTCTTAGGGAGTTTGTAGGTAGCCCTGAGAAAAGGAGAGGAAAATGCCTTAAGTGTAACCAACCCTACTTACTCTTGAGAAAGGCCTCCATGTCATCTGAATTTTCAGGTTTCTGTGGGGAGCTGGATGAACGAGATAAATATACCCACAGCTGCGTGGGGTGAACACTGGTGCAAGACATTTAACTGGACTTCACAGGAGAAGGCTTCTCCTGACCCGATGCTCACTCATCTCCCACTGTGCCCTCAGGCTAGAGACACTTGGATTGAAAGCAACTCCACACATTAAATTAGCTCCAAACGGGGCAGACTGATTGCTCCTAAATAAGGTGGAAGCATTAGAACACATCAGATAGGACTTTAGGACACAGCTGTCCAGTGAAAAATGAATGCAATGACCGGTAAGCAAACTCATTAGGCAAAAAGAAGGAAGAAAAGATGAAGAGGAGAAGAAGAACAGAACCTGGTATAAAAAGACAGAAGTTTTAAGGGGGAGAATGGGTTTTTTAAATAAAAATATACCCTCTCTAAACAAACAAAAAGATTTACTGGGAGTGCTTTAAGGTGTAGAGGAACTTTATAATACTTATTTTATAAAACTAAGGCCCTCAAATGAGGTAATAAAATAACTGAATAATATGAACACAGAAATTTCTGCACTAAAGAAACAGAGACCCCACAGAGCACCATGATACAGTTAACAAATAATTTAGGAAGAGCAAGAACAGGATGGACAGCGAGTGAAAATAAAATTAGTGATGTGGAGGAAATGCTTGCAATAATCTGTGAATGCAGAGAAAAAAGGATAAAGAATAAAATATGTGAAAGACAAGCGATATGGAGGTCAGAGATGACCCAACACAGACACCAGATGGAATAGTAAAAGGAGCTAGATACTTAAGAAAGGCACTTTCTCTGAAATTAACAAACTGAATCCTTAGATATGAGGGCACATTGTATGCTAGAAAAAATTGATACAGCATCATGAACATCAGGACGTATATTAAACTATTTATTGACTTTCAAGGATGAAAGTGAAAGTCGCTTAGTCATGCCCATGTCCAGGAGTGGGTAGCCTATCCCTTCTCCAGGGGATCTTCCCAGTCCAGGGATCAAACCCAGGTCTCCTGCACTGCAGGCAGATTCTTTACCAGCTGAGCCACAAGGGAAGCCCAAGAACACTGGAGTGGGTAGCCTATCCCTTCTCCAGGGGATCGTCCCGACCCAGGAATCGAACCCAGGTCTCCTGCATTGCAGGCGGATTCTTTACCAACTGAGCTATCAGGGAAGCCCAACATTTAGGGATAAGAAAAGAAATTTTTAGCTGTTTAGGAAGGAAAAATAAGTCACCTCTAATGAAAATTAGGCTTGCATTAGACTTCTCAGCAATATCCAAGGACATGTTGCGACACCACAAGATATATAAACTTCTGAGGAAAAGAGAGTGTGACCTGGCTGAACAACTGGGTGTAAAGTTAGCAAGTAGGTTTCGTCAAGCATGAAAAATATGGGGAAAATAGCGTTTAGAATCTAGTGTGTAAGAAATATAAGGTGTCCTCGAACAAAGAGAGAAAGGAGAAGCCACTTAATGTTGAAATTCAGCCCAGGAAGCAAATGAAGCTCAAGAATTAAAAATTGGTAAAACAAACAAACAAACAAACAAAAAACCAGAAATGGGCACCGGATCTGTTTTTTCAAAGAACAAAGTCTGAATAACTAAAAAGGACCACTATTATGTACACAATGCAATGGTTACTAGCCTGGCAAAGTTAAATGTATTATAAGCACTGAAAAATGGAGTGAGGGAGAGTAGAAAGAGCAGGCGAGTATCCCCTCATCTTCAACATTAGGGCGTCATGCTATCTAAAATGTAACCTCGAATTTAAAAGGGTGTTTCCAAACCTTTGATGACTTTTTATAATCTCTTTACTTAGCTTGAGAGCCGGGGAGACAAGCCTGCGTATGTGTGCCAGAATTGCTTACAGCTGTATTTTGCTTTTGTCAAGGACGGTTCAGTGTTTTTACGTATTTTAAAATTTGAATATCTTTAGGTGGGGCCAAAACTTGCCAGTCAACTCTTATTTTCCACTTTATTTCACACATTTAGGAGCTGCCTAGTCCTGCTGTTGAAGGACTTTTTAGGAGCTATTAATAAAGTTTCCTGTGGTAAAGAATCACTTATCTGAAGTTCAACAGTTCCTAGAGTAAGATGAAATCATAATTGACCAATAGATACATGCCTCCCATTTGTTTGGTGAAGCGTCTTTTTCTCTGCATACGAAATGGCATTTCCCCTAGTTTATAATGACAGAGATCTGTCTCCTGTCAAATGGAAGCGCTACTAGCCCACCTTTTTCTTAACTGGACTGCCACCCAGCCTATGGCTCCAGAGCACTCATGAGCGGTATACAGGGAGCTACTTTCGTGAAAGGTCCCTTTTCCTGTGCAGGAACACTCCAGGGAGACTTCTCCTTATGCTGTGTCTCACTCTATTTAAAGCCTTGTGGGCTTAGCTGTTGTCACCTCCTAGCTGTTTCTTTGGCTCGGTTTTAACTTTCAGCCCTTTAAATAGAGCACAGTTTGAGACTGAAACAGAGCCAGAAGAACAGCTGATTGGCTGTGAAGGCCCCGTTGGGAGTTTCTGGTGCTGGCCCTAGAGGCTGAGCTGGTCATTCTAAGAAAAACTGTGTGGGCAGTCCCAGAGTCTACGCTGATGGCCTCAGGAGGGGCATTAGATGGACATTGGAAGGACTGGTACTCAAGCAGGAGACCAGAGATTAGACATTGAAAAACAGTTGCAGAATTCTTAAGTTAGAACTTCCACATGCATATTCTGCAGTAGTTTTGTTAGGGGAAACATTGACTGAAACCGCCCTCCCTGGCCAGGCACCATGGTAACCATTTGTGAGAGTTATTTTACAACAGGAGGTCTGGTAAGGAACACAGAACTAATAAGTCACCACCAACCAGAAGAGTTTGGGAAAGGTCAAAAGGAGACACCACCTCCCAGAATCCTTTTCGCTGGCATCCATCTTGGCTGAGCAACGTGTGCACCACCAGGAGGGACCCTGAGTCAGAATGATTGGCCAGAGACAACCTGGAAACTCATCCAGTCTCCATAAAACTCAAGACTTTGAGCCACGTGGCAGAGCAGTTCTCCTGGGTTCCCTCACCCTCTTGCTCTCCACCCTGGTGCCCCTTCCCTATAAAGTCTCTTGCTTTGTTGGCTTGTGTGTCTCCTCAGAGAATTCATTTCTGAGTGTTAGACAAGAGCCCTGGAAAGGGTCCCACTTCTTGCAACAGTTCTTTAGCAATCTGTTGAAGACAAAAGATACTACATTCAAAAAAGCAAAACTAGCTTGTTTAAAAAAAATGATGATTTGGGAGAATGGCATTGAAACATGTATAAATCATGTAAGAATCGAAATGCCAGTCTATGTCTGATGCAGGATATGACACGCTTGGGGCTGACGCGCGGGGATGACCCAGAGAGATGTTGTGGGGAGGGGGGTGGGAGGGGGGTTCATGTTTGGGAACGCATGTACACCTGTGGTGGATTCATGTCAATCTATGCCAAAACCAATACAGAATTGTAAAGTAAAAATTAAATAAATAAATAAATTAAAAAAAAAAAAGTTCATGATCTGAAAAAAAAAAAAATTAATTTTTATTTCTGGCTTCTCTGGATCTTTGTTGCTGCGTGCAGGCTTTCTCTAGTTGCAGCAAGTGTGGTCTTTGCTGCTGCGTGCAGGCTTTCTCTAGTTGCAGCAAGTGTGGGCTACTCTAGTTGTGGCGAATGGGCTTTTCATTGTGGTGGCTCCCCTTGTTGCAGAGTGTGGACTCTAGGTGCATAGGCTTCAGTAATTGTGACTTGTGGGCGCTAGAGCTTGGGCTCAGTAGTTGTGGCACATAGTCTGAGTTGCCCCTTGGCGTGTGGAATCTTCCTGGACCAGAGATCAAACCTGTGTCCTCTGCCTTGGCAGGCAGATTCTCAACCACTGGACTACCAAGGAAGTCCTAAACTACCTTTTTATTAAAATTAAATCCTGCAGTAATCAAGAGAGAGTCCTGCCTTTCATATTTAGGTTTTAAAGTTCTAAATGTTTCCATATTTAGAACACATTTCATGGGAAAGAAGAATTGCTGGACTGTATAATTGTGGCAGTGAGAATTGGCATGGGAGGGGGTGGGAGTGGGGAGTGAGGTGGGAGGGGTTAGGTATGAGCTCCACCCCATTCTCAAGGCCATTATCATACAGTCGTAACATGTGAAAAGAAGATCCAAAGTTTCATACCGTGTGAAAGGCTCCATTCTACATCTAATCCAGACCCAAAGTTTGGAACAGAGAAGGAGTCAAGCTTGATCACTTGAATGGTGGATAACATTCACCCTGGGCAAGTTGAGGGGTTTGAACACAATGTTCAGTCACTTGCACACTTATTGCTTTTTCAGGTAATACCGTTAGAGTCAGTGTTTCCTCTAATAAGATGAACTTCCTCTGTCTCAGCAGTGCTTACAATGGCAAGTCTTTTAGGATAAAAATACTGTCTCTGAAAGTACCATGATAGATTGTCCAGTGCAGACGGGCTTCTTGTGCTGAACATTTTTGTTATGGAAAAAAGTTCATGAATTTGTGTAAAGCTGATTACAATTAACCTATAGATTAACTTCAAAGTTCAGCACTGAGGAGGTGTTGATAAATTGCTTACAATGGTTTGGGCATATATATGGAATAATATATTTTAAACTGGATACTGAGAAGAAATCTCAATGGAAAATTCCCCACGTTCTGTGTGCCACTCTGTGATATCCTTTCAGTTTATAACCGAGGCTGCTATCATGCAGGAAAGTACTATCCACATTTGCTTGTATTTAAATAATGTAAATTGGGAAAATTTGATTTTCTTAAGCTTCTGAAGCCATTTGTTATTAATAAGTCTTGTGAATTTTTGTAAAAGTCAAGAAAAATTGTTTTCTCTTGCTTTTTAAGTCAATGTTCCATTAATTTGCAAATTCAACAGATTAAATTCTCCTAAATAAAACTAGTTTATTGAGTTTCCTGAGACATTTCAAAGTACTATTACAAGTTTAATTCCATAGCATCAAATCTAAGATGCCATCGATTGTGAGATGTGCCATTATTTCTCGTAGGTTCATGAAAGGAAAAATACTGCCAGTACTATCTTATCACATTGCTTATAAGTCACACTGAGGTTGTAGATTTGTTAAAATGAGAAAAAAAGAAGTGTGGTCTTGGTATCGATTATTGCATATCTGAATATCTCAAATAGTACAAATGCAGGGCAATTTACTTGTTAAGTTTCAAAAAAAATCTTCCTAAGCATTTAAGCAACTCTTGTAAATCTATATACATTAAATTAATATGCATGTTATGGCTTGAATATTTGTTACCCCTCTCCCCCCACCAAATAATTCATATGTTGAAATCCTAACCCCCAAGGTGAAGGTATTAGGAGGTGGGCTTTTAGGGGTGATTAGGTTATGAAGGCAGAACCCTCATAAATGAGATTAGTGCCTTGTAAACAGGGCCCAAGAGTCCACTTACCCCTTCCATCTATAAGGACTCAGCAAAAGGTTGGCTATTTACAAACCAGGAAGTGGTCTCTCACTGGACCACCTGATTTGCTGGCACCTTGATCTTGAACTTCCTGACCTACAGATCTTTGAGAAATAAGTGTCTGTTGCTTATAAGCTGCCCAGTCTATGCTATTTTTGTTATAGTAGCTTGAACAGAAAAGTACAGACTTCTAAATGTAGTATATCTCAAGTGTTTAACTACTGTTTATAAACGTAAACAAATTGTTACACTTTCTAAAATAAGTAAAAAAAAGACAGAATATTTCAGTAGTTCTTACTGCTAATATGTCAGTTTCTGTAATATGTCAGATTCTCTTAAACATTTCAAAGACCTTAAATGCAAATACACCAAGATTTTCTTGATGTTTATAAAACTTAAGAAGTAACAATGGGTTTGTTTACTTCAAATTTTTTTTCAATTCATTCATTTCAAGGCATTCAAATTCAATGCCTTCTTAGTATTTTCAAATCACTTACCCACTGAGCATATTTACTCCCTCCTTTGGGCTGCAGTTAGTTACTGGTTCTCAAACACCCCCACTGTATTATAAATTATATCAGTGGTTCTTAAATTTTTTTTTTTTTTCGGTTCTCAAATTTTTGGTGTCAGGACCTTTATATACTCTTAAAATTTATTGAGGACCTCAGAAGGATTTTGTTTATATGGTTATGGCTATCAATATTCACTATAAAATAAATTAAACATGAGAAATTTTTTAAAAGTTATAGATTCACTTAAAAACAACAATAAACCCATTACATATTAATGGAAATAACGCAATTTTTATGGGAAAAGCTATCTTTTCCAAAGCATAAAACAAATTTTAAAAATATGACTGGCTGTGCTGGGTCTTTGCTGGTGCACACAGGCTTTCTCTAGTTGCGGCGAGCAGGGACTACACTCTAGTTGTGCACGGGCTTCTCACTGTGGTGCCTTCTCTTGCTGCAGATCGCGGGCTCTAGGGGGTACGGGCTTCATTACTTGTGGCGTGGGCTTCATTGCCCTGCAGCACGTGGAAGCTTCTCAGACCAGCAATCCAACCTGTGTCCCCTACATTGGCAGGCGAATTCTTAACCGCTGGACCACCAGAGAAGTCCAAAAAATTCTTTAAAAATTTCAAGGGACTTCTTTGGAGGTCCAGTGGTTAAGACTCCACACTCGGAATTCAAGGGATGTGTGTTCAGTCCCTGTTTGGGGAACTAAGATCCCACGTGCTACATGGGGATATGCCAAAGAAATATAGTGAGCAGAGTGAGAACAAAAATATAGTGAGAAGGCATTGTTTTACATTTTTGTAAATCTTTTAAGTGTCTGCCTTAATTAAGGAAAATTGGATCTCATATCTGTTTCTGCAGTGATATCACTGGTCATGTAGCTTCTGGAATACTTCGCTGTATACTAATAAGGACTTCCCTGTAGCTCAAACAGTAAAGAATCTGCCTGTGATGCAGGAGACCAGGGTTTGATCCCTGGGTTGGGAAGATCCTCTGGAGAAGGGAGTGGCAACACACTCCAGTTCTCGCCTGGAGAATCCCATGGACAGAGAAGCCTGACAGGCTACAGTTTGTGAGGTCAAAAAGAGTCACACATGACTGAGGGACTAACAAGAATAAGAGCCTACAAACCAGTAAATACTAATAAGAGAATGAGAGGAAAGGCAAGACCTTATTAGTTTTATTATAAATATAGTTTTGACCTTAAATCCTCCTGAAAGTGTTTCAGACAGCCCTGGACCACACTTTGAGAACCACTGAGTTAGGTATAATACTGACTTTAATAATCAGGCCACAACCTGGGTGCTACATAACCAGGATAATTCTACCCAAGCCACAGATTGACATGCTGAGCTTCCTCTCGCAGTAGATTTGTCTGCTGTGTCAGTGGGGGCCAGTCTATTCCTTTCATCATATGTCCCTTAGGCATCTTTTAGTTTTCAGCCTTTTTGAATTTGTTTCAACTTTTCATCAGCTGATTTAGGAAGATGGAAATCTTTTTACTGCATGATTGGAACTCACTGAGCCCTGCACTTTCTTATCTTGACTCTAATACTCCCCTTTGCTGTCTAGTTGGACTGTTGCATAATTCTGTAATCAGCTTATTGCTAGGGCCTAAAGTCGTATTCTCTCTCATATAATAGTTAAGCATCAGGACACCACTATGCTGGATAACTATATACTAGAGAAGCCGTAGAAGTAATTCCTTCATTAGGCAAGAAGTTGGACTAGACTAATGATCTCTTGAGAAACCTATATGCAGGTCAGGAAGCAACAGTTACAACTGGACATGGAACAACAGACTGGTTCCAAATAGGAAAAGGAGTACGTCAAGGCTGTATATTGTCACCCTGCTTATTTAACTTCTATGCAGAGTACATCATG
>NW_024070203.1:78223019-78276140 GCF_014754425.2 Oryx dammah
TTAACTTCTATGCAGAGTACATCATGAGAAACGCTGGGCTGGAAGAAACACAAGCTGGAATCAAGATTGCCGGGAGAAATATCAATAACTTCAGATGTGCAGATGACACCACCCTTATGGCAGAAAGTGAAGAGGAACTAAAAAGCCTCTTGATGAAAGTGAAAGAGGAGAGTGAAAAAGTTGGCCTAAAGCTCACCATTCAGAAAACGAAGATCATGGCCTCTGGTCCCATCACTTCATGGGAAATAGATGGGGAAACAGTGGAAACGGTGTCAGACTTTATTTTGGGGGGCTCCAAAATCACTGCAGATGGTGATTGCAGCCATGAAATTAAAAGACGCTTACTCCTTGGAAGAAAAGTTATGACCAACCTAGATGGCATATTCAAAAGCAGAGACATTACTTTGCCAACTAAGGTCCGTCTGGTCAAGGCTATGGTTTTTCCAGTGGTCACGTATGGATGTGAGAGTTGGACTATAATGAAAGCTGAGCACCAAAGAATTGATGCTTTTGAACTGTGGTGTTAGAGAAGACTCTTGAGAGTCCCTTGGACTGCAAGGAGATCCAACCAGTCCATTCTGAAGGAGATCAACCCTGGGATTTCTTTGGAAGGAATGATGCTAAAGCTGAAACTCCAGTACTCTGGCCACCTCATGAGAAAAGTTGACTCATTGGAAAAGACTCTGATGCTGGGAGGGATTGGGGGCAGGAGGAGAAGGGGACGACAGAGGATGAGATGGCTGGATGGCATCACTGACTCGATGGACGTGAGTCTGAGTGAACTCTGGGAGTTGGTGATGGACAGGGAGGCCTGGGGTGCTGCGATTCATGGGGTCGCAAAGAGTTGGACATGACTGAGTGACTGAACTGAACTGAACTGAATGATCTCAAAGATTCTATATGCTGCTGTTCTCCTTTCAACCCTGAAAAACGGAAGATTGTTCTGGGGATCACTGGAGTTCGAGCTGTCTGTTCTCTTTCCTGATATCCTTTCTCTTCTTTTCCCTTTGTAACAGAATCCCAGCTCTGTTAGATCCTTACTGTGTCCAGTTAAAAAGACAAAATTCCCTGGATCCTTTGTAACTAGGGGTGGCCTCGTGATCTAATTCTGGCCAATGAAATGTAAACAGACGGCCACAGGTGAGGCTTCTGGGAAAGTATTTTCCTTATGAAAAAAGGAACACACTTGGAAAATTTGTGTCTTCTTACTTCTTCCTTTCTGGGAAGTAGATGTGCTACCTGGAGATGGGGTAGCCCTCATATAACCACGAAGAAGAAAGCCACATGCTGAAAAATGAGCCAAAAGCTAAAGGAGGTTGAGGTCTTGATGATCTCCTTGAATAAATGCATGAGGCCTAGTCTACATCCTTTTGGACTTCTCATTTCATGAGAGAAAGAGCCTTTCTTTAAGACATTGTAATTGAGTTTCTGTTACATGCAGGGTAAATGTACTCTTAAATGTCTAATCCATTCGCTACTTGTTAGCTGTGGCGCTGATGCATTCTCATAGGACTTTAGCCTGTCATCTCAGCCCTGGAGTGTCCTGGAAGAGGTTAATACTGTGGTGCAGGGCAAAGAGTGGCTTCAGCATCTGCCAGAAGAACCCTGGCTCTGTGCCACTGGCTGTGTGACCTCGGGCAAGTTACTTAATCCCTTTGAGTCCAAGTCTTCTCATCCATTGAAATGAGACTAAGATTTAATATTGCCTGGGTTTTGTGAGGATTAAACGAGGGAACAAACAAAATCCCTAGCACAGTGCCTTGTGAGCCAAAGTAGGTACTTGAAAAACACAGGCTCCATCTCTTTCTTCCTGTTATGGAAGTAAATCAGTTCCATTCTTGATATTTCAGAACTGTCTCCTACCAGTTTGAAAAGAAAAATTTTGGTATACTAAAATAGAGCTGGATTTTAGTACACTAATGCTTAGGCAAATATTTGTACAGTAGGTCAGATAGGGTGGGGTTGCCGGTGACAACTGGCAGGCTGTGCAGATGACAAAGGTGGTGTCCTGATGATCCGTGGAAACACTGAATGGTGACCCTTCAAGGGTCGGAGATTAATAAAAATAGTGATAGCAGCTGATGTCTCTTAAGCACCTACAAAGTGCTAGTCACTGTGGTAAGTGTTTTACCACATATTTTATCTCATTTTTAACACTCAAGAACTATAAAGCAGCTGCTTTTATTTCCAGTTTATGAATAAAGAAATGGAAGCTTAGAGGGGTTAAATGAGGTGTCCATCCAAAGCAATGGGTCTAGACTCCAGCTCTGTCCAACTCTAAGGTCATACTGCTAAGTACAACTAATTGATGAGATGTAAATCAGTGGGGAGCTGAATTGGTTGTGAGATCATATTACTGTACATACAGTTCTGTTCAGTCACTCAGTCGTGTCTGACTCTTTGCGACCCCACGGACTGCAGCACACCAGGCCTCCCTGTCTACCACCAGCTCCCAGTGCTTGTTCAAACTCATGTCCATTGAGTCGGTGATGCCATCCAACCATCTTATCCTCTGTCCCCCCCTTCTCCTGCCACCCTCAATCTTTCCCAGCATCAGGGTCTTTTCAGTTGAGTCAGTTCTTTGCATCAGGTGGCCAAAGTATTGGAGTTTCAGCTTCAGCATCAGTCCTTGCAATGAATATTCAGGACTGATTTCCTTTAGGATGGACTGATTGGCTCTCCTTGCAGTCCAAGGGACTCTCAAGAGTCTTCTCCAATACCACAGTTCAAAAGCATCAATTCTTCGGCACTCAGCTTACTTTATAGTCCAACATACATCCATGTGTTAATTATATATACATCTCTTCTCAAATCTGTGTTCAGTGAAGTCACACTGGTAGCTAGAAATCAGTCATGGTGAACCTATTTACACCAATTTACACCAAAAATTGGTAAATGTTACAAATCAGCTCTCTTTGACTTCCCAGCCCTGAAAGCTGATTGTTACACACTTACCAGCACATGGCTGAATAGGATACAGCTGCTGTTATTAAAAAACAACGATCGGGAAACAGTGAGTCTAGAGAAGGGCAGGTGTTACAGCATGGAGGAAGTGAGGGCAGAGAGGCCTCTTGAACATTTGTCCTGAGTTGTTTACCAGTGAGATAGATTCCTGTGAGCAGAAGAACAGGAGAATGAATGATCCTTGGGGCTACAGAGAGAAGGGAGTGAAGCCGGAGTGAGGGTCTGAAGATCTCAAATGAAAAGCATGCGATATACTTTTCCCCACTTACTCCTTGATCCTCTCTTTTTGTCCCTTTTCTGTGCTGATCCTTTTTTTTCCTTTTAATATTCATTTGTTTATTAATTTGGGCTGTACTGGGTTTTTGTTGCTGTGTACGGGCTTTCTCTAGCTGGGGTGGGCAAGGGCTGCTCTTCGCTGTGGTGCGTGGACTTCTCATTGCAGTGGCCTCCCTTGTTGTGGAGCACAGGCTCTGGGCAAGTGGACTCAGCAGGTGTGGCGCACTGGCTTAGTTACTGTACGGCATGCCTCTTCAGGTTGTGAATTAAGAAAGGGTCTTGCATATTATTCTTACTGTTTGCTGACAGACGGCATGCCAGTCATTTAACTTCAACCTTTGAATAAAAGGATTTTTCTGCTGCTAAAGGGACTTCAGCAAACTGTAATAACCCATAGTGGAAAAGAATATGAAAAATAATGTATATTTCAAGAATTTTGTGAGAAGTTGTTAAACACAGTTAATTATTAAAAACTTACGTATAACTAAATTGTATTAAAACAAAGATAATAAATATGCACAGTTCCTTGCTTCCTACTTATTATACTACAGTATACCGTTATTTATACTCTGCTCCTGCTGCTGCTGCTAAGTCGCGTCAATCGTGTCTGACTCTGTGCGACCCCATAGACAGCAGCCCACTAGGCTCCTCTGTCTCTGGGATTCTCCAGGCAAGAATACTGGAGTGGGTTGCCATTTCCTTCTCCATATTTATACTCTAAGCTTATTTGTCTGTTAGGTCCCTATGGTGAAGAATTAGGTAACAGTGAGCTACTAGTGCATCTCTTTTCAACTCAACTCTGTTCTCCATGTACCTGGCTGTCACACTGATAGCTTGAAATTGGGGATGGCTCTTTCTTGGAAATTTAGACCACAAAATCTGCAAATGCTACAAATCAGGGCTTGATTTATTGTTTTGTTGATTTTTTTTAAAAGCATAATTTCGCTCCGGATATGGCCAAGGAAGAATAGTTTTATGGTAGTAATGAACGAACCTCAAAATCTCAGTGGCTTTGCACAATGACTTTATCAGAGGAAGTCTGATGAAATTGGTGACTTTCCAGGGTACCTTGTCCTCTGTCGTGATCTGCAACTCCAGGCTGCTCATATTTTGTGAAACTTCATCTCAACTTATGATCTCCATGACCTTCATGGCTGGGGAGGAAAGAGCTGGAAGGTGACACTGTCTCATATACTTCCTCCTGGAAGTGACATATTTCTCCTCCCAGGCCACTGGTCAGAGCCAATCTCATGACTCTGTCTAGTTGCAGGCTTGCAAGGTAGGTTGGAAAATTTGGGAGGCAACAAGGATATCTTGGTGAGTTTTCTGGTAAAATAAATGTTCCCATTTAGGGTCCACTTTTACATTCTCTCAGAGTGCCCTATACTTTCCTTTCTGGGAGTCATCAGAATTGTAATTACATTAGTTCCTAATGTCTATTACTGCCTAATTGTCTATTGAGTAGTCTCTCTCTCCTGGAGCTTCAGGTGGACAGGGACCACCTTATTCATAGTTGTAGTCCCTGGGTCCAGCACAGTGCTTGGCATATGATATGGTGGCTTGTCAAGTCTGCTGTTATATGTTTTAAGTGGATGAATAACTGCATTGCTATATGAAATGTACATAATCTACATTTCCTATGGTGTGAGAGAGAGTTCTGTGAATGATAAATAAGTGCTTTTAAAAACTGAAAATAAAGAAGACAGCACCTACATTATCAGTAATCCCATAAAGTGATGGTGAATCCAAGCCAGGCTTTAGCCATACGTAAACCATGAACTTCCAGATGTTCAAGCTGGTTTTAGAAAAGGCCGAGGAACCAGAGATCAAATTGCCAACATCCGCTGGATCATGGAAAAAGCAAGGGAGTTCCAGAAAAACATCTATTTCTGCTTTATTGACCATGCCAAAGCCTTCGACTGTGTGGATCACAATAAACTGTGGAAAATTCTGAAAGAGATGGGAATACCAGACCACTTGACCTGCCTCTTGAGAAACCTGTATGCAGGTCAGGAAGCAACAGTTAGAACTGGACATGGAACAACAGACTGGTTCCAAATAGGAAAAGGAGTACGTCAAGGCTGTATATTGTCACCCTGCTTATTTAACTTCTATGCAGAGTACATCATGAGAAACTCTGGGCTGGAGGAAGCACAAGCTGGAATCAAGACTGCTGGGAGAAATATCGATAACCTCATATATGCAGATGACACCATCCTTATGGCAAACAGTGAAGAACTAAAGAGCCTCTTGATGAAAGTGAAAGAGGAGAGTGAAAAAGTTGGCTTAAAGCTCAACATTCAGAAAACTAAGATCATGGCATCTGGTCCCATCACTTCTTGGGAAATAGATGGGGAACCAGTGTCAGACTTTATTTTTCTGGGCTCCAAAATCACTGCAGATGGTGATTGCAGCCATGAAATTAAAAGACGCTTACTCCTTGGAAGGAAAGTTATGACCAACCTAGCCAGCATATTCGGAGAAGGCCATGGCACCCCACTCCAGTACTCTTGCCTGGAAAATCCCATGGAAGGAGGAGCCCGGTGGGCTGCAGTCTGTGGGGTCTCTAAGAGTCGGACACGACTGAGCGACTTCACTTTCACTTTTCACTTTCACGCACTGGAGAAGGAAATGGCACCCCACTCCAGTGTTCTTGCCTGGAGAATCCCAGGGACGGGGGAGCCTGGTGGGCTGCTGTCTCTGGGGTCGCACAGTCGGACACGACTGAAGCGACTTAGCAGTAGCAGTAGCAGCAGACTGTATTAAAAAGCAGAGACATTACCAGCAAAAGTCCATCTAGTCAAGGCTATGGTTTTTCCAGTGGTCATGTATGGATGTGAGAGTTGGACTATAAAAAAAGTTGAGTGCCGAAGAATTGATGCTTTTGAACTGTGGTGCTGGAGAAGACTCTTGAGAGTCCCTTGGACTGCAAGGATCTCCAACCAGTCCATCCTAAAGGAGATCAGTCCTGGGTGTTCATTGGAAGGACTGATGTTGAAGCTGAAACTCCAATACTTTGGCCACCTGATGCGAAGAGCTGACTCATTTGAAAAGACCCTGATGCTGGGAAAGATTGAGGGCAAGAGGAGAAGGGGACGACAGAGGATGAGATGGTTAGATGGCATCAGCAACTCGATGGACATGGGTTTGGGTGAACTCCGGGAGTTGGTGATGGACAGGGAGGCCTGGGCGTGCTGCGGTTCATGGGGTTGCAAAGAGTCGGACATGACTGAGCGACTGAACTGAACTGAACTGATGGTGAACTTGATTTGCTGTTATAGTTCTTTTCTTTTAACAATAACAATTCAATGTCTATTATTCCTCCAGTTGCATATAAAATATTGACATTCGCTCTTTGCTGGAAAACATTGATGAAGTAGAAAATATACTACGATATTTTAGTTGTCCTAATTTACCTACATATACGCTACTGTATATTTTCTCAGTTTTTATTGTTCTTTCTTTTTTAACCCCTTTGGGCACTATTAGATAATCTATGGAGAAGGCAATGGCACCCTACTCCAGTACTCTTGCCTGGAAAATCCCATGGACGGAGGAGCCTTGTGGGTTGCAGTCCGTGGGGTCGCTAAGGGTCAGACACGACTGAGCAACTTCACTTTCACTTTTCGTTTTCATACATTGGAGAAGGAAATGGCAACCCACTCCAGTATTCTTGCCTGGAGAATCCCAGGGATGAGGGAGCCTGGTGGGCTGCCGTCTATGGGGTCACATAGAGTCAGACATGACTGAAGTGACTTAGCAGTAGCAGTAGCAGATAATCTATGTGGGTTTTAAAATTTATTTTATTATTTAAAAAATTATTATTATTGTTGTTTCTGGCCATGCCACAAGGCTTATGGGATCTTAGTTCCCTAACCAGGGATTGAATGCATACCCTAGGCAGTGAAGGTGCAGAGTCCTCACCACTGGACCCCCAGGGAATTCATTCAGGTTTTTACAAAGACTATTTGAATTAGACACTGATTAATTCTGAATTTACTCTCTTAATTTTTTACCTTTTATTACTATGTGACAGACCTGAAATTCAGTAAAACTGTGATAAAGCAACCCTGGTTGTATATCTTTTTCAATGGGGGAAGGACAATTGGAAATCTATACGCACATGCTCTCTCCGTGAATCTAACAGGATTTACAAATCACCTTTTTATGATCAAGTATTTTATCTCTGGTGTCTGAGAAATCCTTGTGAAAATTGTATCTTTGTTTCTTAGAATAAAGAATTAGGCTGATTTCTTGCAGTGTAAAACGTTATTTTCTCCCAGAACAGAATGTTGAGGACAGATAACAGTTTTCAACCTCAAAGCTATATATTCAAATCAGGGGCATCATGTCTGGGTGGTTAGATATGAACAGAATCATAAAGATAGCTTTCTTGAGTTACATTCAGGGAAGAAGGTCATATTGGCCCTAAATTAGACCAGGGATAAACTCCAGACTAATTTTTAAAAACTTGGTAATAAAGCATTCTAAGCTTGATTCCTTCTGTTTCTGAAAAGCCTCCCTTAAATCTTGACAAGCCTCTTTATTTTGAAGTGGTGGATGATTTGAAGTTGATGTCACTCTTTAACCTTACTAGTAGTTCCACAGGTAATGTAAAAATGGACAAGCAATCCATTGCTCTTGTCAGCCTGACCAGTGTGTGGCCGACACTTTTCTTTCTTCCAGATGGTCTCGCAAGCGGGCCAGCTGGGCCTCTGCCAGCATCTTCTGGTTGGTATTGGAAGTTAACCAAACTTCATACATCAGGGGATCTAAGAAGCAGACCGTTCTCCATTGTTTAAATTTTTCTATTCAAATTCATATTCCCTTAAGGACCATATGTCCTTTTGCCTGTCTACGAGTATTATGCCTGCTTTTTCATTCCCTGAAAGGCTCAGTAATACTTTTGGGAGGGATAATGTGTTGGTTCAAATAGGCTTTTTATTGTGAATAGCAGTAGTGATACATTCTCTTTGGCATGGGTTGGACATGCTATTGTTTACCCGATTGTTTTTGTTATGTATTTTGGAGATTTAAAAATTTAAAAAATGACTGAAACCCAGATGCCTACTTTCCCCAAGGACTACTTCTGTTCTCATTTCATGCAGAACTAGACACACGACTTAGCAGCATTATACAGTCTTTAGAAAATCCACTATAGGAGGGTGGTTAATAGGGTGAACTGAATCTTTGTTCTGGCTGTGGGACCTTCAAAATGTTAATGACCCTCTCGAAGCCTCAGTTTCCTTATCGCTAAAATAAAGATGATGATAGTAGTACCTAACTCACAAAACTGTTGTCAACATCAAGTGAAAAAATTCATGTTAAGTGTTCAATAGATTGTAGCTGTTCATTAGTGGGTAGTATAAAGTTTACGAATGTTTCATTAAATAAAATTTGAAATGTATAAAAGTAGAGAGAAAAGTATGACGTACCCTCATGTACTCATTTCCGAGTTTCAATGATGATTATTTTGTGGCCAATATGATTTCTCCTTATTTCCCATTCCTTTCCTCAGCATTCATTTGAAGCAGATTTCAGATTTCATGTATTTTTTACTTCTAAATATTTTAATACATGTTTCTCAAGGATAAAGAGAAGACTCATGTTTTTAAATATCATCAGTAATCTCATAAAGTGATGATGGGCTTGATTTGCAGCTACAGTTTTTTCTTTTAGGAATTTAACATTTATTACTCTGATAGCATATAAAATATTGACATATTCTGTTCAGTGGAAAAATTGATAAAATAGAAAATCTATTTTTTGTGTAAAATAAAGTAATAATAATATTATTAATATTGATTAAATTAATATAACTATAAATTTTTAATCAGTTCAGTCACTCAGTCATGTCCGACTCCTTGCGACCCCATGGACTGCAGCACACCAGGCCTCCCTGTCCATCACCAACTCCCGGTGCTTGCTCAAACTCATGTCCATTGAGTCGGTGATGCCGTCCAACCAACTCATCCTCTGTCGTCCCCTTCTCCTCCCACCTTCAATCTTTCCCAGCATCAGGGTCTTTTCCAATGAGTCACTTATTCACATCAGGTGGCCAAAGTATTGGAGCTTCAGCTTTAGCATCAATCCTTCCAGTGAATATTCAGGACTGATTTCCTTTAGGTTTGACTCCATTGAATTAATAAGATTAATAAGAGTTTTAATGTCATTTACTATCAATCCACTGTTCAAATTTCTAATCTGAAGTCATAATTTAAAAAAAATCAGTTTACTTGTTTGAATCTGGATCCAGTTAAGGTCTACACAGTGTTATTGTTGATATGACTCAGTCTTTTTAATCTGCAGATTTCTTTATCCTCTCTTTGTTTTTCTCCTTGCAGTTTAATTGTTGAAGAAACTGGTCATCTGAACTTTGCTAATTGCTCACCCATAGTGTATAGCCTGTTCCTTTTTCTCCTATGGTTCTTGTTAACTGTTTGTTAGACCATTCTTTTTTCTTTTTTTTCTAAATTGAAATATAGTTGATATACCTTATTATGTTACTTTCAGGTGTAGTGATTTGACACTGGCATACATTATGAAATGATCACCACAATATGTCTGGTAGCAATCTGTCCCCATACAAACAATGTTATTACAATATTATTGGCCATATTCCTTATACTATATATTATATCCCCACGGCTTATTGATTTTATAACTGAGAGCTTGTGCCTTGCAATCTCCTTTGCCTACTGCTCCCCACTCCCACCTCCTCCCCTGTGGAAACCACCTGTTTGTTCTCTGTATTTATTGTCTCTGTTTTTAATTAAAATTTATTGTATTTTTGTATAATAATAATTTTTTAATTAAAAAATTAATTTTGAAGGGCTTCCCAGGTGGCTTAGTGGTAAAGAATCCACCAGCCAATGAGGGAGATGCAGGTTCAATTCCTGGGTTGGGAATATCCCCTGGGAAGGAAATGGCAACCCACTCCAGTATTCTTGCCTAGGACATCCCATGGCCAGAGAAGGCTGATGGGCTACAGTCCATGGGGTGGCAAGAGTTGGACACAAGTTAGCAACTAAACAATAAAAACACATAGTTGATTTACAATTTGTGTTAGTTTCTGTATGGCAAATATATATATATATATATATATGAATATATATTCATATTCTTTTCCATTATGGGTTTGGCAGGTTATTGGATATAGTTCCCTGTGCTATACATTGGGATCTTGTTGTTTGTCTAGTTTTTATACAGTAATCTGTACCTGCTAATCCGAAACTCCCAATTTATCTCTCCTCCTCTTTCCATTTTGGTAACCATAAATTTGTTTCCTAAGTCTGTGAGTCTCTTTCCGCTTTGTAAACAAGGTCATTTGTATTATATTTTAGATTTCATATATAAGTGATATCATATATTTGTCCTCCTCTTTTTGACTTCCTTTGCTAGGATGATAATCTCTCGGTTCATCCATGTTGTTGCACATCTTTGTTTTTTAGATTTCACATACAAGTGAGATCATATGGGATTTGTCATTCTGTCTGACTTATTTCACTTTTAGCATAATACCCTCTAATCTTTTCATGTTGTCACAAATGGCAAGATTTCATTTTAAAATGACTGAATAATAATATTGCATATTCTTATTATATACAAATATATAAAGTAATAATCTTTGTTTAAAATAACTTTATAGAAAGTAATAATAATAATCTTTATCTGTTTATCTATTAACAAATACTTAGGTTGCTTCCATGTAGTGGCTATTATAAAGAACGTTACAATAAACGTTGGAGTGCACAAATATTTTTGAGTATGGTTTGGTTTGCTTTGAGTAAATATCCAGAATTTAATTTGCTGGATCATGTGGCAGTTTTATTTTTAATTTTTGAGGAAACTCCATACTGGTTTACATAGTGACTGCGTGAATTTACTGTCCCATTAACAGAGTCGGACACGACTGAAGCGACTTAGCAGCAGCAGCAGTAACAGTGTGCAAAGACACCCTTTTCTCCGTATCTTTGACAACACTTGCTATTAGTTGTCTTTTTGAGAACACCCATTCTGACAGGTGGCACTAGTGGTAAAGAACCCATCTGCCAATGCAGGAGACATAAGAGACATGGGTTCGGTCCCCGGGTGGGGAAGATCCCTTTGAAGAGGGCATGGCCACCCACTCCAGTAATTTGTCTGGAGAATCCTTTGGACACAGGAACCTGGTAGGTTACAGTTCATAGGGTGGCACAGAGTCGGACACAACTGAAGCGACTTAGCACATACACATTCTGACAGGTGTGAGGTGATATTTCACTGTGGTTTTTCATTTTTGCATTTCTCTCATGATGAGTGATGTTAAACATCTTTTTGTGTGCTTGTTGGCAATCTGCATGTCCTCTTTGGGAAAATGTCTAGTCAAGTCTTCTACCCATTTTTAAATCAGGTTGTTTATTTTTTTGATGTTGAGTTGTATGAGTTCGTTGTATATTTTTAATAATAACCCCTTATTGGATATGTAATATGCAATATCTTCTCCAGCTGTGTTTTTGTTTTGTTGATAGTTTTCTTCACAGTGAAAAAGTTTGATGTAGTGTGGTTTGATTATTTTATGTTGTTTTCTCTGCCTGAGAAGACATATCGAAAAAAGCATTGCTAAGACATTAAAAGGTGAACTATCTATGTTTCCTTCTAGGAGTTTTATAGTTGTTGCATCTGTTCAGATGATCATATGAATGTTATTCTTCATTTTGTTAATGTGGTGTATACTGTTGATTGGTTTATGTGTATTCAATCAACCTTGCATTTCTGGGATAAATCCCACTTGATCATAGTATATGATCCTTTTAACGTATTGCTGAATTTGATTTGCTAATATTTAGTTGAGGATTTTTGCATCTATGTTTATCTGCAGTATTGACCTATAATTTCTATGGTATATGTATATGGTATCTTGTGTATGGTATCTTTGTCTGGTTTTGGTATCAGAGTAATGCTGGCCTTGGCTAATGAGTTCAGAAGGGTTACTTCTTTAATTTTTTTGGAGTATCTTCAGAAGGGTAAAGGTTAACTCTTCTTAAATGTTTTGTATAATTCAGCTGTGAAACTATCTTGTCCTGAGCTTTTTGTTAGATTTTTTAAAAATTACTGACTCAGTTTAATTGTTGGGTTCCAAATAGGAAAAGGAGTACGTCAAGGCTGTATATTGTCACCCTGCTTATTTAACTCACATGCAGAGTACATCATGAGAAACGCTGGACTGGAAGAAACACAAGCTGGAATCAAGATTGCCGGGAGAAATATCAAGAACCTCAGATATGCAGATGACACCACCCTTATGGCAGAAAGTGAAGAGGAGCTAAAAAGCCTCTTGATGAAAGTGAAAGTAGAGAGCAAAAAAGTTGGCTTAAAGCTCAACATTCAGAAAACGAAGATCATGGCATCCGGTCCCATCACTTCATGGGAAATAGATGGGGAAACAGTGGAAACAGTGTCAGACTTTATTTTTCTGGGCTCCAAAATCACTGCAGATGGTGACTGCAGCCATGAAATTAAAAGACGGTTACTCCTTGGAAGAAAAGTTATGACCAACCTAGATAGCATATTCAAAAGCAGAGACATTACTTTGCCGACAAAGGTCCGTCTAGTCAAGGCTATGATTTTTCCAGTGGTCATGTATGGATGTGAGAGTTGGACTGTGAAGAAGGCTGAGTGCTGAAGAATTGATGCTTTTGAACTGTGGTGTTGGAGAAGACTCTTGAGAGTCCCTTGGACTGCAAGGAGATCCAACCAGTCCATTCTGAAGGAGATCAACCCTGGGATTTCTTTGGAAGGAATGATGCTAAAGCTGAAAGTCCAATACTTTGGCCACCTCATGCGAACAGTTGACTCATTGGAAAAGACTCTGATGCTGGGAGGGATTGGGGGCAGGAGAAGGGGACGACAGAGGATAAGATGGCTGGATGGCATCACGGACTCAATGGACGTGAGTCTGAGTGAACTCCGGGAGATGGTGATGGACAGGGAAGCCTGGGGTGCTGCGATTCATGGGGTTGCAAAGAGTCGGACATGACTGAGCAACTGAACTGAAATGGCCTATTCATATTTTCTATTTATTCCCGATTCATTCTCAGAAGATTGAATATTTCTAGGAATTTATCCATTTCTTTTGGGTTGTCCATTTTTATTGGTGTATAATTGTTCATAGTCACCTCCTATGATCCTTTGTGTTTCTGGGGTGTTAGTTGTAATTTGTTTCATTTCTTTTTGTAAAGTATTTATTTATCTATTTTTGGGTGTGCTGGGTCCTTGCTGCCGTGCAGGCTTTTCTCTCCCTGCATTGAGTGGGGCCAGTCTCCAGCTGAGGTGTGTGGGCTCCTCGCTGTGGTGGCCTCCCTTAGTGTGGAGCAGACTCTAGGGCACACAGGCTGCAGTGGCTGTGGCACAGGGGCCCACACTTGCAGCTCCTGGGCTCTGGAGCACAGGCTCTACAGTTGTGGCGCGACTAAGCACATTGCTGAGCTGCTTCATGGCGCGTGGGGCCTTAGCTGCTTCATGGCGCGTGGGGTCTTAGCTGCTTCATGGCGCGTGGGGTCTTAGCTGCTTCATGGCGCGTGGGGTCTTAGCTGCTTCATGGCGCGTGGGGTCTTAGCTGCTTCATGGCGTGTGGGGTCTTCCCAGATCAGGAACTGAACTCATGTCTCCTGAATTGGCAGCCAGATTTTTTAACCCTGAGCCACCATGAAAGCCCTCTCTTTTATTTCTGATTTTATTTATATGGGCCCTCTGTCTTTTCTTCTTGATTAGAATGGCTAAAGATTTATCAATTTTATCTTTTCAAACAAGCAGCTCTTAGTTTCATTCATCTTTTCTGTGTTTAGTTTAGTACGTATTTAATCAATTCCTACTCTTATTTTTATGCATTCTTTCCTTGTAACTGGGTTTTCTTTGTTCTTCTTTTTCTAGCTCCTTTAGGTGTAAGGTTAAACTGCTTATCTGAGATGTTTCTTGTTTCCTGAGGAAGACTTGTGCTGCTTATAAACTTCCTTCTTAGAACTGCTTTTGCTTTGTCTCACAGATTATTCATGATTGTGTTTCCATGTTCTCTTGTCTCCAGGTACTTCTTGATTTCTTCTTTGATTTCTTCAGTGACCCATGGGTTGTTTATAACATATTATTTAGACTCATGTATTTGTTTTTTTGCAGTTTTTTTTTCCCTTATAGTTGACTTCTAGTTTCATACCAGAAGTTGGAAAGGAAAAGATGCTTGATATGATTTTAGTCTTATTAACTTTATTGAGACTTTTCTGTGGCCTAGCATGTAATCTATCCTGGAGAATGATTCATGTATACCTGAAGTGTGTAGTCTGCTGTTTTGGCATGGGATGTTCTTTATATATCTATTAAGTCCATCTGATGTAATGTGTTGTTTAATGTTAGTATTTTTCTGTTGATTTTCTGTCTGGATGTGTTTATAAGTTTTTGGTTGGTGCTTACCATGAGGTAAACACGTCATTATTTTAAGTTGATAATTAAGTTTGAATACATTCTAACCACCATACCTTTTTACTCCCACCACATATGTTTACTCTTTGTGACATCATATTTTATATCCTTTTTATATCCTACTTTGTCTTTAAGCTTCCTTCTAGCTTTAGGTGGTTGATCCTCTACCTTTACTGTATGTTTGTCTTTACCAGTGACTTTTAGAAAATTATTTGTTTATGTATGTATTTAAATGGCTATTCTGGGTCTCAGTTGCAGCATGCAGACTCTTAGTTGAGGCATGTGGGATCTAGTTCCCTGACCAGGAATTGAACCTGTGGCCCCTGCATTGGGAGTGTGGAGTTTTAACCACTGGACCGCCAGGAAAATCCCACCAGGGATGTCCTACTAGTGACTTTTTATGACTTTCCTATTTCTAGTTCTGGGCTTTTCTGCTTAGAGAAATATCTTTAGCATTTCTCATAAACCTGGCTTAGTGGTGGTGAACACTTTTAGCTTTTGCTCTTCTGTAAAGCTATGCATCTCTTCATCAAATCTGAATGGTAAGTTTTCCAGGTGGAGTATTCTTGGTTGTAGGTTTTATTGCTTTCATCTACTCCCTTTTGTCCTGCAAATTTTCTACTGAAAAGTCAGCTAAGAATCTTATGGGTGTTCCCTCCTACAGAACTATTTGCTTTTCTGTTGCTACTTTTAAAATTCTCTCTTTAAGTTTTGACATTTTAATTACAATGTGTCTTGATGTGGATCTTGTTGGGTTCATCTTGTTTGTGACTAACTGTGCTTCTGGAATTTAAATGTCTACTTTCTTTCCCAGGTCAGGGAATTTTCAGCTATTATTTCTTCAAATATGTTCTCTTGTCTTTTTCTTGTTTCCTTCTGTGCCTACTATAATATTAGTACATTTGATATTGTCTTAGAGGTCTCAAACTATCTTTGTTTTTTAAAAATTGTTTTTTCTTTCTTTTTTAGCTCAGCTTGGGTGATTTCTACTACTCTATCTTCCAGATTGCTGCTCCTTTCCTCTGTATTATATAATCTACTATTGATTCCTTGTAGGGTATTTTTGGCGAAGGCAATGGCAACCCACTCCAGTACTCTTGCCTGGAAAATCCATGGACGGAGGAGCCTGGTAGGCTGCAGTCCATGGGGTCATAAAGAGTTGGACACTTACTGAGTGACTTCACTTTCACGTTTCACTTTCATGCACTGGAGAAGGAAATGGCAACCTACTCCAGTGTTCTTGCTTGGAGAATCCCAGGGACGGGGGAGCCTGGTGGGCTGCCGTCTATGGGGTCACACAGAGTTGGACATGACTGAAGCAGCAGCAGCAGCAGCAGGGTATTTTTAATTTCAGTTATTGTATTCTTCAGCTCTGTTTGTTTCTTTTTATTTTCTCTTTGTTGAAAGTCTTACTGTGGTTCATCCATTCTTCTCCTAAGTTCAGTGAGCGTCTTTATGATCATTACCTTGAAATCTTCACTGGATAAGTTGCTTATCTCCACTATACTTAGTTCTTCTGAGGTTTTGTCTTGCTTCTATGTTTGGAGGGCTTCCATGATGGCTCAGCTGGAATGTGGGAGATCTTGGTTTGATCCCGGGGTTGGGAAGATCCCCTGGAGAAGGGAATGGCTACCCACTCCAGTATTCTGGCCTGGAGAATTCCATGGACTATAGTCCGTGGGGTCACAAAGAGTCAGACAAGACTGAGTGACTTTCACTTTCATTTTTTCTTTGTTTGGAACACATTCTTCTGCCTCATTTCCCACAGCTTCCTGTGTTTATTTCTACATGTTACATTTGGTTACATTTCCCAATCTTGGAGATGTGGCCTTATGTAGAAGAAGTCTTGTGGGCCCAGAAGCATGTTCCTCTCTAATCATCAGAGCTATATGCTCTGAGGGTGCCCTCTGTGTGAGTTGCATGCATCTTTCTACTGTGGTGGGACCAATTACCATGGGTGCACTGGTAAGGCTGGCTCCCAATTAGCTGCAAGGTTGTACCTTGTCCAGTAGCTGTGGGCCCACTGGAGGGTAGGGTAGTATTTCTGCATGGTTGGCAGTGTAGCCCCAGTTCCAGTTTAGGGGTACACAGGACTGCTCCTAGCTTGCTGGGGGCAGTCCTGGGCCCCTGCATGGCTTTCTGCAGGGCTCAGAGGGCTTTGGGCTGGTGCCAGTCTGCTAGAGGGAGGGGCTGGTTCATTGCATTGCTGGCTGTGCAGCCTGGGAGGCTCAGTGGTAATTAGATTTTTGAAGCTTTGTTAGATTCAGATTGGAGTTTTCTGCAGGACCCCTTCATAGATCACATGGTCCCTCTATCTGGAGGTACCTGACATCTAGTTTAAATATATTCTAACCACCAGTGTTACCTCTTTGGGGTGGCATTGATGGTTAATGCCTAGATCCATTAATTCACTTGAAGTTTCAGACTGGTGGTATTCTAATTCTGTTATTCATTCTTCCTTTCTTAGTTGGAATACTATTTGGCCACAAAGTAGTAGAGTTTCCATAGGAAAGTCAGGATAAACATTTGATTCTCTTTATCAGTGTTCAGAATGATAAGCCAGTTCACTAGTATCACTCAACAGTGACCAATACATTTTATTTTGCATTACTATCTTTACAAACTCATGAAATCAACATATTTGATACATTTAAATTCTTTTCCATTATTATTCATATTGATGCTCAATGGTTCCATCTTTGGTCAAATTGATGCCTGAGCCCCACTGACATGACTCTATAGTTACTGACAACTCCATTGTCTGACGAGATGTTCTAAGCTCATTTTTTATTTCTGTCCCTAGAATTAGTCCTTTTTGCGTGCTTGCACGCATGCTAAGTGGTTTCAGTTGTGTCCGACTCTTTGAGACCTCATGGACTGTAGTCTGCCAGGCTCCTCTGTGGGATTCTCCAGGCAAGAATACTAGAGTGGGTTGCCATCCCTTCTCCAGGGGATGTTCCCAGCACAGGGATCGAACCTGCGTCTCCTGTGACTTCTGCATTGCAGGTGGATTCTTTACCACTGAGCCACCTGGGAAGCCCCAGTCCTTTCTAATGAGCCCTTATTTCTTTTAGTGGAAATACTATTTTAAGTTCACAACTGGAGCACTAGGGTGCTTATTTCTACTTTTTTTGGGTCCTTGCTTCTAGAACTTTCATCAGACAGAGCTAGGAAATATAGTTTTTGTTTTAAAGAAAAAATGAGTCATTTGTTCATACTGATACTTTGTATTCAAATTTATGACTATAGGATTTTTACTTAATCTCTTCTAATTCATTTATTTTCTTTTTTCTGTCTATGCCAAGAATCCCAGTTCTCAATAATGCTGGATATGAGAGAATTTGAGCATCACATAATTACCCATTTGCTTATTCCCAAGTTGTAGACACAACAGCTCAGACACTGACAGTTCACACTTCAAAACCTTTAAGATTTTATTAGTTTTTGTTTTTAACAGTCCCTTCTATCCATAGAGTGTATCCCACAGTGGATGTCAGTCAAATTACATGTTTTTAAGTCATTTAGAATAGTTCCTCTCTGGTGGTTATGCCCTCATCTGGATATACAGTTATGTTCATTTGTTTCCGTTCATTTTTTGTTAAGTACTGCTTTTTCTTTAAGTATAAATTATTTAAATATGTACATGATCTAAGTTAAATCTACTGAACAAGGCAGATCTAAAGAAGTCTACCTTGTGTTTTTTTCTTTTCTACCTCATTTCCTACTTCTTTCATAGTAAGTATTATTATTTTATGATTATCTTTTTGTTGTTTTAAAATATAATCATTTATATTTTAAAAATATAAACACATATATTTTTATACTGTGTTCTCCTATAGGTCTGCATACTATTCTTCACTTAACAATATATCCCAGAGCTTATGATAGCTGTCTAGAAATAGGGCTGCTAGATATAGGAAATGCAGATTTGAAGGCAGAAGAAAAAAGAGGGTTTGTTTCATTATTCCCTTCAGTATCTTCTTCTCCTTGGTACTTTCTCTACCCCAATAAGAGCACTCTGCAGGATCCAGGCTCCCTGCTCTTTTTACTCTGCAGAGCTCACCCCCTCCTCCCTCTAACACTCTTGACCCTTTCCCCTAATCAGCAAAGACTCAGCTATCAGGACCCTGTCATTAGAGCCACTGGGAAAATAAATCAACAAGTAAGAAAACAAACAAATATATATTTCAACTGGACATATTATACATTTCAAACACAACTTTTTGATCTTGAAGATATGTAACAACAAAACTCAAATTGCAATGCCCATGTAGATAACCAGTGGCGATAAAGACCTATACAATTTAAATCTTCTGCATCTAAGCCATTGAAATCTGTGGCTTTGGCTTATAGATAAAAATTATTTTTTAAAAGAGTCTAATTGATTGGAAAGTAGGACTATTGTCCTTTAAACAAACTCCACAGAAAGAAATCAAGTTAAGTGTGATCACTTACATCAGCTAAAAAACTAAGATCATGGTATCCAGTCCCATCACTTCATGGAAAATAGACTGGGAAACAATGGAAACAGTGACAGACTTTATTTTCTTGGGCTCCAAAATCACTGCAGATGGTGACTGCAGCAATGAAATTCAAAGATGCTTGCTCCTTGGAAGAAAAGCTGTGACAAACCTAGACAGCATATTAAAAAGCAGAGACATTCCTTTGCCAACAAAGGTCCATGTAGTCAAAGTTACGGTTTTTCCATAGTTATGTATGGATGTGAGAGTTGGACCATAAAGAAAGCTGAGTGCCAAAGAATTGACACTTTTGAACTGTGGTGATGGTGAAGACTCTTGAGAGTGCCTTGGACTGCAAGGAGATCCAACCAGTTCATCCTAAAGGAAATCAGTCCTGAATATTCATTGAAAGGACTGATGCTGAAGCTGAAGCTCCAACACTTTGGCCACCTCATGCGAAGAACCGACTCCTTGAAAAAGACCCTGATGCTGGGAAAGATTGAAGGCAGGAGGAGAAGGGGACAAAGGAGGATGAGATGGTTGGATGGCATCACTGATTCGATGGACATGAGTTTGAGTGAGCTCCGGAAGCTGGTGATAGACAGGGAGGCCGGGCTTGCTGCAGTTCATGGAGTTTCAAAGAGTTGGACATGACTGAGTGACTGAACTGAACTGAACTTACATCAGCAGTTTTCAGCGCTCTTGTCCTCGTGAATATCTTCCTCCCGCTAAGCTAATCTGGTTGCCATCCTAACCAGGAATTACTTGCTCATCTCGATTTCAGTGCCATGGACACTTGCTTTCCACACTTGGAATGTCTTCTGTTTCCATCCACTGCCTTCATCGGCAGTTGGCTTAAAACTCACATTCTCCAGGAAGCTTGTCTGACCTACTCCACTCTGTTAGGATCCTTTCTGTTCCCCATATAACCTCAAATGTAGAGTTGTCAGATTAAGAAAATAATAAAACAGGATGCCCAGTTAACTTGAATTTGAGATAAATAATGAATACTCCCCCCCCTTCCTTTTAACATGGGACATGTTTACATTAAGAATTAAAATTTTAACCGGGGGTCTTGCACTTTATCTGGCAAAGTCTTAAAAAATAAGTAAGCTCCAAATATTGTTACACTTGATTATTTTGTTGCTCTCAAAAATTTCCTATGCGTTACTTTATGTGTGTGCTTTGCCAAGTAGATGACAAACTCCTTGCAAGTGGAAATTGTCTCGGTGTTTGTAGTCCACCCCTCCACGACTTTGCTCCGCACACTATGCTAGTCATAATTTCCAAGTTAATGTTTGATAAATGAATATATCCTCAGAGTGACCTTTGTTTTTTGATTAAAAGGAAATTTTTGAGTTAAACATAAAATACTATAAAAACTAATTTAAATTATTTTAAAATCTAAATTGCTAAGGTTGATTTAGAATAAAATCAGAAGGTATTATTATTAATGATTTACATTCTAGGATTTTTATCAATGAAATTATATGAACAACTCTTATTAAACATTATAAAAGTTGTGTCAAGTTGTGAGTCCTTTGTGTGAGTAGAAGTTATTTTCATTTACTGTATTTTATCCTTACAAAATTGTACCATTATCTTTCCTGCAATATACACGTATATGAATTAAATTTGGTGGCTTCACTTAAAAAAATTGTACTAACGGTTACTTCCATCATTTTAATCACTAAGGCAATGCAAAAGATTGCCTTATGCCAGAACCAATATCTATGTCATATTCTCAACATCAGCAGAGGGAGCCCAACTTCAGTTTTGCTGAGAATTCACTGACTTCTACTTCCAAAGGTGCAAATGTAGAGGTTTCTATTTGAAGGCCATTCATTTGCTCTTAGTATTGAGAATGAGGGCATAGGTGGAAAAGGTAATTGAGATAACTCCATAACCAGTAGCAAGTTTATGTTGGAAATCGAGTGGGGTGCAATTAAAGCTAATGCCATGAAAAACAGTTTAATTTGCTGTTAATTCTCTAAACAAAACATTCCCTATACATGTCAGGATTTTGACACCTTAATCTTTGTTTCTGGAGGAGCTGGCAAGGTTGTAAAGAGGAAACCCAAGGGGAGGGAGCTGAGGAATGTTTCTTCACTGGGACAAAGAATACAGAAGCACAGACAAAAAGGAAGAAGGGGTTTTGAGGGAAGGGTGGTTGGTGGAAGAGGAGAGAACCTCTTCTTTTTATCTTGTTGTTCAATCACTCAGTCGTGTCTGACTCTTTCCCACCCCATAAACTGCAGCACACCAGGCTTCCCTGTCCTTTACTATCTCCCTGAGTTTGCACAAACTCATGTCCATTGAGTCACTGATGCCATCCAACCATCTCATCCTCTGTTGCTCAAAGGAACTAATTGGGAAATGGTGTTTAAAACAAACAGAAAAAAAAAAAAAAAGCCCCAGAGAAACAGTGTGACTAGACGGAACCTAAGAGCAGAATGCAGTTTTCTCTAACAAGAAATTGTTTGGGGCCAGTGGGAGGAAGACAAAGTAGAACTAGAATGGAAGGAACCCTTTTTAGCGCACCTGGAGGACTGGCCGGCTGTATCGGGGGTGGGGAAGCCAGCTGAGCCAGGCGGGCGTGGAAAGCAGAGCTGACCCCAGCTTTGGACTAACCTGGGCTGGGGAAGATCCTGACGACAAGTTGGAATTAAGGGTGGATATAAAGGAATGTTCAAAACAAGCTCTGGCGTGGTGAGAGGTGGAATCAAATTTTAAAAGAAAGTAAAAGGGAAAATTATTAGATATGTTGTAGACTTTGTTTTAAAACTTGATTGTTTTGGTTGTTGTTATTAAATAAGAAATTGAAAAAAAGATTTTTTTCCCCCGGAAACCAGAGTGGAAGATATAGTTCCAGATCTCCACATATTTGTTTTTTTGTTATTAAATAAGAAATTGAAAAAATGTTTTTTTTCCTGGAAACCAGAGTGGAAGATATAGTTCCAGATCTCCACATATTTTAGCATATAGAACCATCATCAGGATTTTTCTTCCAAATTACTAGGAGTTTTAATTAATTTCACCACCCCGATATTGTCAATATAATCAATGTAACATTTTGATATGTATCCTCCTGGAAAAGGCATGTGTCCATATATAGATATTTTGGATATTTAAAAAAAACAACTACGGGACTTTCCTGGTGGTCCAGTGGTTAAGAATCCACCTTTCGATGCAGGGGAAGTAGGTTAGATACCTGGTCAGGGAATTAAGATCACACATACTGTGGAGCAACTAAGCCCGAGTACTGCAACAAGTGAAGCCCGTGTGTCACAACAAAGATCCAGCACAGCCAGAAACAAAGTAATAATTAAAAAAGAAAAGAACAATAGTGTCACACTGATAGTTGCTATCACAGTGGTAGTTAAGAGATGCTGAGAGCTTCAGTTCAGTTCAGTTCAGTAGCTCAGTCGTGTCCGACTCTTTGCGACCCCATGAATCGCAGCATGCCAGGCCTCCCTGTCCATCACCAACTCCCGGAGTTCACTCGGATTCACGTCCATCGAGTCAGTGATGCCATCCAGCCATCTCATCCTCTGTCGTCCCCTTGTCCTCCTGACCCCAATCCCTCCCTGCATCAGAGTCTTTTCCAATGAGTCAGGTCTTCACATGAGGTGGCCAAAGTACTGGAGCTTCAGCTTTAGCATCATTCCTTCCAAAGAAATCCCAGGGCTGATCTCCTTCAGAATGGACTGGTTGGATCTCCTTGCAGTCCAAGGGACTCTCAAGAGTCTTCTCCAACACCACAGTTCAAAAGCATCGGAGCTTAGTGTATGCTAAATGCTCTTGTTGGGTTTTCCTTGTAATACTGCATTTAATCCTCACAACAACCCGGTGAGGTAGTAATATCATTCCTATTTTGTAAGTGATGCTCAGACAGGTTAAGAAACGTGCTCAGATTCACACAGCTGATAGTTGGTATTTGATCACTGACCCTCTAACGCTAGAGGCTTTTGATCCTTATAGCAAATTATCTTCCTTATCAGCATTGGATAGTCTGCTTTCTTTTCAATTAAAAACTACATTTAATGGACCTCCTTCTCTGTCAATACAGAACTTCATCATTAATAAAGTGTCACAATGTATGTACTCAATCCTCCATGAGTGGACAATTTAAGCGGTTTCACTTTTGCTATTGTATACATACATCTGTATTCATTTATTCCATTACTTTAATAGTGTATTCCTACAAGTGGGATTTCTAGGTTAATTGCTTTTTGGGAGTAACACTGTAATTTCATTTTGAGAAAGAATTTCAATGAGCGTTCCACCAGCATTGGGTTCTGAAGGCTTTGCAAGCCAGCTTTGAACTGGACTCACACGTCAGAGACTCACTGCTGCCACCTAGTGGCACCATCTCTAAATTGTAGTAGCAACATTCGGAGGTCGTTCAACTTTCCAGGGAAGATGTTGAGCAAAACGTCCTCAATATTTCATTATGATAAATACTATTGTGATGATTATGTTTATTCATATTTAAAGTCACTTCTTTTCCATGGGGATGGTCTTGATCCTTGTCTCCTGTACAATGTCACGAACCTCATTCCATAGTTCATCAGGCACTCTATCAGATCTAGGCCCTTAAAGCTATTTCTCACTTCCACTGTATAATCATAAGGGATTTGATTTAGGTCATACCTGAATGGTCTAGCGGTTTTCCCTATTTTTTTCAATTTGAGTCTGAGTTTGGTAATAAGGAGTTCATGATCTGAGCCACAGTCAGCTCCTAGTCTCATATAAGCATCTGAATGCAGAGTTCCAAAGAATAGCAAGAGGAGATAAGAAAGCCTTCTGCACCGATCAATGCAAAGAAATAGAGGAAAACAACAGAATGGGAAAGACTAGAGATCTCTTTAAGAAAATTAGAGATACCAAGGGAACATTTCATGCAAAGATGGGCTCGATAGAGGACAGAAATGGTCTGGACCTAACAGAAGCAGAAGATATTAAGAAGAGGTGGCAAGAATACATGGAAGAACTGTACAAAAAAGATCTTCATGACCCAGATAATCATGATGATGTGATCACTAATCCAGAGCCAGGCATCCTGGAATGTGAAGTCAAGTGGGCCTTAGAAAGCATCACTACGAACAAAGCTAGTGGAGGTGATGGAATTCTAGTTGAGCTGTTTCAAATCCTGAAAGATGATGCTGTGAAAGTGCTGCACTCGGTATGCCAGCAAATTTGGAAAACTCAGCAGTGGCCACAGGACTGGAAAAGGTGAGTTTTCATTCCAGTTTCAAAGAAAGGCAATGGAAAAGAATGCTCAAACTACCGCACAATTGCACTCATCTCACATGCTAGTAAAGTAATGCTCAAAATTCTCCAAGCCAGGCTTCATCAGTACACAAACCGTGAACTCCCTGATGTTCAAGCTGGTTTTAGAAAAGGCAGAGGAACCAGAGATCAAATTGCCAACATCCACTGGATCATGGAAAAAGCAAGAGAGTTCCAGAAAAACAACTATTTCTGCTTTATTGACTATGCCAAAGCCTTTGACTGTATGGATCACAATAAACTGGAAAATTCTGAAAGAGATGGGAATACCAGACCACCTGACCTGCCTCTTGAGAAATCTGTATGCAGGTCAGGAAGCAACAGTTAGAACTGGACATGGAACAACAGACTGGTTCTAAATAGGCAAAGGAGTACGTCAAGGCTGTATGTTGTCACCCTGCTTATTTAACTTCTATGCAGAGTACATCATGAGAAACGCTGGGCTGGAAGAAACACAAGCTGGAATCAAGATTGCCGGGAGAAATATCAAGAACCTCAGATATGCAGATGACACCACCCTTATGGCAGAAAGTGAAGAGGAGCTAAAAAGCCTCTTGATGAAAGTGAAAGAGGAGAGCAAAAAAGTTGGCTTAAAGCTCAACATTCAGAAAACAAAGATCATGGCATCTGGTCCCATCACTTCATGGCAAATAGATGGGCAAACAGTGGAAACAGTGTCAGACTTTATTTTTTTGGGCTCCAAAATCACTGCAGATGGTGACTGCAGCCATGAAATTAAAAGACGCTTACTCCTTGGAAGGAAAGTTATGACCAACCTAGATAGTATATTCAAAAGCAGAGACATTACTTTGCTGACTAAGGTCCGTCTAGTCAAGGCTATGGTTTTTCCTGTGGTCATGTATGGGTGTGAGAGTTGGACTGTGAAGAAAGGTGAGCGCCAAAGAATTGATGCTTTTGAACTGTGGTGTTGGAGAAGACTCTTGAGGGCCCCTTGGACTGCAAGGAGATCCAACCAGTCCATTCTGAAGGAGATCAACCCTGGGATTTCTTTGGAAGGAATGATGCTGAAGCTGAAACTCCAGTACTTTGGCCACCTCATGAGAAGGGTTGACTCATTGGAAAAGACTCTGATGCTGGGAAGGATTGGGGGCAGGAGGAGAAGGGGACGACAGAGGATGAGATGGCTGGATGGCATCACTGACTCGATGGATGTGAGTCTTAGTGAACTCCGGGACATGGTGATGAACAGGAAGGCCTGGCGTGCTGCGATTCATGGGGTCGCAAAGAGTCGGACACGACTGAGCGACTGAACTGAACTGAACTGAACTGAACTGAAAAGTCACTTCATTTGGGAATAGAGTCATAGAAATTCTCTACACTGTCAAAGGCAAAAACATTAGTTTTTTTGTCTTATAAATGTAATATGTACTATAATAAAGCATGAAAACTACATTGAATTATAAAAAAAATGAGCAACTTCATCAGCCAACAAAACCACTTCTAAAGGACCATTTAAGTAAATTTTAATATTTGAAAAAACAAGATTAGTGTAATAGATGTACACAACTTAATAACCTGCTTTTTTTTCAAGTTCATTTTTTGAGGAGGGGTTATAGCTTACTGATCTGATTGTCTCCTGGGGCTCTTGAGATCAGGAACTTTGCCTTCTTTACTGTTATGATTAACACCTGCAGTAATGCTTGGCAAATACTGGTTGACCAAGCAAGTTTTGTAAGAGCTGAAATCAGCGTGTTTTGTTTTTTTTTCTCTCTCTTTTTCCTCCCCACTTTTATGAGGTTATGTCTCCTAGGCTATGCAAAGCTTGATCCCACCTTAAGGGGAAATAGTTGCAGTATTTTGATGGGCTGATTATTTGGGGCTGTTCTGAGCTTTGTTCTCCCTCTTCCTTTCCCTTTACTGCTTTTGGTAGTCAGGGGCATGAGAGACAAAAGGGACCCCCAGAAGAGCGGGGGGTGAGAGATGTGGGCAACCAGGCGAGTGAGCGGGGAGAGCTGGGGGCCGTGGTCCACCCGGCATGTCCTTGTGGCTGCCCCTTAGCCAGCCCCTTGGCCTCCGGGGCTGTAAGTGAAGGGGCTGGCCTCTGGGGTCTTCTGCAGCCTGAGCGGTGTGGGAGTCTACGGTCCCAGCATCTGCGTGGGGTAGGGCCGAGGGCGTCACCGTGGGGAGGAAGCTGGGTGAGGAATGAGGCCCCAGCAGAGAGGTGGGGACAGGGCTGGCTGTGTGGGGGTGTGACCCCCCTTGTGGCACAGGCCCCCAGCGCACACGGAAGGTTCACTTTAAGTTTTGCTTTCTAAACTCTGGCCATCCTAAACTATTTTTCAAATGATTTTTGAACAAGTGACCTCACATTTTCGTTTTGTACTGGGCCCTGCAACTTGTGTAGGTGATCCTGGAGACGGAATAGAGTAGAGGAGGGGGACAGAAGGCAAGATGTGACGTCGAGGGGGAAAGAGCAGAGTGTGAAGAGAAAGGGGCATGGGACCCCCCTGCCTGGTGGCTGCCACACAGATGTCCAGTCCCCCGAGTTCCCACCGCAGGCTCCACCCACTGCCTGAATCCTGAGGTCCCTGTCCACCTCCTCGTGTTTCCCAGCCAGCCATGCTTTCCAGGATCTACTGTTTTTCCTCTTCACAGAAAATTATCATCAGAGAGCCTTCATTTAGAGTAGTTGTGTGTGTGTGCTTTTTTTTCCCTGTGAATTCAGCAGAATTTTCAGCTTAATAACACTAAATATTTACACCAAATATTTTGAAGGATAGACTTATGTTTTCTTTGCCCAACACTTACGCTCAGACCTGAAGAATCAGGAAGTTAGAAAATGTCTATCAAGCGTGTGCTCCTTGGCTGGGGGCAGAGAGGCCACGCCTACCTTCTCAGGTTGCCTACCTGCACAGGTGATCTTTGTCTCACCAGCCTCAGGAAGGCCTGGAGAGACTCCAAAGGCGGGCTTTCAAGAATTTGCGGCAGCTCGCTCTGCAGAGGTGGAGAAGGCAATGGCAACCCACTCCAGTACTCTTGCCTGGAAAATCCCATGGGCGGAGGAGCCTGGTAGGCTGCAGTCCGTGGGATCACTAAGAGTCGGACACAACTGAGTGACTTCACTTTCACTTTTCACTTTCATGCATGGGAGAAGGAAATGGCAACCCACTCCAGTGTTCTTGCCCGGAGAATCCCAGGGCCGGAGGAGCCTGGTGGGCTGCCGTCTATGGCGCGTCACACAGAGTTGGACAAGACCGAAGTGACTTAGCAGCAGCAGCTCTGCAGAGGAGTGAGGCTGTGGAGGCTGGCGACAGCAGTCTGGATGTTAAAGTAGGTCTGGAAAGACAGAAACCATGATCTCTAAATTTAACCAGTCATTTTTTACAGAATCCCAAGACATTTAACTCTCACACTGCATTGACAGATTACCTGTCAACATTAAAAAAGAATTGAGGGTAAAGGAACCATGAGATATTTTAATAAGCATTATTTATTTATCTTAAACAACTTGCCAAGGGCTGTGACTGAGGTTTAAATATACTATTTCACATAATCCTAACAATCCAGTGTGGTAAGTAGTTACTGGTCTCATTTTACAGATTTTAATCTCAAATGCAGAGATTAAAAACATGTGTGTGTGTGTGTGTGTGTGTGTGTGTGAGAGAGTCACTGAGTCATGTCTGACTCTTTTGTGACCTCTAGTGGACTGTAGCCCGCCAGGTTCCTCTGTCTGTGGGATTCTCCAGGCAAGAATACTGGAGTGGGTAATCATTCTCTTCTCCAGGGGATCTTCTTGACTCAGGGATAGAACCCTGGTCTCCGGCATTGCAGGCAGATTCTTTCCTATCTGAGCCAGCAGGGAAACCCCTAAAAATATGTACTAGGTCTCAATAGTAGAATCAATATGCAGAGCATTTGTTGAGGGAAGATAGTCCTTAGAGAAGATGGAGATAGCTGAATTCCCATTTACTTGACTCATTCCTAGACAAGTAAAATGACATATTCGAGTACTTGAGATCCTTCTCTGGCTCTGAGTTTCCTCTGACCTTCTGTGCTCTGTGTGGGAGTCAGGGGCCTGGAGGTGAGACTTTCTTAGACCTCTTATCTTAGACTTCTCAGATATCCGCCTGTCTGAGACCTTCCATCTCCAAAAAGAACAGGCAGAGGGAGGTGCTCTGTAATGGAGATCATGATTTCCTCTCTTTCTTCACTGGCTACTAATTGAAATCAGTATTTCCTTAAGTTACAAATACAGGCCACAAACCACAGTTTTCTTGGCAGTATTTGAGATTTTCTTATCAATAGAAACCATAGATTTTTTTTCTAAAATTTTTTTATTGAAATATAGTTGACTTACAATATTGTATAAGTTTCCGGTGTACCACACAGTGATTCAATTATATAAAATTCTTTTTCAGATGCTTTTCCCTTATAGGTTCCTATGTAATATTGAATATAGAAATCAGATATTTTCATTTCATTCTGGTGGTAGTTGTGTGGGCAAACTTGCTTCAGTTGTGTCTGACTCTTTGCGACCGTATGGACTGTAACCCACGAGGCTCCTCTGTCCACGGGGATTCTCCAGGCATGAATACTGGAGTGGGTTGCCATAGCCTTCTCTGAGGATCGAACCCACGTCTCTTGCATTGGTAGGCAGGTTCTTTATCACTAGTGCCACCTGGGAGATGTCTCCAAATATCTACTCTCTTCTGCTTTAGATTGACAGTAGTTATGAGACTTGTGACTAGGTCTTGGTTTTTAATACATATTATTCTATTACAAACTGTAAATATTTTGTTATTATTGTAAAAATATATAATATGCCACTTTAACCATTTTTAAAATGTATAATTCAGTGGCATTAATTACATCCACACAGTTGTACGACTATCATCAGGTTTTAAAAATATTTTGGTATCTATATTTTAATGTAATAGGTTTCCTTGTAATTCTGCTTTTTTAAAAAATATACACTTGAAAGCATTTGCCTCAGAAGGGGTTAATATGGTTCACCAGACATAGAGCTCTGGAACCCCAAAATGGTAAACCCCCCCAATCTATAAGCTCTTCCCACTTTTTAACTCCTATGACTATATGATTCTAAACCAGTCAAGCTTTCTCTCCATAAATGAGGATTATAACATTTCTCTGCTCCATCTATGTTAGGGAAATTAAAATGGAGGAAGTCTTGCTCAGGCTTCAGAAGCAGGAGAGCAGGACTCTGACCTGCTTCTGATCTGCCTGGACACTGCCTGGATTCTGTGCCTGCCCACAAGCACAGCAACTCAGGCACCCACAAGCACAGCAATTCAGGCGACACAGATGAGAAAGGCAGCGGGTCTTGGAATTTTTGAGCCCTGAGGGTCTGGCCATCTCCCTGGGGTCTAATGAAATCCTATGACTCACAAAGCGAAACAAACAGCATTGGAAAAAGGTGTAAGTAAAACCAGAGCGCATTTTTGCACACAAACTGATGATGCTATCAGTTTGCAACCTGCGATTTTAAGGGGGGGGAACCCCCCCAAACTGCAGTTTGAAGTCTCACGGGTGGGGTGGGCACACCACCTGGGACCCTTTCCCAGGTGGGGCTCCAGATTGCTGTTCATGAGGGACCTCCCAGTGCGGCTCAAGTCTGGATGTAGGTCGACCCAACTTGGTGATACATATGCTGTTACTTTTCCCTATTGTTTTGTTTCTCTTACTGACTGTATGTTGAAATTAAGTCAAATAATCTTCTGTAAAAAAATTGAACTTGTGTATGTGTGTAACGAGTGGTTTCTTTTGTTAGCAAATCCCTCGAATGTAAAATGAAAGTAAAATTTTTGGCAAAACAGTCTACTCTGGGGGATTGCCACTCAGTGTGTAGTCGGATACTCAGCAGGCGGGCCGGCAGGCCCTGGGCCTTGCCCTCAGCAAGCCACTGCTGTTCCTGTACCGTCGGCGTGTGCAGACTCTTGGAGGCGCAGGCCTCGGGGTCGCTTGTGAACAGGCTGGGGCCCTCCCTCTGAAAGCCTCCGGTGAATGTGGCTCTCAGGAAGGGTCCCCCGCTTCACTTCTGTGCCAGAATCAGGCCAGCAGGCATCTGCTTCCCCTGGGCCATTCTCAGGATGGACCCCGTTCGCTGGTGAGTGTGAATGGCCCTCAAGTGTTATAGTTGGGAAGATACCCATTCATTGAGTTCATTCCTTTTTTCCATCATTTGTTCTGTCATTTAATAGAAATTTACTGAGTTCTTATGTGCCAGGAGACTTCAGTGAAAAAAAAAAAGGTCAAAGGTTTTGCTCTTTTTTGTTTTTAAGTTCATTTTTATTTGAGTACAGTTACTTTATAATGTTGTATTAGTTCCTGCTGTACAGCAGAGTAAATCAGCTATACGTATACATCTGTCCCTTCTTTTTTGGATTTCCTTCCCATTTAGCTCACCACAGAGCATTTACTAGAGTTCCCTGAGCTATACAGGAGGTTCTCGTTAGTTACCTGTTTTATAGATAGTATCAATAGTGTATATATGCCAGTTCTAATCTCCCAATTCATTCCCCCCACCTTGGTATCCATACGTTGGCTCTTTATGCCTATGTTTCTATTTCTGGTTTTCAGTCAAGATCATCTATACCATTTTTCTAGATTCTGCATATATGTGTTAATATACAATATTCATTTTTCTCTTTCTGACTTTACTTCATTTTCTATGACAGTCTTTGGGTCCATCCACATCTCTGCAAACGACCCAATTTTATTCCTTTTTATGGCTGAGTAATATTCCATTGTATATGTGTACCACAGCTATGGGGTTTACATTCTAGTAGGGAATAAGGAAAGGATAGATAATAACCAAAATTTAAAAAGTGCATTGGTGATGGTGATGATGAATGTTGGTAAAGAATAGAAGTAGGGGAGGGAGGCAGGAAGTGCTGGTGGGGGTGGGTTGTAACAATCCCCAGCAATGGAAGTGGGTTGACTGAGGAGTGAGCTTGAGGAGGACGTGCACTGTGAGCAGCAGAGACGGCCCTTCTGCCACCTTCCTTTTCGGGACCTGCCTGCCTGCAGGGACATGTGTTCCCCAGCTGCCTCTGGTGGTCCAGCATCTTCTGTGACTTGACTCTCCAAGGGCACCGAGGCGCCATCATCTAAAGCGGGGTTCTTGGTTTAGCCTTGTCAGTTTTAAGTGTGATGTTTTTATCTCCACGTGTGGATCCTTTAACTTCTTGGTTGGTTCAGAACGTGGGCAGGAAAAGGGGATGCTATTTGTTGGTGTTCCATTCAACTCCCCCGATGGTTTTGTATTTGAGCTTTTGATGCTTAACCTCCCTTCTGAACGTGAGTCCTCCAGGGCAGGAAGGGTAATGGCCCTTTCCTCTGCCTGAGATAACCCTACTGCCTGGGAGAGTGCTTGGCACAAAGAATATACTCCCTAATCTTTATTTACTAGATACGTTTCATGTTAAAGTACGAAGTCACTGACTTTTGGTTGTGGGTCATCAGAGACTTATCGTGCTATAGGTCAAATGAACTGTAAGGGCAAAGGCGATTTTTTGGTCTGAAACTGGCCCTATTAACCTGTAACTTCTGTAAAGGGATAATAATCCTCTTCATGGAAGAGATATTTCAAACATGCTTTTAGACATTATGAAATCTTCTGAAAAGCAGGGTATTAAGTGATTTTTTCCCCCACACAACCCATGTCAACTTGACAGCTCTCATAATCAGCATTATAATTTATCTGTGAAGTCCAAGATGATCAGTATTTAAGATTTCTACCGTTATAGCATTGAGCATAGCCTGGAATGTGAAATAGTACACGTGGTATTTCAAGATCTTTAGGTATTTGACAACCAGTGATTCAGCAGACACGCCACTGTTGTATACACAGACAACACATTGTGCTGCACATTGACTTGGTGCAAAGAGATAAGTGAGATACACACTCCACCAGCGAGCTCCCGGGAAATGGGGCTGTGAACTCGTGTGTGCGCGCGCGCTTAGCTGCTCACTTGTGTTCTACTCTTCCTGACCCTACGGACTGCAGCCTGCTCAGCTCTTCTGTTCATGGAATCCACCAGGCAAGAATAATGAAGTGGGTAACCATTCCCTTCTCCAGGGGATCTTCCCAACCCAGGGATTGAACCCAGGTCTCCCACATTGCAGCCAGATTCTTTACTATCTGAGCTACCAGGAAAGCCCCTAGGTTACATAAAAAACCAATGGGGTTTTATATGTACTTAGCTCTATTTTAAAGGCATTTTTAAAAAACACATTTATTACAACAACCTGGCAGGGTAGCTACTGTTACATTCCCCACATTTTACTGAACATGTAACAAGCAGCCTTGGGAGACATACCGTCTTCTTTTGGAGCGAAGAGCAATTTCCCTGAATTCAAGGTTCCTTTCCTGTAAGCACGTGGCAGGTACAGACTTTTGCATCTCCCTGCCAGAACTGGGGCTCAAGGAACCAGTATAAAACATGCTGATACTCTAGCTACTGCAGTTGTTGTTGGTAATAAACTGTCATTTATTTCTGACCCAGGAGTTTCATATATTCTACCAGCATCTATGAAAGTATGGCAGGCTAACTTGCTAGTTTGCAAGTAGGGTACCATCTCAGATTCTTCATAGTTCTCGATGTTCATGCGGGAGGGTTGAAAGACAAATGGTTCAATAACTTACCCGAAGTCCCTCTGCCAGTAAATGGTGGAGGTGGGATCTAAACTCTTGTAGTCTAGGCTAGCTGATGAGATTGTTTTCAGGCTTATGTGGTTTGAGGGGCCGTGGGCCATCTAAATGGTGGTAATCTCCAGCAGGTCCTTGATCACATAAGGAGGAACCCAGGAGATAGATTCACACATATGGGAACTACATTTGGGAGCTCGTGTTGTCACTGAGATGATGAAGTAGGGACTGAATGTGTAGATTCCTCTAAAAGCTTGGCTATAGAGAGACAGAGATAGGTTGAATGCTAGAGAAGGATGTAGAGGCAAAATCCACTTTTTTGGTGAATTTTTAATTTGAGATAGACCTGAAGATGCAAAAATATTGTTGGAAAAGAACCACTAGCAGGATGAGATTGAAAGTAGAAAAGAAAGAGAAAAGTTGGTGGAAATGGAAATGGAAACTAATGGAAACTAATGGAAGCCAGATCATACCTTTTCCACTGAGGTGGGAAGCAAGGAGGGAAAGATAGGTAAGGTGCTGATGTGTATGTAGGTGTCAAGATGGGATAGGAAGTTAAGGGAGCCCTTCTCTGAAATCAGCTAGGTCCCTTCCAAGAGGAATGAGGAAGGTGTTGGGGCTGGGGTTTCCAGGAGAACAGTGTAGGTTAGAAATAGCTGAGGGAGGAACAGAAGATGGAACGGTCCTATGCTCGGCTCAATTCCTTCCACACGGTAGGTGAAATGAAATGACTTGAGTTAATGAGTAGACACATGTAGAAGAATTCTTGGGCAATATACTGAGATGTTGGTTGAGGTTGGAGACAACATTTCTGCCAGGGCTAGTTTCTGAGATGCAGAGTTAGATGAAATTGCAGGCAGGGAACAGCTTCCTATTTAGTAATTGCTTGTATTAAAATGTAGAGACATCATTTTGCCAACAAAGGTCCATCTAGTCAAAGCTATGGTTTTTCCAGTAGTCAGGTATGGACGTAAGAGCTGGACCATAAAGAAGGCTGAGTGCTGAAGAACTGATGCTTTTGAGCTGTGGTGCTGGAGAATACTCTTGAGAGTCCCTTGGACAGCAATGAGATCAAACCAGTCCATCCTAAAAGAAATCAACCCTGAATATTCATTGGAAGGGCTGATGCTGAAGCTGAAACTCTAATACTTTGGCCGCTTTATATGATGAGAGGACTCACTGGGAAACACCCTGATATTGGGAAAGATTGAAGGAGGGTGGAGAAAGGGGTGACAGAGGATAGGTTCACTGGCATCACTGACTCAATGGACATGAGTTTGAGCAAACTCTGGGTGATAATGAAGGGCAGGGAGGCCTGGTGTGCTGTAAAAAGAATTGGGCACAACTTAGCAGCCAAACAACAACTGCTTGTTGCTGCTAAGTGGGTGGCACCCAGCCCACCAGCTGAGAGATGGCAAGACAGTCAATCCTGGAGGACAGGTAGGGCCAGCATGGGGGGGGTGCATGGGAAGCTGGGTTTGGGAGGGAATAGTACAACGTGAGGGCTCCCCTTTGACCAGTACAGATGTCAAAAAGTTGAAGCCTGGTCACACTTGCATTCTAAGCGTATTATAAAGCAAACCAGAATTGTTTGTCATGATGTGATCTGAGAATAAATTCAATGATATGACCTCGTTCCAAATGGGATCAGTTTTTATTTTTAATGTATTTATAGAACTGAGGTTCAGGCTTCCAAGGGAATGAGATAAAGGAATAGACGTCAATATAAAGGGGGTGAGAAAAAAAGCTCAAAATGAGCCAAGCGGCATTCCATTTTAAAAGAAATGTGTCTGTGGCCAGCCGGAAAATGATCATAATGGTTGTAAAGAGAAAACAGTCAGAAGAGAAAGATTTAAGTAACTTTCCATTACTTGGCAATGTTTTTAATTTGGCTGCATCTGACACCAGGAGGCGAGGGAGAAAGCTGGTCGGAAATTCTAAAACTAAATTAAAACTGCTCCTGAGGCCACTGAAGATTTTGATCTTGAAGAGTAATTGGTTTTTGTTTCGGTTCACGCAAGTCAGCAGGCAGGGTGAAAAAAGCACTGACCTGCAGCAAAACATTAACCTTCAAGCAGTGGCTCTTGTTTCCATAAGAGCAGTGCAGGAAAAAGCTCGACAAACCTTCTGCATCTAAGCTAAATGGGCACTGGACAATTTAAACAGGCAGGAACCTTCACCCACGTGCATTCGGCAGGCATCCAAGGATACCAGCGGCTCATGGGCTTGACTTGCAGCAAAGGACAGGATGATAGCACATCCCAGGAGAGCCAGTCACAGGGCCCGAGTGTGTGTCATTTTCTTTAACTATCATTTACTCTTGAAGTTTGGGGACTCTGCCATTTACTTCTACATTAAATTAGAGCTTTTAAAAACTAGACCATTGTGCCTGACCATCCAGTGGTTTCTTATTACTCACCTGCCACTGCTTGGAAAAGTCATCTGGGGAAATGTAATGAGATCACTGGGGCAACCCCTTTTCCAAGCTAATTATTCCAGCACACTCTGTATTGTACTGTTATTTTTAACTTACTAACATAAGCTTTTTTTTTTCTTCCAAAGGAGACTTGAGTCCACTCAATTTCCCTGTCAAAGACACAAATTGCAATTTTATTTATTTATTTCTCATTTCCTCGGAAGTGAGAGCCCTCATGTCCAGCCCCGTTTTCTTTTCTTTTTCTTTTTGATTTTCTTACCGAGCAGGGATTAAACGTGTGCACTACCAGATGACATTGTGAGAGCAGGTTGGACACATTTGCAGGGGAAGGCTGTTAGGAAGAGTGGCTTCCATCCTGTGGGGCAACGGCTCTCGACTCCTTCCTGCTCCGGCTCTGACACTTCTCCAGTCTGCTCTCACTCCAGCTGCCAGGGTGATCCTGGTAAGACACCAGTTGCTCATGCGAGTAATATTCCTCTCCCCACCCCACCTGTCTTCCCACCCTCTCCTTTTTCTGCTCTGTCCCCTCCCTCACTCCACTTCCCCTGTGGAATTTTGTTTTTCTTTTCCAAATCAAAAGAGTTCTTATTTCCTGTCTCCTGTGAAATTTCTGTCTCTCAAATGAAAGAGGCACGCTCCTGCCTCAGGACCTTGCCCTTGCTTTTCCCTCTTGCTGGAATGCCCTTTCCTCAAATACCTATCTTTTATTTTTCACAAGGAATGTGAAGTTTTCTTTTAGAAAATGTATCTTTTAATGCATATTGGAGCATTGAACTTGAAAAAGAATAGATCCATGTGTATGTGTAACTGAATCCTATTGTTTGCGTTCTCACATCTCTTTAAAAGTCTTTACTCACTGAGGCTATCCCTGACCATTCTATTTTTTTCTTTAATTAGTTAATTTATTTTAATTCAAGGATAATTACTTTGCAATAGTGTCATGGTTTTTGCCATACGCTTACATGAATCAGCCGCAGGTACACGTGTCCCCCCAGCCTGAACCCCCACTCCCGTAGCCGTCCCCACCCCATCCCTCTGGGTTGTCTCAGGGCACCGGCTTTGGGTGCCCTGCTTCATGCATACCACCTGCACCGGTCATCTATTTTACATATGGTGATATACATGTTTGGATGCTATTCTCTGGAATGATCCCACCCTCACCTTCTCCCACAGGGTCCAAAAGTCTGTTCTTTACATCTGTGTCTCTTTTGCTGCCTTGCATGTAGGATTGTCGTCATCGTCTTTCTAAATTCCGTAGATATGCCTTAATATACAGTATTTGTGTTTCTCTTTCTGACTTGCTTCACTCTGTATAATGGGTTCCAGTTCATCCACCTGGTTAGAACTGACTCAAATGCGTTCCATTGTATAGCTGAGTAATATTCCATTGTGTATATGTACCACAACTTCCTTATCCATTCGTCTGCCAGTGGACATCTAGGTTTCTTCCATGTCCTAGCTATTGTAAATAGTGCTGCGATGAATGTGGGATGCACGCGTCTCTTTCAATTCTGGTTTCCTTGGTGTATATACCCCACAGTGGGATTGCTGGGTGGTATGGCAGTTCTATTCCCAGTTTTTAAAGGCACCTCCACACTGTTCCAGTTTGCATTCTGTAAACTGGTACAGTTTCCAAACTGTACCAGCTTGCATTTCTACCAACAGTATAAGAGGGTACCCTTTTCTCTACACCCTCTCCAGCATTCATTCTGTAGACTTTTTGATGACGGCCATTCTGACCGGTGTGAGATGATACTCATTGTGGTTTTGATGAGCATTTCGCTAATAATGAGTGATGTTGAACATCTTTTCATGTGTTTATTAGCCATCTGTATGACTTCTTTGGAGAAATGTCTGTTTAGTTCTTTGGCCCACTTTTTGATTGGGTTGTTTGTTTTTCTGGTATTGAGGTGCATGAGCTGCTGGTATATTTTGGAGATTAATTCTTTGTCAGTTGTTTGTTTGCTGTTATTTCCTCCGTTCTGAAGGCTGTCTTTTCACCTTGCTTATAGTTTCCATTCTATTCTTAGGTAGCAAGCCCCCCAACCCTCGCTTGGAAATCCTTGTGTGCTGTCCCTCTGTTTCTTTTCTCCGCAGCACTTGTCACCACCTATCATCATGGGCGTTTCTTTTTTTAATTTTTTTATGCCTGTTTCTCCCCACCAGCGTATAAACTCCAAGATGACAAGGCAATTTCTGTATTGTTTATTGTTATACTCGTTTGGCTTAAGAGCGCCTTGAATGAATCAATAAGTATGTTGGCTAACTAGGAACACGTTTCAGGAAGCCTGCTAACATTTTACAAGGTCATCCCTTTAATTATGCCTAGAGTTTCCCTTCTGTGTGTTGTGCCGCTGGTATCCATTTATAAACAGAAACCACAAATGTCTGCAACCATCCCAGAAATGTGCAGAAGAAACAGAAACACAATGGATTCTTAAGGTATGCCTGTGTTTCTGAACACTTGGCAAATAGGTCATTCACAGTCTTTCCCATATCATTAAGAACTCCATTAGCACCATTAGCAAGTTATTAGCAGTGAGTTGGAATTAAGTAGGTGTGTCATAATCTTTCCCCAAATAAAGGAAACAACTTTAATAGCTCTGAAAGATGTCTTTGACTGAACTGGTTCAACTTGGCTGTATTTTCTGCAGAAGTCATTTTTCTGCATTGGGGTCAATTTTTGAACTCATTTAATATTTATTAAGCAGCTTCTATATTCCAAGCAACAATATCATGCTTATAATATCATTGTTATTTCACTTGTTAACTTCTATTAGCCATCTTGAATTAGGGTGTTCGGTTTCTGCTGAACCAGGTCGTTGGTAAAGGTGTTAATTATTTTCCCTTTTAAGAATCCCCAGGAGGTTATACCTGTTAAAAACAAGCCAAAGTGTCCCACATGGAGTTGCTTATGCTAAACCCCACATTATCAAACTGAAATTTGACTTAATTACAGTTTCGGCTTTCCCAGAAATGGAATCTTAAACTAGTCAATCAGGAATGGCCTGATCAGCATTAGTCAGGTAATCCTCCTGATGCTCCCTACCATCCGCTAAAGGAAAGTGACCTTCCAATAATCCACCTACTTTTTTGCCTAGCATAACTTTCTTATCCCTGCTCCCTTCTGGTTATAAAAGTCCTTCATTTTGTACAGCTCCTTGGAGCTCCTCTCTATCTGCTAGATGCGATGCTGTCTGATTCATTAATTGTTGAATAAAGCCAATACGATCTTTAAAAGTTACTCACTTGAATTTTGTTTTCTAATACACCCTTTGAGAGACACACAGTTCATTCTCTAGGGGGAAAGGTCTGTCTTGCTTCCACCAAATTCCCAAATAAACCAACAGGATTTCCCCGAAGCAGTTTCTGTTGTTCTCTGTTTATACTGTCTTTTGTGGGGATATATTAGATATTTTGTGGGATATATATTTTAAATATATAATGTATTCTAATAGATTATATGTAATTCTCTTTTTCACCACTTTACTCCTTGCCCTTTTAGGGACTGATGGGTTCCAACTGTGGTTTGCACTCCCTTCTTTTAAAATTTACTTTATTGAAATATAGTTGATTTGTAGTGTTGTGTTAATTTCTACTATACAGCAAAGTGATTTAGTTATACATAAACATACACATTCTTTTTCATGGTCTTTTCTCTTATGGTTTATCACAGGATATTGAATATCCTGTGCTATACAGTAGAACCTTGTTGTTTATCCATCCTATGTTTAATAGTTTGCATCTGTGAATCCCAAACTTCAAATCCACCTCTCCCCAACTCCCTTGTACTCCCTTCTTAAACATAATCAACATATATTTAATTTCAGTCACTCACTCAATCATTAATTCATTCTAGTATAGCAGTTAAGCACGTGGGCTTTGGTGTGCCAAGTAAAAAGTTAAAAATGTAATTCTCATACAAATACAGAATGAATGCGCCACACATTTAATTAACTCATTAATGAGGGAACTAGCAGGATGGTGGACCTGGTTCAGAGGGTTGTAGTTGAAACAAAAGTATTTATAGTCCCTGAAAGAAAGAATGCTGGCCTGAGACGGCTAAATTAGATGCAAAGCAGGCTAGTCTCCTAGAGAACAATACAACTATAACCTCTGGAGTTATCCTTTCCACTAGAGAAAAACTCACTTGCACTGGTATAGGTCAAGAATCATTTGAATCGCCCCCAGTTAACATCATGAGAAACGCTGGGCTGGAGGAAACACAAGTTGGAATCAAAATTGCCGGGAGAAATATCAATAACCTCAGATATGCAGACGACACCACCCTTATGGCAGAAAGTGAAGAAGAACTAAAGAGCCTCTTGATGAAAGTGAAAGGGGAGAGTGAAAAAGTTGGCTTAAAGTTCAACATTCAGAAAACTAAGATCATGGCATCCGGTCTCATCACTTCATGGCAAATAGATAAGGAAACAGTGGAAGCAGTGTCTGACTTTATTTTTCTGGGCTCCAAAATCACTACAGATGGTGAATGCAGCCATGAAATTAAAAGACACTTACTCCTTGGAAGGAAAATTATGACCAACCTAGACAGCATATAAAAAAGCGGAGACATTACTTTGCCAACAAAGGTCCATCTAGTCAAGGCTATGGTTTTTCCAGTGGTCATGTATGGATGTGAGAGTTGGAAATATAATGAAAGCTGAGTGCCGAAGAATTGATGCTTTTGAACTGTGGTGTTAGAGAAGACTCTTGAGTCCCTTGGACTGCAAGGAAATCCAACCAGTCCATTCTAAAGGAGATTAGTCCTGGGTGTTCACTGGAAGGACTGATGTTGAAGCTGAAACTCCAATACTTTGGCCACCTGATGCAAAGAGCTAACTCATTTGAAAAGACCCTGATGCTGGGAAAGATTGAGGGCAGAAGAAGAAGGGGACGACAGAGGATGAGATGGTTGGATGGCATCACTGACTCAATGGACATGAGTTTGGGTGGACTCCAGGAGTTGGTGATGGACAGGGAGGCCTGGCATGCTGTGGTTCATAGGGTTGCAAAGTCGGACACAACTGAGTAACTGAACTGATCTGAACAGTTAACATTTACTTTTATGAAGTTGTATAATATCTTAATCAAGAGTAGAGAATCAGTCATTAAGGTAAACCAACCCCCTAGACACTAGAATAATTCTGGAGTGGCTCTGTAATGTTCTAGCATGATTCTGAAAAGATGGGTAGCCATCTTTTCCAAGTTTTGGATATTTTTGTCTTAACATTAGTTAGGTTGTCTCGATTCAAATCCTGGTTCCCATTCTCATGAGCTGTGGCCTTGGCCAGGTTACAAGCTTCTCTAAGTCTCAGTTTCCTCGTCTATAAAGTTGAGATAACAACAGTTTCCACCACATTGGATTATTGTGAGGTGTTGATGAACTGATCCATGTGAGAACAGAATAGAATAGAATTGCACATAGTAAGTTCTCAATAAGGCTAAGCTACCCTTATTTATGTAGGTATTGGGCTGAGCTGCAGGTAATCAGGGCTTGTGTCCTCTAGTCCTGGTCTTATAAGAAAGAGAGCTGTGACTTTAAGCCCATTAAAGATTTGTCTGCAGTGATAAGAGAAGTTCATTTCATGTAGGAGCTGCAGGGAGCTATCTGCTCCAGCCTGTGGTTAGCATGGCTATTGGCAATCCAGAGCAAAACCTCGATGAAAGCAAAGATGGGGCCCATGTGAGAGAAACAAGAGGTGGAACAAACAGAAAAGGAGCGCTGAGGGTGGGGGCCTCACAGGTGGGGGCCACTGAGCCAGCAGACATCTGAGTCTTACTTTCCTCCTTTCCCTTCTTCCTGTTGAAGGCTCCATTGAGTACTTCACTGAGTACTAGGTACTGTTCTAGTATTTGTCACTCTTCAGAGTCAAATATGATATGGCCCCTACCCTTAGGGTGTTCATAGTGGATGAGGAACCAAGTGTGACCAATGGTCACAGCGCAGGTACCTGTTGTAACCAATTGTTACAGTACGGTACGTCTGTATCACATGAGATGTGTCTGCAGAAGGAAAGCGTTTTGCTCCTTCAGGACTGTTCCAGCAGCTGGCTGCCTGGAATGGATCACAGACTGGTGGCCGTGGAGTTGATGAACACATTAAGAGAACTATAGCAATTGAGGGGGTATTATGGGTTCAGTTGTGTACCCCTAAGATATATGTTCTAACCCCAGAACCTCAGAATGACCTTATTTGGAATAGGTTCTTTAGAGATGTGGGCTTCCCTGGTGGCTCAGATGGTAAAGAATCCTCCTGTAATGCAGGAGACCCAGGTTGGGAAGAGCCCCTGGGGGAGGGCATGGCAACCCACTCCAATATTCTTGCCTGGAGAATTCCCATGGACACAGGAGCCTTGCAGGCTACGATCCATGGAGTCGCAAAGAGTCAGACACGACTGAGCGACTAAGCACAGCACAGCACTTTACAGATGTAACTGGTTAAATTAAGATGAAGTCGTACTGCAGTGGGGTGCGTCCCTAATCTAATATGACTGGTGTCCTTATAAGGACAGAAAAATTTGGACCCAGACATGCATAGAGAGAAGATGATATGAAGACACCCAGGAAGATGACCTGTGATGATGGAGGCAGAGCCTGGAGTTTCACAGCCACACGCCAAGGAATGCCTGGGCCTACCAGAAGCTGGAGAAGCCAGGAAGGATCTATCTTTAGAGGTTTTGGAGGGAACAAGGCCTCGGTATCTGACTTCTAGCCCCCAGAACTGTGAGAGAATACATTTCTGTTTGAAGCCACCCAGATTGTGGTACCCTGTTACACCACCCTAGGAAACTAAGCGCCTTTTTTTGGGAGGTAGTGTTATTTACAATTGTCTCAAAGTCTGCATTAAAAAATCATAGAATAGGTCCACATTGATATAAGATTTATACAGCACACTGACATACTCATTTCTTGAATGGGTTGGTCAGAGAGGAAGATCTATGAGACAAAAATGACAAAGAACACAAGGTAACATTCACTGTAGTTTTGTGATGGCCCACACTCTTCTTCTTCATTTTTTTTTTAAAGTAGTGGTAAGTTAGACTTTCGGAGAAGGCAATGGCACCCCACTCCAGTACTCTTGCCTGGAAAATCCCATGGACGGAGGAGACTGGTAGGCTGCAGTCCATGGGGTCGCGAAGAGTCGGACACGACTGAGCGACTTAAAAAGTTAGACTTTATTCAAGTGGGGCTACTATAGTGGGGTTTTGTAGTAGGTTAGAAAGACTGACTCATTCCAAATATAACAAAGAAAAGTAGGAATTTATAGCCAAAGAGCAGAGTGGTTGGAAAAATACTGAGAAGAAATACCAGGGTAAGTGAGGATTCTAGGTAAACCAACCTAACAGGTTTCTTGCTAAAGGCAGACCAAGGTGATCAGCCATCACCTGGGGCATGGTAGAGGATGAGAAATATGATCAGATATTCAGGATGGGAGATTCTAGTTAAAGTGACTTAACAGGATTCTTACCTAAAATTGAATAGTAGAGAGACAAATCTGAAAGCCCAAAAGTCAGCCATTGAGAAGAGAGTTCTGAAAGTCCTGAGGAGTTTAGTCAAAGAGAGATTCTTTGTCAGTGGTGATGTTCTAAAACCTTGATACAGAATATAAAGAAGGATGTAGAACAGAGAATTTCAGACTGGGATGTGCGGTTTTGGGTCTCGTGGACATTAAAAGAGAATGTTCAGTAGGCAGTTGGAGTTTGGAAATAATATATATACAGATGGATATTTTTAGCCTGCATGTAATTAATAGCCAGGAGATTCTCCAGGTGTGAGAATGAGAGAGAACTCTCCCAAGTGGGCAAATGAGAATACTGCCAAGGTGAGACTATTAGGAGAACGTTCACATTAAAAGTACAAGCAGGAAAGAAATCTATAAGAAAGAAGTAGAAGGACCTCCCAAGACTTAAGGAGGAAGCTAGGAGTTTCCATGGTCTTGGAAGCCAAGGAAGAAGGTTTCAGTAGGGGAACTTGCATACTCTTCTAAGCATTTTGTATAGATTAATTAATTTACCCTTTTAACAACTCCTATGAACTAAGTGTTATTATTATCTCCAAGTTACAGATGAGGAAACCGAGGTATGGAGAGGCTAAGAACGTTGCCCAAGGTCAAAGTTAGTCTATGACAGGATTGGGATTTAACGCTAAGCAGTCTGGTTCCAGAACTTGTGCTCTTGACCGTAACAGTACTAGAGCCCTTCACGTGGACTTCAGGGGTGAGGAAGGGACAGAAAATGGCCAGCAACTTTCCACTGTCCGCCACCCACATGCTCAGTTGTTCCTTCCTCAGCCCTCTCCCTGCAAATGTTCCCTGATACTGTCTCTTATGATGTTTCTTCAACTGACTGAAAAAAAAAACCAACTGAGATGAAATTCACAAAACATAAAATTAACCATTTTCGGGTGAATTAAGTGGTATTTAATAAATAAATTTATAATATTGTGCAACCACTACCTCTGAAAGTCTGTGGGAGACTTTACTCCTTTGGGACCCAACCCAGGGACTCACATGAGTGTGGGACTCTTTATGGGACTTCTACCTCTGAAATAGTTCATCCTCCCAAACCGGGTACCCGTGAGGCAGCCATTCCCCACTCCCCCCTCCCCCAGCCCCCTGGCATTCCCCAACCCGCTTTCTGTCTCTATGGAGTCACCTATTCTGGATATTTCATATACATGAAATCTTACAATGTGTGACCTTTTGTGTCTCGTCTACCTTTCTCCCGGCATAATGTTTTTGAGTTTCACCCAGCATGCATCTTTTTGATGGCTGAGTAACATCCCTATGTACTGCAATCTATTAATCCATTCATCTGTTGATGGGCATTTAGGTTGTTTTTAACCTTCAGCTATTGTGAAGAGTGGTGCTATGAATATGAAGGTACAGGGTCTGTTTGAGTATCTGTTTGCAGTTGTTTTGTGTCTATATCTAGGAGTACAGTTGTTGGGTCATATAGCCTTTTTTTTGGCTTTTAAAAAATCTATTTTTTAATTGAAGGGCAATTGCTTTATAGAATTTTGTTGTTTTCTGTTAAACATCAACAACACGTATTACTTCTGTGTTTAGCTGTTTGACGGAGTGCCTCTTCTTGTTTCTCATTTTTCCATGCTGGTTCCTCATCACAAAACCCTTTGCTGTTGTTGTTCAGTTGCTCAGTCATGTCCAGCTCGTTGCGACCCCATGGACTGCAGCGTGCCAGGCTTCCCTTTCCTTCACCATCACAAAACCCTACTCAGCTGTAAATCCCACAACAAGCCGAAGAGTAGGGTCAGGATTAAGGAAAGGCCGGGAACATGCCCACATTAATCATCCTTTATTTCATTTGTCACGCTCATTATGTGGGACTATTTTCAAGTTTTGGGAAAATAGACTAAATGTTTGCTCTTTAACTTTGAACCATAGAACTTTCAGGCTGGAAGAGACCATAGAGATTTTCCACTTTGGTGAATTTTCAAACTTTCCTTGGCTGACTTCTCTTAGGTCTCATGGGGAGGGCCCTGGGACCCTCCCATCTCCCATCCACCCCTTAACCACGTGGGTTAGTTTTTATCTCTCTTACATTTCGGCTTTCTGGATGAGATTTCACATGAAGAACAGAGGGATAATATTTTAAAATCTAAGTTTTTTTTTTTGTTTCTGGTGTTTATTTATACCCCTGGCTCCTTGACCCATTTGGTGAGCATACTTTCTGTGTTCATTGCCTCAGGAGAAGACGATTCAGAGGAAACAGAGGGACAAAGAAGAGAAAGCATTCTTTGGTTGTAAATTTCAAAGGCCTGGGCTTCCAAAAGGACAGATTCCTGTGCCTAGACTAGAAATTTGGGAAATGAGAAACGGCAAAGACTCCTGCCTGAGGAAGGACTCAGAGCTGGGAGGGGAGTAAGCAGGGTGGTGAATAGCAGGGAGGTCTGTGGGGCCTGAGTGAGGTACTAGACTCTGACAGATGCAGAGTCAGTCATATTCTAATGACTGCCAGACTCCCCTGGCTTATGAGCCATTGAGGAATGGCTTCCTGTGTTGGGTCCCAAAGGAGTCAAGTCTCCACTGGAGTGAGCACTACATCCCCAACAAGGAGTTTTGATAATGGATTTCTTGGTGTCTGGTGAGGACTCCCTTTTAATTAAAAAGGGCTGTGCTGCGTAGCTCGAGAGACCCTAGCTCCCCAACCAGGGATTGAACCCAGGCCCTTGGCAGTGAAAACATGGAGTCCCAACCAGTGGACTACCAGGGAATTCCCAAGCACTCCCTTTTAGATAGACATGTGCGTGTTATCTAATAACTAACATGAGGACCTCTGCGTCCCAATATCTTCGCATCCCTGTGGCATAAGCAGCTAGCAGCCTTTTCAATTTCCATTCACCTCTTTTCCCTTGCTCTTCTATCTCCAGTTTGGTTCAGGAGGTCAATGGACCCATCAAAAATTTCCCAGGCTTCCTTCAAGGTCAAGCAGATAGTTCTGGGCAATGAGATGTGAATGAAAGTCTTCCATCTTCAACTGGATAAAGCTTCCAGGAACACTATTGCTTTCCTAATAAAAATGGACAGACTCAGCTGGCATGGGCTCTCTGCCCTCACCTTTCCCTTCTTTTCCTGCCTGACATGGAGACATGATGCTCAAAGACGCTACAGATATGCTGTGACACTTTGCTGAGGATGGCAGAGCAGAGATGTAGAGGGGCCAACTACTTTAGAGCTGGGTACTTGCTACTCAGTTTCCTTTCTGCAGGAGAGAAATAAATCCTTCCCTTAAGCCACTATTTAGTTTCAGAAACATCTAACTGAGCACCCTTGGGCCCCATGACTTTGACTTTGTGTGGATGACTCCAGTTGGAACACCTGTCCCACATACGTGATGGGGGGTATGCTTCTGCGGGCCTGGAGAGGTGGTGCAGTGTGGAAGGGAGAACCCCCTGTACTTTGGTGAATCCAGATGGAACTGATTTTCCATCTCCCTAGAGTCAGGACATTGATAGAATACTCCCCTTCCATTACAGAAGAATGCATCACTTAAAAAGAAAAGTCCTCTGCTCTAGTTCAGCCCTCTCTCATATTATGAGGGAAGAAAATGAGGTTTAGATGCAGGAAGTGATTTGCCCAGGATCCCACAGGTGGCTTGTTGGGATTAGAAGGTAGGTCTCTCCCATCCCTCATTCTTTCTCAACCACCAGAGTGGTTCCAGTGCTAAGTTCCTTTTATTTTGTTTTGTTTTCAACTAAAGGCGATTAGCTGAAAATCTAGCGAAATCAGTGAAATCGGAGGGCTTTTAAACAGAAGTGAACAATGATTAAACAAATCAAATAATTTGCAAGAAATCCAGATGGTAATTAAAAGGATTAATCCTGGTGTTTCTAAATGATAAACAGTTTCTTTAATCTTAAATATTAATTTCTAAATTAAATGTAACAGCTTCATATGTTCTCATATTGTTCTGATTTATTCATCATCAATGTACTTAAGAGGATCGGAAAACATAAATTAACCATATGTAAATTTCTATATTCACGAGCAGATGCAACAATAAGGCAGGTGTCACTAGTGCAAGAGGGTATAGCTGGCACAGAACTCCAGTTTGGGGCAAAGTTGATCCCACGTGACTCTCTGCCGCTAAGAAATGGTGTCCTGATCTGGAAATCGAGACCCGAAGATACAGTGCTTTTCCGTGGAGTACAGTTTACCAACAATTGGTTGGGAAAATAACCATGAAAGCTTTGTGCCTAGTCTTTCACATCTCTGTGTGTGTGTGTGTGTGTGTGTGTGTGTGTGTGTTAGCCGCTCAGTCGTGTCCGACTCTTTCCGACCCCACGGACTGTAGCCCACTCCCCACCCCCCATCCCCCAGGCTTCTTTGTCCGTGGAATTCTCCAGGCAAGAATACTGGAGTGGATTGCCATTCCCTTCTCCAAATGTAAACCAGCTGCTGCTAAGTCGCTTCAGTCGTGTCCGACTCTGTGAGACCCCATAGACGGCAGCCCACCCGGCTCCTCTGTCCCTGGCATTCTCCAGGCAAGAATACTGGAGTGGGTGAACCGTGGTCTCCTGCATTGCAGGCGGATTCTTTACCGACTAAGCTATCAGGGAAGCCCATTTCATATCTGAGGCGTTTCATAGGGAGTTCGCTGAGGGAGTGCCTTTGGATTTTGGTAGAGCACCCTCTGGTGGTCAAATGCTTTCCTGCAAGTTTTTCCGTAGGAAAACTATGTGATGAGAGTGGCTCTGGAACCACCATATTACCACTAGACCATTCAGGTATGACCTAAATCAAATCCCTTATGATTATACAGTGGAAGTGAGTAATAGATTTAAGGGTCTAGATCTGATAGAGTGCCTGATAAACTATGGAATGAGGTTCGTGACATTGTACAGGAGACAAGGATCAAGACCATCCCCATGGAAAAGAAATGCACAAAAGCAAAATGGCTGTCTGGGGAGGCCTTACAAATAGCTGTGAAAAGAAGAGAGGCGAAAAGCAAAGGAGAAAAGGAAAGATATAGGCATCTGAATGCAGAGTTCCAAAGAATAGCAAGAGGAGATAAGAAAGCCTTCTTCAGCAATCAATGCAAAGAAATAGAGGAAAACAACAGAATGGGAAAGACCAGAGATCTCTTCAAGAAAATTAGAGATACCAAGGGTACATTTCATGCAAAGATGGGCTCGATAGAGGACAGAAATGGTCTGGACTTAACAGAAGCAGAAGATATTAAGAAGAGGTGGCAAGACTACAAGGAAGAACTGTACAAAAAAGATCTTCACGACCCAGATAATCATGATGGTGTGATCACTAATCTAGAGCCAGACATCTTGGAATGTGAAGTCAAGTGGGCCTTAGAAAGCATCACTACGAACAAAGCTAGTGGAGGTGATGGAATTCCAGTGGAGCTGTTTCAAATCCTGAAAGATGATGATGTGAAAGTGCTGCACTCAATATGCCAGCAAGTTTGGAAAACTCAGCAGTGGCCACAAGACTGGAAAAGGTCAGTTTTCATTCCAATTCCAAAGAAAGGCAATGCCAAAGAATGCTCAAACTATCGCACAATTGCACTCATCTCACATGCTAGTAATGCTCAAAATTCTCCAAGCCAGACTTCAGCAATACGTGAACCGTGAGCTTCCTGATGTTCAAGCTGGTTTTAGAAAAGGCCGAGGAACCAGAGATCAAATTGCCAACATCCGCTGGATCATGGAAAAAGCAAGAGAGTTCCAGAAAAACATCTATTTCTGCTTTATTGACTATGCCAAAGCCTTTGACTGTGTGGATCACAATAAACTGTGAAAAATTCTGAAAGAAATGGGAATACCAGACCACCTGACCTGCCTCTTGAGAAATCTGTATGCAGGTCAGGAAGCAACAGTTAGAACTGGACATGGAACAACAGACTGGTTCTAAATAGGAAAAGGAGTACGTCAAGGCTGTATGTTGTCACCCTGCTTATTTAACTTCTATGCAGAGTACATCATGAGAAATGCTGGACTGGAAGAAACACAAGCTGGAATCAAGATTGCCGGGAGAAATATCAAGAACCTCAGATATGCAGATGACACCACCCTTATGGCAGAAAGTGAAGAGGAGCTAAAAAGCCTTTTGATGAAAGTGAAAGAGGAGAGTGAAAAAGTTGGCTTAAAGCTCAACATTCAGAAAACAAAGATCATGACATCTGGTCCCATCACTTCATGGGAAATAGATGGGGAAACAGTGGAAACAGTGTCAGACTTTATTTTTCTGGGCTCCAAAATCACTGCAGATGGTGACTGCAGCCATGAAATAAAAGAAGCTTACTCCTTGGAAGGAAAGTTATGACCAACCTAGATAGTATATTCAAAAGCAGAGACATTACTTTGCCAACTAAGGTCCACCTAGTCAAGGCTATGGTTTTTCCTGTAGTCATGTATGGATGTGACAGTTGGACTGTGAAGAAGGCTGAGCGCCGAAGAATTGATGTGTTTGAACTGTGGTGTTGGAAAAGACTCTTGAGGGTCCTTTGGACTGCAAGGAGATCCAACCAGTCCATTCTGAAGGAGATCAACCCTGGGGTTTCTTTGGAAGGAATGATGCTAAAGCTGAAGCTCCAGTACTTTGGCCACCTCCTGCAAAGAGTTCACTCATTGGAAAAGACTCTGATGCTGGGAGGGACTGGGAGCAGGAGGAGAAGGGGACAACCAAGGATGAGACGGCTGGATGGCATCACAGACTCGATGGACGTGAGTCTGAGTGAACTCCGGGAGATGGTGATGGACAGGGAGGCCTGGTGTGCTGTGATTCATGGGGTTGCAAAGAGTTGGACACGACTGAGCGACTGAAATGAAGTGAACTGAACTGTACCTCTTTTAGGAAAGCAGTCCACTGCTTCACATATTTTATGTTCAAAAATTTTTTTACCAAGTCTCAACCTGGATTGGTTTTGAGGCTGTTTAAATTCGCTACTTGATTTTTCTTCAGTTGAAGAAGGTAGTGATGCTTCTTCTAGCACTTGGAAATGGACATCTTCAAATTCTGCATGTAAAGACCAATTTAGTAGACCAATTGGAAGGAAGGAAATAACTTCTCCTAATGACAGTCAGTGTAAAAGGAAACCCTGATACCATTCCTGTCGTCAAGTTGTAGTTTTTGGATTCATTTAAATTTAAAATGACTTCCCAGGTGGCGCTGGTGGTAAAGAACCTGCTTGCCAGTGCAGGAAACTTAAGAGATAAGGGTTTGATCCTTGGGTTGGGAAGGTTCCCTGGAGGGGGGCATGGCAACCCACTCCAGTACTCTTGCCTGGAAAATCCTATGGACAGAGGAGCCTGGCGGGCTACAGTCCATGGGATTGCAAAGAGTTGGACATGACTGAAGCAACAGAGCATGGAAACTTAAAATGATTTTTGATGTGTGTTAGAGTATTTGGAAAATTGTAAAGTTCTGCACATATGTAAGTCTCATCTGCATCTCTGTTGCCTGTCTCAGGAGAACAGGAAATAGTTACCAAGTTCAATTATAAAGGCAGAAGATCCTCAGCCTGAAGGCTGGAAGATCATTCTTTCATTCCCTCATTAAACCTTAGTTAAGCACCTGTAGTTAGCAAACACAAAGAAGTTCTTAAATAGTAGATTTAATAGTCTAGTGGGGAGAAAGAGACACCAGAAAAATAGCTACAGTGAACAAGTACTTTTATAAGACAAATTCCCTTTACATTAACCATAACATAAAATGACTTTAACCCATAGAATTTAGACATACTCTCTAAAGACATGTACCACTTGGTAACAATTATACATAAAGGAAAAAGAACGCACATGTGTTAATCATGGAATAATATATTGGTTCAGATGATAGCTGAAAACTTTCTTCTATCCTTCCATTTTCTGAAATAACAAAAAAGAATACTGACATATTCAAAAATGAAAGAAAAAGAGACCATTTCAGGGACAAACACAGTATCTGGTACACAGTAGAGTCTCAACAAATATTTGAGAGATGAAAAAATATTAATATAGAAAGATGGGCAAGGAGATATATCTATTTCTTACGTGAGCATCCTAGTGCACCTGTTAACATCTAATATCCCTTTCTAGGACTCAGTGGGAAAAAATATGAAGGATTCATGAACACAGTACTGTGGGAAACTACATGTCCCTTTTCTTATAGCTTGACATGGCCAGTGAATTGGAAATGAAATGTAGAGTGGGAAATCCAGGTCATTTTCTTAAAGGGAGGTGACTTAGGTAGAAGGCAGGTACATTCCTTTGCCCTATCCTTTCTTTGTTGGGAACACAGATATAATTACTGGAGCTCTTAGAGCTATGTTGGGCCATGAGACAACCTGGAGGAAGAAAACCTCTTGCTAAAGATGATGGAAACCGAAAGACAACAGGAAACGAGGTCCCTGATGATCACAGAGCTGCCAAACTAACCTTGGACTGTCAACCACTTGCCTGCTTTTATGTAAGAGCAATGACACCTTTATTTTGTTAGAGTCTAAGATTGGGTTTTCTGTTATATGCAGCTGAGCCAAGTGCTAACTTACACACTGCCATTTTGCTATTCTTCTCAGGGGTTTGATTCAGCAATTTCCTGCCTTTTATCTCCCTTCACAGCTTTCCCTACCATAACCCCTCCAGCTATCCTTACACCCAGGGATTGGGGAGCTTTCTTTACAGGCATTTTAGGAGATATTTTAGGCTTTGAGGGTCATACAGCCTGTGTTGCATACTTAGAGCAGACCAGAGTCTGCTTGTGCAGTACAAAAGTTGCCCTGACATCACACAAATGATGTTGATAGGGACAGAGTAGAGTGACGAAGTAGGTGATTAAATAGTTAATCTGATTAGGGGACTGTAAGTAAAGAAAGAAGTATAAGAGACCCTTGAAAGTTAATGATTCCTCAAGAAAGCAGGTTTGCAAAATTGAAAAAGACATTTTTCAATTGAAGAAGAAAAAAAATACTCATTTCAGCTCTATTTACAATAGCTAGGACATGGAAGCAATCTAGATGTCCATCAACAGATGAATGAATTAAAGAAGCTGTGGTACATATACACAATGGAATATTACTCAGCCATAAAAGGAATGCATTTGAGTCAGTCCTAATGAGGTGGATGAACCTAGAGCCTATTGTACAGAGTGAAGTAAGTCAGAAAGAGAAAAATAAATATTGTATATTAACACACATATATGGTATCTAGAAAGATGGTACTGATGAACCTATTTGCAGAGCATCAATGGAGACACAGGCATTGAGAACAGACTTATGGACATGGATAGGGGAGTGGGGAGGAAGGAGAGGGTGGGATGCATCCAGAGAGCCACACGGAAACATACATTATCATACGTAAGATGGATAGGCAATGGGAATTTGCTGTATGACTCAGGGAACTCAAGCTAGGGCACCGTGACAACAAAGAGGGGTGGGATGAAGGGGGTGGTGGGAGGGATGTTCAAGTGGGAGGGGACCTAGGTAGACCTATGGCTGATTCATGTAGATTTTTGGTAGAAATCAGCACAATACTGTAAAGCAATTATCCTTTAATTAAAAATAAATAAATTAAAAAAAATCCACCCCCCAAAAGAAAGCAGATTTGCTTAATCACATAACCAAGCAGGCTTGCTTAGCAACAAAACCTAGGCAGCAGAAGCATGGACATGGCTCCAATCAGCAAAACAATGGTGGCATGAGACCCACATCCTGCCCAGTGAGCACAGTAAGTTAATGACCCCTGGAACATGGTCTGCACACATAGAAAACAATAATTAATGAAAGGCGATATTTCAAAACCAAAGGCCCTTATTGTGCTGAGATATGAAATAATTTTTCCATAGTGCCAGGACAGTCCAGGCTTTACCATGTAGGGACAAAAATTCCCCCTGTCCAACCTGGAGGAGAAGCTGATGATGGAAGCGTGATGTCTACTCAATAATGCAGAAGAAGGTGGTCTTCTCTGCCCTCCTCACTTTTCTTTGGAATATAAAACTACCCCACTAAGTTCTTGGCATGGCACCCTCTTGCCCACCTGCTTATAAATCTCACAAGGATCCTTTTCTAATAAATCACTTTTTATCTATCACTTTTCCTCTTGCTGAATTCTTTCTGTGCTGAGACATAAAAGACTGGAGCTCCTTGGAGCCACGCCCCCGG